>NC_083581.1:13319562-13688937 GCF_027579695.1 Neoarius graeffei
CAAGGCCATGTTTACCACTGTGAGACATCCCCTTTTTTCTTTACAACAGTCTGTAAACGTCTGGGGACTGAGGAGACAAGTTGCTCAAGTTTAGGGATAGGAATGTTAACCCATTCTTGTCTAATGTAGGATTCTAGTTGCTCAACTGTCTTAGGTCTTTTTTGTTGTATCTTCCGTTTTATGATGCGCCAAATGTTTTCTATGGGTGAAACATCTGGACTGCAGGCTGGCCAGTTCAGTACCCGGACCCTTCTTCTACACAGCCATGATGCTGTAATTGATGCAGTATGTGGTTTGGCACTGTCATGTTGGAAAATCCAAGGTCTTCCCTGAAAGAGACGTCGTCTGGATGGGAGCATATGTTGCTCTAGAACCTGGATATACCTTTCAGCATTGATGGTGTCTTTCCAGATGTGTAAGCTGCCCATGCCACACGCACTAATGCAACCCCATACCATCAGAGATGCAGGCTTCTGAACTGAGCGCTGATAACAACTTGGGTCGTCCTACTTCTCTTTAGTCCGCATGACACGGCATCCCTGATTTCCATAAAGAACTTCAGATTTTGATTCGTCTGACCACAGAACAGTTTTCCACTTTGCCACAGTCCATTTTAAATGAGTCTTGGCCCAGAGAAGACGTCTGCGCTTCTGGATCATGTTTAGATACGGCTGCTTCTTTGAACTATAGAGTTTTAGCTGGCAACGGCGGATGGCACAGTGAATTGTGTTCACAGATAATATTCTCTGGAAATATTCCTGAGCCCATTTTGTGATTTCCAATACAGAAGCATGCCTGTATGTGATGCAGTGCCGTCTAAGGGCCCGAAGATCACGGGCACCTGGTATGGTTTTCCAGGCTTGACCCTTACGCACAGAGATTCTTCCAGATTCTCTGAATCTTTTGATGATATTATGCACTGTAGACCATGATATGTTCAATCTCTTTGCAATTTTACACTGTCGAACTCCTTTCTGATATTGCTCCACTATTTGTCGGTGCAGAATTAGGGGGATTGGTGATCCTCTTCCCATCTTTACTTCTGAGAGCTGCTGCCACTCCAAGATGCTCTTTTTATACCCAGTCATGTTAATGACCTATTGCCAATTGACCTAATGAGTTGCAATTTGGTCCTCCAGCTGTTCCTTTTTTGTACCTTTAACTTTTCCAGCCTCTTATTGCCCCTATCCCAACTTTTTTGAGATGTGTTGCTGTCATGAAATTTCAAATGAGCCAATATTTGGCATGAAATTTCAAAATGTCTCACTTTCGACATGTGATATGTTGTCTATGTTCTATTGTGAATTCAATATCAGTTTTTGAGAATTGTAAATTATTGCATTCCATTTTTATTTACAATTTGTACTTTGTCCCAACTTTTTTGGAATCGGGGTTGTAGCAGTAGCCCAGTGGAGCACTTTGCCAGTGAGAAAGGATAGAAATTTAGTGATTTTATGTTCATCAGATAAATTAGGCATGGTGGCAAAATACATAGAACATTGGAGTAAGAAACCTTTACATGCGATGGCATTTCCAGCGAACTTCTCTGGAGCGGGGAGTTGCAGCGCTGGGTTAGGAGGAGACTCGGGGTATGCTAGGAGGGCCTGCGACATCACAGTTGTGAGCTGTGTCATCCTGGTGTTGAGATCAGTGAGCATCTATTGATGTTCTCCCAGCAAATGCCCCTGCGCATTCTGAGCAGTCTGCTTTGTATCCTCCGCTACATCCATGCAGGCGAAGTATCCTGTTAGAATGCAGGCACTTAGAGATGTATGCGCAGAGGAGAGCGAAGTGCAGACTGTCAACAAAGCCAAAATGATAGACAGAAATTGGAGTCGGAAAACTAGCGAGGGTCGGGCGATCGGCGAACAACTTAGTGAAGGAAAGACAAAGAGCAAAAACTAGGAAAAGGTAGCAAAAGGTCAGAAACACGAGAAGCAGTCAGAAAAGATACAAGGCTTGGTACAAACTGAGCTAGCAGGACGATACTTCACAAAGATGTGTGTGTTTGGGGAGTTTAAATAGAGGGACTGGTAATTGAGGAAATGGAAAGTAGCTGAGATTCAGTATGCCGGAGACAGAGGGCGCTGTGTGTCTTGGGACTTGTAGTTCAGGGTATCCATGTTTGGTGTTTCCTCAGCGGGTTTACTGACACATACATTCTCAATAGGAGACAGATCTGGAATGGCGGCAGGCCAGTCAAGCACAGGCACTCTGTGTCTACAAAGCCACCCTGTTGTAGCCTGTGCAGAATGAGGCCTGGCATTGTCCTGCTCAAATAAGCATGGACTTCCTGGGAAGAGATGTTACCTTGATGAATATGTGTAACGGGTTGTCTTTGTTGGTGGATTGCTGCGTGTATAGTGCAGGAAGGATGGCACATCTACACAGGACTTTCACTCCAGTTTTTAGTATATTCTGGTACAAAATCAGCAACATGCAAACATCAGTGTTGTGCAACTGCATATGCATTCAAATCTCTCCAGCAAGGAAGCATTTTTCTTTTTCTTTTTTTTCTTAACAAAAGACAAATAAAAATATACTTTCACTTTATAATGTGTAAATTATCCTATAAATTCTAGTGTGATCGTATAGTGATTATACTTCCTGTATTTATGATTTGCAGAGGAAACTAGAAATGAGAGCTATTTTTACATTTATTGCAAATGCTCGAATGTTCTAAAATAACATTCTATCATTAGATAGCAAAACATTCTATCATAATTCTATCATTCCATTCATAGACAGCAAGACATTCTTTGATAGCATTCCATTCATAGACAGCAAATTAAACACCATTTTATGTCCGTTGCAATTTACAATATTGCAGTGATACAAAGCCCCGCATCAACATTAATTACATTGAGACTAGAGAAATTAAATCTGCATTCATTCTGTTGACAATTTTACACTCTCAGTGGGCTACTATAGGACATGAAATGCAGTTAACCCTTGAAGACAGAATGTCTCCATTTCACAAAGAACGCGCTAAGACACATAACATTAACTCCGGTAGGAGGTTTCCATGCAACAATACAAAATCCATGTGAAACGTAGCCTACCTGGTACAAAATCAGCAAAACGCAAACATCAGTGTTGTACAACTGTATATGCATTCAAATCTCCACAATGAAGAGTAACAAAAAAAGTTACCATCTAAAATTATTCGTGAAAAATTATATGACCACGAGCAAGCCAAGCAATAGTATGGCAAGTTAACTAGCAATAGTTTGTGCAACATGTGGTGAGGAATACTACTCAAAAATAAAGTTACTATTTTTACATGTAACCATCTGTAACTTTGTAATTACATAATATTAATACTCATAATCAAAATACACCTCATAGACTACAGCATGCACAACCACAGAATGTTAAAAATACAAATATAGGTTACAGCGTTATTATGATGTACCTACTATTACCTACCTATTATGATGTAAAATGCAAGGAAGCATTTTTCTTTGCTGGGGTAAGTATGGTGTGCCAGAGGAACACTAGCTATGCAGTTGCAGTAGTAACCCACCTTCAGAACTATATAAATATGTAAGAAGCTAATCTATTTTGCAGAAATTCACAAGAGGTTATTTCTAACTCTGTTACATATGTCTCTTTAAAATTCCAAATTATTTGTCCCAATATTTCAATAGCACCTTCACACACATGCAACTCACCTATGCTGTGGGCACTGATGCCCCCATATCATCACAGATACTGGCACCTTTCTTTGATAATAAACTGGATGATCATGTTCACCTTTGGCACTGAGAACTCAGCGTCCGGTTTTCCCAAAAACAAGCTTAAATGTGTACTCATCTGACCACAGCATACGTTTCCACTGTTTTTCAGTCCATCTGAGATGAGTTCAGGCCCAGAGAAATCTGCAGTGTTTCTGCATAGACTTGATGAATGGCTTCCTTCTTGCGTAATACAGTTTCAGGTTGCATTTCTGGATGCAGCAGCGGACTGTGTTAAGTAACAACAGTTTTCCAAAGAACTCTCAAGCCCAGGTGGCTACATTTGTCACATTAGCATGACGGTTTCTCAGGCAGTGCTGCCTGAGGGCTCGAAGGTCATGCATATTCAACAGTGGTTTCTGACCTTGCCCTTTATGCACTGAGATGTCTCCGAATTCCCTGAATCTGTTCATAATATTATGTACTATAGATTTTGAAATGCTTAAAATCTTGTGTTGAGAAATTTTAGTTTTGAATTGACTAACAATTCTCTCGCAAATTTTGGCACAAAGGAGTGAGCCACACCCCATCCTTTGGTCCTTTGGTGGTGCTCATTTTCTACCCAATTATGTTACCAATTAACTTGCTTATTGTGGAATCTTCCAATATGGTGGTACTTGAATATCCTATAAACTTTTCAGTTTTATTTTGCCTCTGTCCCAACTTTTTGAGTGTGTTGCAGGCATTAAATTCAAACTTTGTTTATATTTACAAAATACAATTAAGTTGGTGAGTAAAATGATTGAAAATATTTTCTTTGTCCTTTTGTCAGTTAAATTAAGGTTCATGTGAATTAACAAATCACAGATTTTTGTTTTTATTGCATTTTGGAAAATATCCCAACTTTTATGGAAATAGGGTTAGTATTCTGCTAGGATACATTAAGTCACATATAGTAAACACTGCCATTCTTCTTTTTCACTAGGACAATCAGCATAATCCACAGGGTACAGGATGGCTCACCATTCCCAGCTGGCACCATCTGGAATTAGTCTGCTCCCTCACACACTGTTTAAGATATTGATCAAGCACTCATATAGAAATTTTCAGAGAGTTTGTTCCAGTAACCTAATCAATATAAAATTAGATCATACTGACTGTACAAGCTGCTGCCAGCACCTTTGATCTAAAGGTGGGGCTATTAAATATTAGATCTCTTACATCTAAAGCGCTAATGGTTAATGAACTCATTACTGATCAGGAGTTTAATGTACTGTGTTTAACAGAAACATGGATTAAGCCAAATGAATATATAGCATTAAATGAAGCGAGTCCTCCTGGATACAGTTATATACACCAGCCTCGTCTAACTGGCAGAGGAGGAGGCGTCGCGGTTATTTATAACGATTATCTAGGTGTAACACACAAACCTGGTTATAAATTTAATACATTTGAAGTTCTTCATACTCATATAATGTATGTAGCCTCGAAAAATAAGTCTACCCAGTTAATTCCATTGCTTATTATTTACAGGCCCCCGGGGCCATATTCTGAGTTTCTTTCTGAATTTGCAGATTTTATCTCAGATCTGGTTATTTCCTTAGACAAAGCTTTAGTTGTCGGAGATTTTAATATTCACTTCGATAACCCAGAAGACCCTTTAAAAACAGTGTTTGTGTCCATCTTAGATTCAGTCGGGATTAAGCAGAATGTCATAGGACCGACCCATAATGGTGGTCACACCCTTGATCTAATACTAACATTCAGATTAAACATAGACAATATAGTCATACTTCCACAGTCTGAAGTTATCTCAGATCATTGTCTCATCTCATTCAAAATATGTCTGAGTAATAATATATGCACCTCACCACGCTACTGTATTAAACGTACTTTCACGTCAACTACTGCACAGAGCTTTATAAATGATCTCCCAGAGCTGTCAACTTTGATTGGGTCACTGTCAGCCCCTGCAGAACTTGATCAGGCAACTGAATGCTTAGAGTCAACATTCTGCCATACTTTAGATAATGTAGCTCCTCTAAAAAGGAAAATGGTCAGAGACAAAAAATTAGCACCCTGGTATAATGATGACACTCGCACATTAAAGCAGACCACTCGAAAATTGGAACGTAAATGGCGTCAAACAAAATTGGTAGTGTTCAAATTAGCTTGGAAGGAGAGCTTCCTGAAGTATAGAAAAGCTCTTAGTGCTGCGAGATCAACATATTTCTCCTCCCTAATAGAAGATAACAAAAATAATCCTAGATTCCTATTTAATACTGTAGCAAAATTAACCAGGAATAAGTCCACTATCAACACATGCACACCTGCAGTATGTAGTAGCAACGACTTCATGAATTTTTTTAATGACAAAATTGAGAATATCCAACAAAAAATTCAAACTACTAATTTAAGGTTAGACAATGAAAGTGACCTTGTAGTTAACAATATAACTGTATCAGATCATCAGTTAGAATGTTTTACTCCCCTAAAAGAAACTGAATTACTTTCATTAATCTCTACATCAAAAGCCTCAACTTGTGTACTAGATCCCTTACTGACACATCTATTCAAACAGATAATGCCTGGAGTAATTGAACCGCTTCTAAAAATAATAAATTCTTCTCTTATGATTGGCTATGTACCCAAATCCTTTAAACTAGCAGTTATCAAACCCCTGATTAAAAAACCTGACCTTGATCCCTGTCAGCTGTCCAATTATCGGCCAATATCAAACCTCCCCTTTATCTCCAAGATCCTTGAAAAAGCTGTGGCACAGCAGTTATGCTCACATTTACATAGGAATAACATCCATGAAATGTATCAGTCAGGATTTAGACCTCATCACAGCACAGAGACAGCACTGGTTAAAGTAGTAAACGACCTACTGTTGGCGTCTGATCAGGGCTGTGTCTCGCTACTTGTGTTGCTTGACCTTAGTGCAGCATTTGATACCATTGATCATTCCATTCTTCTGGATAGACTAGAAAATGTTGTGGGAGTTAAGGGAATGGCCCTCTCCTGGCTCAGGTCTTATCTAACTGATCGTTATCAGTATGTTGATATAAATGGTGATATTTCTAGACATACCAAGGTAAAGTTTGGTGTTCCACAAGGTTCTGTCTTGGGTCCACTGCTTTTTTCTCTATATATGTTACCTCTGGGCGATATTATTCGTAAACATTGTATTAGTTTCCACTGTTATGCTGATGACACACAGTTGTATGTCTCTGCAAAACCTGATGAGAGACACTAGCTTAATAGAATTGAGGAATGTGTTAAGGACATTAGACACTGGATGCTTATTAATTTCCTTCTGCTTAACTCTGACAAGACTGAAGTACTTGTACTAGGACCACATACAGCTAGAAGTAAGTTTTCTGATTACACAGTAACTCTGGATGGCCTTTCTGTTTCTTCACGTGCAGCAGTAAAAGACCTTGGAGTGATTATTGACCCCAGTCTTTCATTCGAAACTCACATTGATAACATCACCCGGATAGCTTTCTTTCATCTCAGAAATATTGCAAAGATAAGAAACTTAATGTCATTGCATGATGCAGAAAAACTAGTCCATGCTTTCATTACCTCCAGGTTGGATTATTGTAATGCCTTACTGTCTGGATGTTCCAATAAGTGCATAAACAAGCTCCAGTTAGTTCAAAATGCAGCAGCAAGAGTCCTTACTAGAACTAGAAAATATGACCACATCACACCTGTCTTATCCACACTGCATTGGCTTCCAATCAAATTTCGTATTGATTATAAAATACTACTATTGACCTTTAAAGCACTAAATGGTCTCGCACCACAGTACCTGAGTGAACTTCTGCTCCTCTATGACCCGCCACGCCTACTTAGATCAAAAGGTGCAGGCTATCTGCTGGTACCTCGTATAGTGAAGGCTACATCAGGGGGCAGAGCCTTTTCTTACAAAGCCCCACTGTTATGGAACAGCCTTCCAAGTAATGTTCGGGAATCAGACACAGTCTCAGCATTTAAGTCTAGGCTGAAAACATATCTGTTTAGTCAAGCCTTTTGTTAATGGTGTTTATGAGGTAAAGGAGTAGATCTGGAGGGTCCTCAGACATAGAGTGTTTTGGTAAACTGGGATGTATGGATGCTGTCAGTCCCCACTCGCTTGCTCACTCGAGTTTGTTGACGGTGTAGTGGCTGGCTGCTTTATGTCCCAGGGCTCCCTCATACCTGTGTTACCTTCTGGCTCTCTCCTTTTAGTTATGCTGTCATAGTTAGTTGCCGGAGTCCCTGCTTGTACTCGGTGCAATATGTATACTGTTCCTACTTATTCAGATGACATTGGGCATACCTAACCACCTGTGTTTTCTTTCCATCCCCTCCCCCACCCCAAATCTGTCCCTCTGAGTTACATGGAGTCAACAGGAAATCTTTTGGTGGAGAGGGTGGAGACCTCGACTGGCTATCGTAGCCTGCAGGGAATCGGCCGTCAGACATTCTGTCGCATGTCCCAGACCCAGTGAAATGTAACTGAATTGTCTTGGCCAGCCCTAAGTGTCCCATCTGCATCTCATCATTGCTGAGGAGTGTGCTTCCATCACCCAATCAAGCATCCAGCCAGAGCAGGTCATGATATATTTTACCATATTAACATGCCATTGTTGTGTGTTATGCCTGATGTAAAGACTCTCGTCTCTGTGAGCCTACCACACAGATTTAATACTTGTCATTTTTAGGGCATACCTAACAACGTGTTTTCTTTCTTTCTCTTCCCCCCCCCCCCATCTGTCCCTCTGAGTTACATGTTGATCCTGGGATTGAGATGCTGGCCTCTTCTGCCCCTCGGACCTGCTTGATCCATCCTGGTGCCCTGTGTCTGGTCAGAGTTTTATCGCACCACTCCTTTGAAGGACGGCCCCATGAGGACAGTTGAGGGTTATACCTGTTAAAACTGTTAATATTATAGTCAGGCTGTATGTTGTTGCCCAAATGAGGATGGGTTCCCTTTTGAGTCTGGTTCCTCTCGAGGTTTCTTCCTCATGTCGTCTGAGGGAGTTTTTCCTTGCCACCGTTGCCACAGGCTTGCTCATTGGGGATAGATTAGGGATAAAATTAGCTCATGTTTTAAGTCGTTCAAATTCTGTAAAGCTGCTTTGCAACAATGTTTATTGTTAAAAGTGCTATACAAATAAACTTGATTTGATTTGATTTGATCATATGGGGATAAATTAGGGATAAAATTAGCTCATGTTTAAAGTCTTTAATTTTCTGTAAAGCTGCTTTGCAACAATGTCTATTGTTAAAAGCGCTATACAAATAAACTTGACTTCACTTCACTTGACTCATATCTTCACTCAAATCAGCATGATCAAATTCTTACCCAGATCAAGCACTAATTTTGAAGTGGTGCATGGGCGTCTGTTGCGGGCTAGCCAGAAAGTGTAAACACAGAGATGGCCTTCAAACTTTACTTGCAGTTGCTGGACAGATATTAGATCTGCTGTGAGTGCAATCCACCCCTCAGCTGCTAATTCTCTTAGTCTGCTGTTGGCTAAATTTGCTTCTGACAAAGCTGTTGCAGAGGGTCCTGGTGGTAACTGAGAAGTAGGCAGTGCTGGGCTGGAGGGCTTGGTATTCCAAATATCATAAGAATAACCTTGCTGTTGACTTGGTCATGGCCAATGCCACTGCTGAACCATAGGTGCTAAAGAAGGCAACTGGACTTGCTTGAAATTCTTGAAGATGTTTCACCTCTCATCTGAAAGGCTTCTTCAGTTCTGTCTGAATAGTGGGGAGTTCCAGGTATTTATCCTCTAGTGGACCAAAAGCAACCTGAAGGAAAGTCACTGAGGTCACATGGGTCATTGACTCTCTTAGGCTACATCCACACGACAACAGCAACGAGATGTTATTAAAAAAATATCGCATCCACATGGGTAATGGATCAGTAAAATATCAGGTACATATGGCAACGCAATGCTTGCTGAAAACGATGCAATACACATGCCACACCTCTAGGGGCGCTGTAAGATGGTCCCTTCGGAGACACCAGAACAATAGAAGAAGTAAGGACGCATGCGCATAAACTATTATGCACGAGACTTCATACTAGCCACAAAGTCAGAAAAATCTGTTCGTAAAATTACATTATAATGACCAAATACAATGAAAAGTATTTTTCCAGTCTCACCTGTGAAAGGTAATCCCATGTGATCTTGTTTGGACAGCAAACCTGTTGGTAAAGTTAAACGCAGCACATGAATGAGGCATCTTTATTCTCCGCTTTGACCCATCCAATATGGCGGCGAGGATGACGTATGATTCTACGCGGAAGGCGACGTCTTTAATGGTCCGGAATAAATTGAATGCTACACGTTGATGGATTAATTTGTTCTTCTACACCCTTTTTGAGGAATGTATTGTAGGACTTAAACCAACATCTGAAGAGGTGAGATTGCTCCTTTTTTTCCCTATTTTTGCTGGCGGGATTGACTCTCTCTCTCTCTCTCTCTCTCTCTCTCTCTCTCTCTCTCTCACTTTGCACCATTACACAATAAATATTCACAGTGAAAATATTTTGTAAGCGCGTTTCATGAACCAAGTTATAGGATTTGTTGACAACTCGCATTGAGTTCGTTACACTTCTACCCAGCATGAAGCACTGACAGTCATGTGGTTGTGACGTCATCATAAACAAATCTGTTCTACTCATCCAGATGACTTCGCAACGACTCCGTTGCCAGATCTTTCCACTCTGGAACCCGTTCTCAAAAGATTTCGTTTTGGGGCACCCAAAACGCTGGTGCCGTGTGGACGCCAGGCCGAAATGATAAACAATTTTATCGGATTCACCTGAATCCGTTGCCGTGTGGACAGGGCCTTAGTCATCCTGTAGATGTTAGGGTCACTGGAGGCCAGGGCCCTGTACTACAAAAAGAGGTCAACCTACCCAGAAGTAACCCAGGGTTCCCCCGCTAAACCGGGGTTGACAAAACCTGGTTATCTTGTTTGGGGTTAAACGGTACTACGATACCAGTTATGAAGTTGATTTGTTGAACCTGTGTTAACCTAATCAGGGTTAATGCGCATTCACATTAAAGGGGAGGTTATCAGCGCAAATCACCACTGTTCACAATGGCATAGTCGCCGTACTTCACGGAGGAAGAATGCGCTGTCATAATGCAAAGCTACGAGGAGTTCAAAACAACATTAAGGGCAAAATATAACACAGCGGCTGCCAATAAGGAGCGGCAAGCATGTTGGCAACGAATTGCCGATCGGGTAAATGCGTAAGTACATTCTCCCTTCTACATGTTCCAGAACAGAAGTATAGGATGAGAGAAAGCTTCATGATCAATCACAAGTCACAGAAAATGGTCCTTCGACGTGGCCCCAGTTATATATAGCTTGTTTAATGTCCAAAAAATCCTGAATAAAATTTGGTATGGTAAATTCATGGAGTAGCCTACTTAAGCTGATATGTGCACAGAGTCACATGAATTAGGATGACTGACTGTTCAGTCCCTTTGACTAAGTTGGTGTATGTCCTGTGAACATTTCAGAGGCAACAGCAGTGCCAAACGCACCTGGCAACAGGTGAAAATGAAATATAAAAACATCATTCATAATGGTGTGTGTGTGTGTGTGTGTGTGTGTGTGTGTGTGTGTGTGTGCACGTGCAAGCAAGCATTCATTTGCCTTTTATTTATTCAAGTTTTATCTGTTTGCCTAATAGTTCAAATTGTTTTGTATATAGTTTATAATGTTGTTGTGTGATATTAATGATAATATTGTGGGAAAACTACTTTGCACGGACGTTCATTTAATTTATTCTATTGTCATTTTGTTTGTTCTATTTTTGTGTATTTTATTTATTTATCTGTTTGTCTAGTTGTATCTATTTTTCTAATAATAATATATTTTTTGCATTAATAGTTTGTTTTTTCCTATTAAAATAATCTTGTGTTCTTGTTATAACTATCTATTTATCTGACTGTTTAGTTGTATCTATTTTTGTTACAATTTCAATATTTTTAATAAAGAAAGTTTCTTTTTTTCTATTAAAATGTTCTTGTGTGATAACTAGTTCTTGTGTTATATTTATTGTAGTTGTATCTATTTTGTATCTCAGACTTAAATATTTTTGTAAAACAAGTGTTTTTCTATCAAATATTCTTGCGTTCTTGATAACTATGTTCTTGAGTGGGTTCTTTTTTTATTTTTACAGAAAAGCCGTTCTGCATGGACATTCATTGAAGCCCTCATTGTTTTTTAATGGTTATTTATGAGCGTTTAGGGGTTACAATAATGTAAGTCTAGGTTGCTTTATATAAAAGGTATGTCCAGAAATATTGATGTCACTGTCTAAGCAGAGGGATCTGGCTTCTTTAGACGCTGCCTTCTTAAAACTGAATAAATATTTAAAAAGAGCCAAATGAGCCAGTCTTTTGAACGTCTCTTTTCAAAGAACGGATCACAAAGATGCAGATCCCATCAAAGAGCCATAAATCCCATCTCTAATCTGCGCTCCGATATCGCACGGGTCATCCAGGTACGCTGGCATTGTCTCTAGAGGAAATGTCGGTGGAGAGGTGGTGTTTAAAAAGGGTGTGGTTAATCGGAAACCTCAGGTTAACCAAGAACATAACCTGAGACGAGCAGGTTTGAGATGCAGTGTAAATTGCCATGGCAGCATACCTCGGTTTGAACATAGCCAACTTTCGTAGTATGGGTTAATCGGGAAGTTACGCTGCACGTGATCAAGTTACTCTCGAAGTTACCCTGGTAAGCCAGAAAACCCGCTTCGTAGTACAGGGCCCAGGTGTGAATAGTGTTAGCACCCTAGAGGGTCGTTAGGATGATCTGTGGGTCATTGGCTCTCCACCATTATGTGAGTTATTGAAGTCAGTCTTGGTGTGGATGTGTATTCAGTTTTCTGGGAAGTGTGCCAAGGACTGCATTGTAGGTGGCTGATAAGTGGTGTCTCAGCTCACCTCCTCAGTTCAGCGATGGTTGTTCCAAGTTAATGAAAATGGCTTCTTTGAGTCCTCTTTCAAATCACCAGTCTTCTCTGGCTAAAATGCATACATTGCAGTCCTGAAATGAGTGTCCTTTGCTATTGAAATGAAGATAGACTGCAGAGTCTAGGCCTGAGGCCCTGGCTTTCCTGTGTTGAGCCATGCGCTTGTGAAGCGGTTGTTTCGTTTCCCCAATGGACAGTTCTGTACATTCCTCACTGCATTGAATTGCATACACTATGTTGTCCTGTTTATGTCTGGGTATTCTGTCCTTAAGGTGGACCAATTTCTGCCTCAGAGTGTTACTGAGTCTGAAATGTACAGGGATGTTGTGTTTGTAGATCCTCCTGAGTTTCTCAGATAGTCCAGAAATGTAGGGAATGACAATGTTCTTGCATTTGTTGCTGTTTTCTTCCCTGTCCATTATGTTTCTTTTTCTGGTCTTGATGAAAGCCCAGTTGGGATACCTGCACTTCTGAAGTGCTTCCTTGATGTGTTTTTACTCCTTCTCTTTTCCCTTTATGATTGTAGGAATGTTCTGAGCCCTGTGATGTAAGGTCCTAATGACCCCCAATTTGTGTTCCAGTGGATGGTGAGAGTCAAACAATAGGTACTGGTCTGTGTGGGGGGTTTCCAGTAGACCTCGATGCTAAGGCTTCTGTCTTGTTTGATGTGCATGCTGGAGTCCAAAAAGGCTAGGTTGTTTCCAAAGAAGCCACCTTCGTCAACCTGGAATGACCATCACTGAACAGAGGAGGTGGGCTGAGACACTACTTATCAGCCACATACAATGCAGTCCTTGGCACACTTCCCAGAAAACTGAATACACATCCACACCAAGACTCAGCTGACTTCAATGACTCATATGATGGCAGAGAAAGCCAATGACCCACAGATCACCCTAAGGGCCCTCTAGGCTGCTAACACCATTCGCACCTGGCCTCCAGTGACCCTAACACCTACAGGATGACTGAGAGGGTCAATGACCCATGTGACCTCAACAACTCTCTTTTGGGTTGCTTTTGGTCCACTAGAGGATAAATACCTGGAACTCCCTACTAGTCAGACAGAACTGAAGAAGCCTTTCGGATGAGAGGTGAAACGTCTTCAAGAATTCCAAGCAAGTCCAGTTACCTTCTTTAGCACCTATGGCTTACAATGACCTGGATAACTGAGAACCTGCACAGACAATGCCACTGCTGCTTCTGCTTTCTCTTTGTTGCTGCTCACCTTTTGTCCTTCGCCCGAGTTTGTGTTTGTTCCCCTAGTTTTCCTCAGTTTCAATTTGTCTTAATCTCCACATTTTTCCAAGTTACCCTGGTTCCCTAATTCCTCCTAGTTCCTCACTGCAAAACAAAAGGCATTTCTAAAAAAGAAATTATTTTAAAGTCTTATTTAAAGATGATCTTCTAAGAAATTATGTGTATATGTATGTTTGTGTGTGTGATGGTATTTCCTTTTTGTGAATGCACCTCAGGTTATTCCACTGTGCATGTGAGTGTAAGTGTGTGTGTGTAAGACAAATGATCCCAGTCAGGAAATGACTTGTTCTCCAGACAAGCTGCACTATTGATTGTAGCCAATAGACCAAGTGACCAAATGACCCGGGAAAATTTTCATAATTTACTGTAAAGAATGCCATGAGCTCATTGTATTGATGTAGCATCAGAGCCAATTAATCCACTAATGATAATTTGTTTAGACTAAGCAGATACTAAGTTAATAAGTCACTGAATTAACATTTAAATCAGTTGACCTGTACTTTTGAAAATCTGTTATTTAAAACGGAGACAAATTTAGATATTTTTAGCTGTTTGTTAATTGAACATTTTTCAAATACCCATTTTAAATTTGAATCTGTCTGAGAAACCCTTAGATTTGTGTCTTGAATTGGATTAAACCAACTCACTGAATGAATATTATGTTAAAATATGATGTAAAAAGATGAATCATAAAACATTGAGT
Source organism: Neoarius graeffei (assembly GCF_027579695.1). Taxonomy (NCBI): domain Eukaryota; kingdom Metazoa; phylum Chordata; class Actinopteri; order Siluriformes; family Ariidae; genus Neoarius; species Neoarius graeffei. The sequence goes on from NC_083581.1 coordinate 13,334,201, forward strand.
CAGATGAATTTAGAGAATTTAGGGAAATAAGTGTTTTTCTAAAATGCACATCAAGAAATGTGACAGAGTTTACTTTCTAAAGGTACAACACTAATTATTTCTAATTATAGGACCCTGTTCTTATTGACTGAAAGCACCAGGGATGATAAGTAACAGGGTGTTTATCAGTAACAGTAACATTAGGTGTTTGTTGTGACACACACATATATTAATAGTGCTTTCATACAGCTAACTGTAACCCCAAACCCTAGTTCTAAAACACTTTACCCTCAACCTACAAAAAGGCTTTCAAAAAAATCAGGTGAGGAGGTCTTACATTGGTTTACACAAGTACGAGAGAATAAGATGCTGCTTCTTGGAGCAGGATTATGCATTAGCTTTGACTCACTCTCTAACAATACTCACCCTTAATGCAGTCAGGCAGCTTAAAGAAGAAGAAGAAGACTTCATTTGTCACATGCACACTCAAGCACAGTGAAATTTGTCCTCTCCATTTCACCCATCTGAAGCAGTGAACACAAGCATGCACACACACAAGTGAGCAGTGAGCACACACACATACCCAGAGCAGTGAGCAGCTATGCTACAGTGCCCAGGGAGCAGTTGGGGGTTAGGTGCCTCACTCAAGGGCACTTCAGCCCAAGGCCACCCCATGTGAACTGAACCACGTCTTTGAACTGTGGGGGAAACCGGAGCACCCAGAGGAAATCCACTCAGACATGGGGAGAACATGCAAACTCCACACAGAAAGGCCCCTGTTGGCCACTGGGCTTGAACCCAGAACCTTCTTGTTGTGAGGTGACAGCTTGTGTTTGGAGGCAGCCAATCAGAAGTCTGTGTTCAAACAAAGAAAAGTCCTTTTACAATGATTTTATTAGGAGTCACCATTTTGTTTTGGGGCGGTTCTAGGTGGGTTCCTCATAGTGGGACACAATTTAAAAAGCTAAAGTTAGAAATTCAAACCTTAGTGTATATCCTGGGTATCACTCAGTGCTCATGTTGTTTTATACAATAAAGGCGTTTCAAGGTAACTTCTTTCATGTAAGTGCATTTTTGGCTACTTTTGAGGTTCAGACATCTACAACAGTGACTATAGACCCCTTCGCAGTAAACGTCATTCATACGTAAGCGGAAATTGCGCACGCAGCCTGGACTCAAAAAAGACTCAGCGAATGCCTAGTTGTTGTGTTTTCGGGTGTCAGAATCGTAGCAGTGATGGGGTTAAAATGTACAGAATTCCAGCAGGATCTCACCCATTCCAAAAAAATCGCCGACGTCTATGGCTACAAGCCATCAAACGTGTAGACTGGGATGAAAGCACTATGAAAAATGTGTGGGTTTGCAGCGCCCACTTCATCACAGGTAAGATCAGGCTATTTATTAAATCTTTCTTTTTTATTCTTTCTACTAGTCTTCGTTTATTGATGTAGCAAAATACTTTGGTAACGTTTGTCTGATTAGCTGGGTCATAGTTACACAATGTAATGAATATTGTTAGCATGTTAACTTAGCTTTGCATGCAATTTTGTTTGTAGGAGAGGTCTCGCTTGACTCAAGCAGTCCAGATTTTGTGCCATAATTATTTGTGTATGCCAAAAATCACAATTTTAAAGCAAGGATGGAAAGGTAAAATTGTGTGCCCTCACTCTAAATGCCAACTTAGGTTGACTGCTCTAACCTAGCTCCCGCCCCGTTCAGTTTCATTTCTGGTCTCTGCCTCTCGCTTTTTACGCAGCTCTGATTTCTCTTAGCTGCACTCTTTACACTATCATTCCTTTCATGCCATTACCTCCTGCAAATTGCTGTTTAGTGTTGGTATTTGCTGTTGTAGCTAAAGCTAAAGGTATGAGTATATATCTGGCCATTGTATACCAGGGAACTTACTAACATCGTCCGTCCACTCTTTAATTAAATACGGATCCGGTAGGCGATGTCCACTTGTTAGAGTTAACTTATTTATGTAGCATTCTCGATCTTGTAACGACAATTGTTTAGCATAATCTGACAGCTCATAATGCCGGTCTATGGGCAGCGCCATTGTTTCTGAGTCCAGGCTGCGCGCGCATCCTGGCAACGGTCGGTTTGTTTACAAACATGCGAAGGGGTCTATAGCCAGGAATGGAGAACTAACAAGTCACAATGCATGCCTTTTCAATTCCATGTCATAAGGGCAAAATTCCAGTCCTTACTCTGACCGCAGCCAAGGTTCCCAGTAAAGCCAAAGCCTCTGAGATAGAGACCTTTTTAACCTGGCTTTTCACTACCCACATGTTCGCTTTTATCATTTAATGTCTGAAACCTGAGCCAGGGATAAATATGTGAAGGAAGCTCTGACCTCAGTATGGTCACTGCATCTTTCTTGCCATGGCCAGTTTCAGAGAATTCAATGGAGTGACAGTAAAATGCAGTGCTAGTGGATCTGCGCAGCACACACATCATCAGGATCAGAGAAGGCAACGAGTGGAAATAAATTGGCCTAAAAATATTTAGTTATATTTTATGGCCTGGTGAATGCTCCTCAAGTAGTCCATGTCTGAGTGTTTTCGCTGCATTGCCTTAATCTATATAATATATAGGTCATCTTGATGATTCTTCTTTATTCAAGAACACATTAAAGGGTTCACTGTGCATGGTGTGGTCCTTGACAATTGATGGTGCATCAAATGAGGGAAGTATACTTTGTCATAAATCGTGCCTACATTCTTGATGTCCAGAAGTTAAAAGAAACATGGACAAATCCAAGGGTCACCACAGTAACTCTAACCTCCAGCCAGTTAAACAGCAAGGCTAAGTCCAAACACAGACATTCATTAATTGAATAAATTAGAGTTTAATTTTATTTTCATTTAGTGTGTGTGTGTGTGTGTGTGTGTGTGTGTGTGTGCGCACGTGCTTTGGCTGTATAAGGATACCCTAATGACAGGAATTTGTGACAGTTTTGACCTTGTGGGGAGGTCTTTTTTTTTAGATGTCTACCTTAGTGAGTGTGTCTCTGTAATACATGGTGTGTGTGTGTGTACGTGCATGTTTCCTTCAGGGAGTCATATTTGTTTCATTTCCTCTTCCTTCTGGTTGCTATGGAAACAGTGTTCCTCATAGCTACCACCTTCATGTCATCGCTTCAGCTCTCTCTCTCTCTCTCTCTCTCTCTCTCTCTCTCTCACACACTTGCCTTATCCTTGTAAGGACCTTCTGTTGTCATAATTATTAATGCAGCTAATTAATGCTATGCTACACCTGAACCTAACCTTTGTAACAAAAAGGAAAAATATATCACTTTTTTTCTTTGTAAAAATCTGAAAAAAAAACAGCACATGCCCAGAGGAAAATTTTGCTGCTCATATCTTGCTCTTCTAAAGCTCAGGAGCCAAATTTGAGATTCTCATTTCAGCCTTATTTTAGTTTCTATGATCTGTTTCTGATCTTTTTGTCCTAAAATTCACTAGGAGAAATAGGTGAGACAGGACAATTAGCAACAGGAGTCATACTTGAGACCTAAGGGAGATGCCTTGCTAAACTCAACTCAGTGTTAATGGTTCATTTTTTTTTCTCCTTAGGAAAAGAAAATGAGCAGTACTAGAGCTATTATGGAGAAATATGCGAGTCTATATGCACACACATACCCTTATCTAGCTATACTTCATAAATTGAATAACGAGTATCACTGTAAAACCTGATGAGTTAGTTAAACTCAAACCATTAAGATTTGTTACTACATTCTAGACGTGACAACTTCAAACTTACAACCCTGATTCCAAAAAAGTTGGGACAAAGTACAAATTGTAAATAAAAACGGAATGCAATAATTTACAAATCTCAAAATCTGATATTGTATTCACAATAGAACATAGACAGCATATCAAATGTCGAAAGTGAGACATTTTGAAATTTCATGACAACAACACATCTCAAAGAAGTTGGGACAGGGGCAATAAGAGGCTGGAAAAATTAAAGGGACAAAAAAGGAAAAGCTGGAGGACCAAACTGCAATTCATTAGGTCAATTGGCAATAGGTCATTAACATGACTGGGTATAAAAAGAGCATCTTGGAGTGGCAGCGGCTCTCAGAAGTAAAGATGGGAAGAGGATCATCAATCCCCCTAATTCTGCGCTGACAAATCGTGGAGCAATATCAGAAAGGAGTTTGACAGTGTAAAATTGCAAAGAGGTTGAACATATCATCTACAGTGCATATCATCATCAAAAGATTCAGAGAATCTGGAAGAATCTCTGTGCATAAGGGTCAAGGCTGGAAAACCATAATGGGTGCCCGTGATCTTTGGGCCCTTAGACGGCACTGCACCACATACAGGCATGCTTCTGTAGTGGAAATCACAAAATGGCCTCAGGAATATTTCCAGAGAACATTATCTGTGAACACAATTCACCGTGCCATCCGCCGTTGCCAGCTAAAACACTATAGTTTGAAGAAGCCGTATCTAAACATGATCCAGAAGCGCAGACATCTTCTCTGGGCCAAGACTCATTTAAAATGGACTGTGGCAAAGTGGAAAACTGTTCTGTGGTCAGATGAATCAAAATTTGAAGTTCTTTATGGAAATCAGGGACGCCGTGTCATTCGGACTAAGGAGGAGAAGGACGACCCAAGTTGTTATCAGTGCTCAGTTCAGAAGCCTGCATTTCTGATGGTATGGGGTTGCATTAGTGCATGTGGCATGGGCAGCTTACACATCTGGAAAGACACCATCAATGCTGAAAGGTATATCCAGGTTCTAGAGCAACATATGCTCCCATCCAGACGACATCTCTTTCAGGGAAGACCTTGCATTTTCCAAAATGACAATGCCAAACCACATACTGCATCAATTACAGCATCATGGCTGTGTAGAAGAAGGGTCCGGGTACTGAACTGGCCAGCCTGCAGTCCAGATCTTTCACCCATAGAAAACATTTGGTGCATCATAAAATGGAAGATACGACAAAAAAGACCTAAGACAGTTGAACAACTAGAATCCTACATTAGACAAGAATGGGTTAACATCAGGGCTTTGAACCGGTTTAAGGAACGAAAACGAAAACCGGGAACTTTTTCTATTTCACATGGAACAGAAACGAAACCAGAAACTTTATTATTTTTTATGTTCCGGAACAGAAACACTTATTAAAAATAATGTTAACCGGTTAATACTGGTTTTTATTTCGTTCCTCAAAGTTTCCGTAGCCTACAAATAAAAAAGTCATTCTTCTCCTGCGCAAGTTTCTATAACCCGCTGGGGTTCACTTCCTGTGTGACGTTCGCTGATTGAATGGAGAGAGCGGGAGGGTGGACTACTATCACGTCTCCACATCTTAAATAAGAGGTAAATATTGCAGTCTATCGTTATTCAAAAACGTCAATTTCAAACACGATATCAGTATATTTGTCCACGTTAATGAAAGGCTCGCGAACATTAAATGACATTAACCTCTGTTAGCCCATCAATACATAGGGCCTGACTAGCCTTTGGTAACACACTAAACGAATTATCTTTCATTTTTGGCACTTTTTCTGTTTGTGTAGATGGGAAGACATACTGAGAATCCAAATTGCCAACATTTGAAATAATAATTGTTTTGAATTATTTCTTGTCTTATTTAATGAAGGTTGTAATAGAATTAGCCTACATTTGGCTTAAGCTGGATGAGACAGAGACATAATTTTATAGCCATTTGTTAAACAGCTGACAGGGAACATAATTAACCGTTCCGGGAACTAAATTTTTTTGTTCTAACCAGTTCAGGAACGTCTATTTAATGGTGGAACCCAAAACCGGGAACGTTAAAATTCCGTTTCTGTTCGGAACGAACCAATAGGAAAGAAATTCTGGTTCAAAGCCCTGGTTAACATTCCTATCCCTAAATTTGAGCAACTTGTCTCCTCAGTCCCCAGAGGTTTACAGACTGTTGTAAAGAGAAAAGGGGATGTCTCACAGTGGTAAACATGGCCTTGTCCCAACTTTGAGATGTGTTGTTGTCCTGAAATTTAAAATCACATAATTTTTCTCTTTAAATTATACATTTTCTCAGTTTAAACATTTGATATGTCATCTATGTTCTGTTCTGAATAAAATATGGAATTTTGAAACTTCTACATCATTGCATTGTTTTTATTTACAATTTGTACTTTGTCCCAACTTTTTTGGAATCGGGGTTGTAGTTGTGGGTACTCATTCATTTAAGGAAACCAATTGCCTTAAACCTTTTAAGTTTCAGTAACACAATACAAACAACCATGTCTGAAACAACTTAAAACCATTTATTTAGTTGAATGCTGAACATCTATAATTGAGTGCAAGACATGCTAATGTTCAAACATTTCCTTGTTCACAACACTTCTTTCCACTTAAGTATTCATTAAACAAACAGAAATTACCTATAAAATGACATCATACAGAGTCCATGTTGGAGAAACTAAAAATAAACAAAATAACTGAATGAAATCCATGTTATTTTCACATGGACATGAAGAAAATGAAAACCATAAAAAGCAGCAGAATAGTGTAGCAGAATAAAATGGGACAATAGTGAAAACTATAAATTCAAACAACAACTAACAGCTCCCTATCAAGTAAGTCACACAGTACCTGGTTAAACACAGAAATGTGCACCGAAAATGACTGTGGGGCCATAGTGCAATTCAGATACACATGATGCTCAATAGTAAAATGACCACGAAGTATTCTGACTTAACAGTTTTTAAACATGCAAGCCAAAAGGCACTTTCAGAATCTGACCAACAACATAACCTGTTGCCATCTTTATTCCAGCTCATTTTTCATCGCCTGTAACTTAGGTTTGAGTTGCTTTCTCCCATCATCAAGATTTAAGGGGACATATAGGGATAAACTCAAAGAAGCCCCTTCGCTTCTCAGGGTTCTTCCAAACAAAATCACCAGCGCATCTGTCCAAAATCTGTGAGACATTACAACCTGATCCTCAAGGATGATTGACACGTGGCATATTTCAAAAGGAATTCCTGCAGGTACCTCCTCGCCATTGACCACTGCTACCAGAGCCACCGTTCCCTCCTGAGCTGCCTTTAACTCATCCTAGAAAGTGAATACATGTTCAGTATGAGAGAGTAATTGTCCAAATCACCAAGTTAATAACAAGCCAACAGTAAAAAATAGAAAATAAAAAACCCACCAAATAAACACATTACTTACAAATTTTTGCAAGGAAGTGCAATATTATAAAAGACACAAACTATAAGTACAAGAATACAAGTTCAGGCTGAGGATTGCCCTCAGTTTTTCTTCATTTGTTATCAATGTTTAGTAAAGAATATAAACTGAAAAGTTTAAAGAGAAGGTTTCTGTTTTGTAACTGCTTAAAAGACATCATGATAACCCAAATTATTTTTCAAACTCCATTTGACAGTTGTAAAAGGGTTAGAAAGCTGGGTTTGTGGGTGCTTTCTGAGTGACGTGAGTCCAAACAGTAATCTAATCAAGTACATGGACAGAGAAGGGGGGGGGGGAGTTGAGTATCAAGGTATTATAGGACATGGTGATATTGTTTGTCCCCCCCCCCCCATATGTACTTGCAGTCATGTATTTGTTATGCATTTGACAGAATTGTTTTTATGATTAAGTGGTTATCAAAGATTTCTCTTTGCAAAATAAATTAAGGTAATGAATGCAAAATACCTTGCACATTGTGAAGACTCCTGACGAATGCTCCTTTAAGTACAGTGGAAGGCCAGTCAGGGCTGCTGTTTTAGTGGCACTGATGTTATTCTTGTCCTGATGCACAAAGACCAGGTATACATAGGGGGTGTTAGGCTTGAATGTTCATCATTGTGCAATCATTAATGTAATGTATTAAAATATTCATTCATGTTCCTCATATGCTATCAAAAATTATTCCCTCTTCTCACCAAATGTTCTAGTCTTCTACACTTTTACAGAGCTTTAGCAGGTGTATATTTAAGTGCAGCAAAGAAGGAACAAGGAAGATTTTGATTGGTGACCATCAGGAATTCACAGTGGAGCTGCATGGAAAACAAAAAGTTATAAAGATTCACTAAAATCATCCATGTTCACAACTGTAAGCCAAGCAAAACTGTAAGAGGAAGGAAGTCTTTTTCAGACATTTTTAAGAGACATTTCATGCTAAACTACTCAATTCAAAGCCCTTCATTCAGATCAGGTTTTGCTACAATGAGGGCTTTAGTGATACAGGTCCTTTTTTGCATGTAATGCTATAAGAATGAGAGCTAGTGCATTTTCATCAACATTTACTTTTGTAGTTGAGCATAGCCTATTTATACAGCACGGGTTACATTACTGAAGTGAAAGAATTCATTTTTCCCTTCATTTGTTCTTTTCTCTCCAAGTTGCAAGGCACAACCAAATTAGCTAACACTAGTGTTAGCGCACTAATGGTTAACATAACATTTAAACGCTAGTGTTAGCATGCTAAAAACTTTCAAACACTAGCGTTAGCGCACTAATGGTTAGCAAAAAGCTTGCAAACACTAGCATTAGCACACTAACAGTTAACTAGCATTAGCATACTAGTGTTTGAAAGTTTTTTTTGACACACACTAATGCCTTCACAACAGAGGCAGCAGTTTGAGTGGCAGCATGGTGTGGTTGAGCTGTTTGATTAGTCTGGTCTGAAAAGTGTGTAAAGACGCTATGAAAAAACAGAACATTACTTCATGTGGAAAACAAAACATGTAGTCGTTACAGAGTTCTGGTCCGGTGGACACATTATTTGAGCAGCAGAAACAGGCTATTTGTGTCGTGTGTCGGTCCTCCACTGTAGACCCAGTGTTTCCATGGCTGTGTGCGGTGTGCAAAGGGACCAAGACTCTACAAATTCAGGGCTCGCACTCAGGCACAGTGCGACACACTAGTTTTGTTAGGGTTTTGCTGGGATTTGAACCTGATTCGTTGGTGTGATGATCCAGCAAACCCCCACTGTCAATCCCCACCAGGGGAATGACTCAAATGCAGAGGCGTGAGGCGGAAGTAGAAAAAGTAACAAAAGGTTTATTTATACTATGTACACTATATACAATCCAGGGCAAAACAAAAAAACAAAAACAAAGAGTATAATTCAAAAAGAAAAAGGCAAAAATGCAAAAGCTCAGAAGATCCACAAAACACAGTACAAAGGAAACTGGAGATAAACATAACAGCACAAAGACTCCGTGACAAGAGGACTGAACTCAGGGGTATAAATACACAAACTAATTAAGGACACAGGTGAAGATAATTAGGACTAACAGGCAATTAACAAAAACACAAAACACAGGAACAGTGGCGGCCTCTAGAGGCCAAAATAAACAAGACACGAAAAGGAAATAACAGCGGCCTCTAGAGGCCAAAACAGTCCAAGTCCTAACAGGACCCCCCCCTCTAGGAGTGTCTCCTGACGTTCCCAGGGCGATCCGGATGGGCCGAATGGAAGTCCCGACACAGTTCTTTATCTAGGACATCCCGAGCAGGAACCCAGCAGCGCTCCTCAGGACCATAGCCCTCCCAGTCCACCAGATATTGCAACCCGCCGCGGACCCGGCGGGAGTCAAGCAGGCGATGCACAGTGAACACAGTCTGCCCCTGGAAGATGCGGGGGGGTGGGGGGTTCCTAGGGGCAGGGGCATACGTAGACGTCAGTACAGGCCGCAACAGGGAAACATGGAAAGTGGGGTTGATCCTCAGAGTCCGGGGCAACTGGAGCCGGTAGGAGACAGGGTTCACCCTGCGCACCACCTTGAAGGGGCCAATGTAGCGAGGAGCAAGCTTGCGGTTCTCCACCCGCAGCGGAAGGTCCTTAGTGGACAGCCAAACCCGCTGCCCAGGGCGGAAAGTGTGTGCAGGTCTTCTGTGGCGGTTGGCCTGAGTCTGGTTGGTTCTGGAGGTCTGTATGAGGGTCTTCCTGACCTTGCTCCAGGTCTTGCGACACCGTCTCACATATTGGTTGACCGAGGGCACCCCCGCGTCCTCCTCCTGGTCCGGGAACAGAGGTGGCTGGAACCCGAATTGGCACTGGAATGGCGACAGCTTGGTGGCCGATGACTGCAGGGTGTTGTGGGCGTACTCTGCCCATGGCAGCCAGGTGCTCCATGATGTCGGGTTATCCATAGCCAGGCCTCGCAGGGTGGTTTCCAGGTCCTGGTTGAGCCTCTCCGTCTGACCATTGGACTGTGGGTGAAACCCAGAGGAGAGGCTGGCAGTGGCTCCGATGACCTTGCAGAACCCGTGCCACACTCGGGAGGAGAACTGGGGCCCTCGGTCTGAGACGATGTCCTGTGGAAGACCAAAGACTCGGAAGACATGATTAAATATAAGTTTCGCTGTTTCAAGAGCAGAGGGGAGTTTGCACAGAGGTATGAAGCGGCAGGCCTTGGAGAATCTGTCAACAATGACCAAAATGACCATGTTACCTTGTGACTCAGGGAGACCCGTGATGAAGTCGACTGCCACGTGGGACCAGGGACGCCGGGGAATGGTCAGAGGATGCAGGAGACCCTGGGGACGCTGTCGTGGGTTCTTGGTTCTGGTGCAAACCTCACAGGACAGGACAAATGACCTTACTTCCTGCTCCATGTTAGGCCACCAGAAGCGTCTTTTCAGGAAGTCCAGGGTCCTCCGAGCTCCCGGGTGGGCGGTGAGAGGGGAAGAGTGACCCCACTGGAGAACCTTGGCCCGGGCTTGATGTGGGACATACAAGAGGCCCGGTGGCCCCGTCCCAGGACCGGGGTCCTGGCGTTGGGCTCGTCGAACAGCCTCCTCAATACCCCAGCGGACAGGGGCCACAATCCGGGACACCGGGATAATAGGCCCGACTTCATTCTCCCTGTTAGTGGCAGAGAACAGCCTGGACAGTGCGTCAGGTTTGGTGTTCTTGGAGCCGGGACGGTACGAGAGGGTGAAGTCAAACCGACTGAAAAACAGGGCCCACCTAGCCTGTCGAGGGTTCAGTCTCTTGGCTTGCTGGAGGTACTCCAGGTTCTTGTGGTCAGTCCAAACCAGGAATGGATGTTGCGCTCCCTCCAGCCAGTGCCTCCACTCCTCAAGGGCCAGTTTGACCGCTAACAGTTCTCGATCCCCCACATCGTACCGGGACTCCGCAGGACTCAGGCGGTGGGAGAAGTAAGCGCAGGGGTGCAGCTTTCCTTCCGAACGTTGAGAGAGTACCGCGCCGACACCACTGTCCGAGGCGTCCACCTCCACGATGAATGGTTGGGAGGTGTCCGGGAGGACCAGAATGGGTGCCGTGCAGAAGCGGGCCTTGAGGTCTTTGAACGCCTTTTCTGCCTGAGGAGACCAGCCATAAGAGCCACCTGTCCCTTTGGTGAGGTCTGACATGGGTGCTGCCACAGAACTGAAGTTCCTGATGAACTTGCGGTAGAAGTTAGCGAATCCTAAGAACCGCTGAACCTCCTTAACGGACTTGGGAGTAGGCCAGTCCCGGACGGCCAGGGTCTTGGCAGGGTCCATTTGGAGTTGGCCTGTCCGTACAATAAATCCCAGAAAGGAGACCTCGGGAACATGAAATTCGCATTTCTGGGCCTTGGCGAACAGATTGTTCTGTAGCAGCCTCTGGAGAACCTGGCGGACATGGTGGCGGTGCTCCTGCATGGTCTTGGAAAAGATAAGGATGTCATCGAGGTAGACAAAGACGTACAGGTTAATCATGTCTCTTAAGACGTCATTGATTAGGGCCTGAAAAACAGCTGGTGCGTTGGTGAGTCCGAAGGGCATCACCTGGTATTCGTAGTGCCCAGACGGGGTGTTAAAGGCAGTCTTCCACTCGTCTCCCTGTCGGATACGGATGAGGTGGTATGCGTTCCGTAGGTCCAACTTGGTGAAGACGGAGTCTTTCTGTTAGGGTTTTGCTGGGATTTGAACCTGGTTCGTTGGTGTGATGATCCAGCAAACCCCCACTGTCAATCCCCACCAGGGGAATGACTCAAATGCAGAGGCGTGAGGCGGAAGTAGAAAAAGTAACAAAAGGTTTATTTATACTATGTACACTATATACAATCCAGGGCAAAACAAAAAAACAAAAACAAAGAGTATAATTCAAAAAGAAAAAGGCAAAAATGCAAAAGCTCAGAAGATCCACAAAACACAGTACAAAGGAAACTGGAGATAAACATAACAGCACAAAGACTCCGTGACAAGAGGACTGAACTCAGGGGTATAAATACACAAACTAATTAAGGACACAGGTGAAGATAATTAGGACTAACAGGCAATTAACAAAAACACAAAACACAGGAACAGTGGCGGCCTCTAGAGGCCAAAATAAACAAGACATGAAAAGGAAATAACAGCGGCCTCTAGAGGCCAAAACAGTCCAAGTCCTAACAAGTTTACCCAATCTATTTTAAACATTCAGTTTACAAAGCATTAGAAAACAGTCAAGACAAAAAATAAAAAAATAAATAATGTGCCCACATTATATTGCCTACAGTTACCCTACCCCCCACACACACCTCAAAAACTCAAACAGCAGAAAACCCAAAGCTATTCAATGTACTAAATAAACACACACATGGAAAAAAAAACCCAGTAAAATTGTATTGTCATTCAAATTATTTTGATCGCCTGAGTGAACTGCAATTAACTGCCTATGAATAACGGTCTGGTCATACACATTACGGTGGAAAGCCATTGTGGTAGCAGGGGTGTGGCCAAGCATCAGTTTGTGAATGGAGGGCGGGGTCGGGGAAGGTGAGTGGCCAAGTCATTACACCTGGTGTCAATTAAGGTGTGTGTGTGTGTGTGTGTGTGTGTGTGTGTGTGTGTGTGTGTGTGTGTGTGTGTGTTTGTTTGTTACAGGGATGGTGGAGTATAAAAGGAGGGGGAGAGCAGGGAAGAGGGGTCCTGACCAGAACACATGCGCGTGCGAGTGAGACACGTGTGACAGTAACAAGTGGATAAAGCTGAAAAGCTAAGAAAATAAGGAAAATAAAAGCATGTGTGTGAAATCAACTCCCGCCTGCCATGCTTCTGTGCTCCACCCACATCAGGGATCTGTTACAGTGGTGCCAAAATCCGTGAGTACAGAAGAGAACCACCACATGAAGTCCTCCCCATTCAAAGAACTCATCCATGCCCTTGCTACCACCCAGCAGTACCAGTGACAAGCGCTGACTGCCCTCTGGAAGGAGCAAGAGAAACGCTTTGAAGCCTTGATGCTGGCCCAGCAGGGAGATCACCAGGCGTTCTGGTATCTGCTTGTGTCAGCAGGGGCTTTGACCATTACCACAGCAGGCACCCTCACGAAGATGGGCCCACAGGACAATCTGGAAGCATTCCTCGCCCTCGGCCAAAACATGGGGGTGGCCGCTCAAGCAGCATGTGGTGCACCTCCTTCCACTTCTGACTGGTGAGGCGCAGCTCGCAGCACAGCAGCTTCCTGCTGACAGCCAACTTATGTATGCTGACCTGAAGAAAAGCCATCCTGCAGCATGTCAGCTGCTCCCCAGAACAACAATTGCCAGCGCTTTTGGACACTGGTTTTCGAGGAGGTTGGCCAGCTGTTCGCATTTAGCCAGCAACTCCAGGATGCCTGCCAGTGGTGGCTGAGGGCGGAAGACTGTGACGCCGACAGGATCGTCAATCTGGTGACACTGGAACAGTTCATCTCTCGACTTCTGGAAGGAATGGTGGAATGGGTCCAGTGTCATCGTCTGGCATCGCTTGAACAAGCCATGGAGTTGGTGGAGGACCATCTGTAGGCAGTTCTGATGACAGGCAGACAAAGTGCCTCTCCTTGTTTCCTGTCTCTCGCTTTCCTTTTTCCCCCCTTCTCCCGCTCTCTCTTCCCCACCCCGTTCCCCCACCGCAAGGTGGCAGCCAGCTCCTCCCCAGCTGGCCCATCACACCCATGATATCCTCCCATCTACCTCTTCCATGTCTGTGTCTTCTCCTCCTCAGGTGAGTGATGCCCATAATGCCAGTGCAGAGGGAAAGGCTGGGTCGGTGTGCTGGTGTGGCGGGGGGCCGGAGCATCTCCAGAGTCAGGGCTTTGCAATGGAGGTGATAGCTGTGATACAGATCCCCAATGCACCAGAGATCGCCCCCAACTGGGCCAGAATGTATTGCATACCAGTAAGTGTTCAAGGGGATACACGTGTGTTGGTGGATTCCACTAATAATCAGACCTCAATTCACCAAAACCTGGTGCAAGGCAAGACATTGGGGAGAGCACAAGTGGTGAAGGTGTTGTGTGCATGGGGATGTTCACAATTATCCTCTAGTGTCTGTCCATATTCTGGGGCCAAACGCATAGAATTAAGGCAGTGGTTAATCCTCGTCTCACCCACTCACTGATTTTGGGGACTGATTGACCAGGGTTTAAAGAACTGATGGAACACATAGTGAGAGGTGGGTCCTGCATTAATGTGTCATGGGAAGATTCTGGTGTGGCATTGACTGGGGAAGCTGTCACAGAGCCACCTACATCAGCACCGTGTCAGGGCAATATGAGGAGTGAGGAGCAGCTCGCCCCTCCTCCCTCTCTCAGGGATTCCCTTGAGGATTTCCCATTAGAGCAGTCATGAGACGAGACTCCGTGTCATGCATTTGACCAAGTGAGTAATCGTTGGTCAAACTCTCCAGCCAAGCACGACACCAGCCTTCCCATTTTTAACTATTATTAAGGATAGATTGTACTGAGCATACTCAGGACACTCAAACTGGTGAACAGATAACCCAGTTGTTGATCCCAAAGAGCTGCAGGGAACACGTATTCCATGTGGCTCACTTTAATCCCATGGCCGGACACTTGGGGCAGGATAAAACACTAGCCCAAAGAATGGCCCAATTCTATTGGCCAGGGATTCATGAGGATGTCTGTCGGTGGTGTGCGGCATGCCACAAATGCCAATTAGTAAATCCTGTGGCCACACCAAAAGCGCCTTTGCTCCCTCTCCCTCTAATCAAGACCCCTTTTGAGAGTATTGGTATGGATCTTGTCAGGCCATTAGAATGATCAGCATGGGGATATCGCTTTATTTTCATTCTGGTGGGCTATGCAATGCAATATCCGGATGCGGTGCCTCTCTGCAATATCTCTGCACACAGTATTGCGGAAGCACTCTTCCGTATTATCTCCCAGATCAGGATTCTGAAAGAAATCCTGACAGACCAAGGCACTACATTTATGTCATGCTCACTGCGTGAACTGTATGGGTTATTGGGAATTAAGTTGATCCACACCAGTGTCTATCACCCACAAACAGATGGCTTAGTGGAACGGTTTAATCAAACACTCAAAAACTTAACTCGGACATTTGTAAGTGAGGATGCATGTAATTGGGATAAATGGCTTGAGCCCGCCATTTGCAGTACGAGAGTTCCCGCAAGCCTCCACAGGTTTCTCACCATTTGAGTTATTATATGGGCATAAGCTGCGTAGCATTTTGGATGTGCTACAAAAAAACTGAGAGGAGGGTCCTTCACCTAGCAAGAACGAAATTCAATATGTTCTCATCCTGTGTGCAAAACTCCACACCCTCACGCACTTAATCCAGGAGAATTTACAGCAGGCACAAGAACGTCAAATCTGGCTGTATGACAGGGGCACGTGCCTTAGAGAGTTCACACCGGGAGACAAAGTGCTTGTATTATTACCCATGCTGAGCTCCAAATTAATCGCCAGGTGGCAAGGGCCCTTCAAGATCACACGTTGAGTCGGGGACATCAACTATGAGGTGACGAGAATGGATAGGGGTGGGGCACTGCAAATTTACCACCTCAACCTGTTAAAACGTTGGAACGAGGGGGTCCCTGTGGCATTGGCATCGGTAGTTCCAGAGAAGCCGGAGCTGGGGCCGGAGGTTAAAAAAAAAAAGGAACATCTCAAACCACTCCAGTCCCTTGTGGAGACCACCTCTCACCAGCACAACTCACAGGAGGTGGCCAAGTTGCAAAAGGAATTTTCCAAAATGTTCTCGCTCCTTCCCGGCCACACCCACCTCATAGAACACCACATTGAGATGCCCCTGGGGGTGGTGGTGCATAGCTGCCCTTACCGCTTGCCCAAACACACAAAAAAAAGCTGGTTCGGGAAGAACTCAAGGCCATGTTCGAAATGGGCATAATCGAGGAGTCCCACAGTGACTGGAGCAGCCCAGTGGTCCTGGATCCCAAGATCAATGGGTCGGTCCTGTTCTGTGTGGACTATAGAAAAAAGTCAAATGCAGTGACTAAATTTGATGCATACCCAATGCCTCGCATTGATGAGTTGCTCAATCAGTTAGGTGCTGCTTGCTTTTATTCGACACTGGCTCTAACAAAGGGATATTGGCAGATCCCCTTGACTTCTCTATCCCAAGAGAAAACAGCCTTTTCAACACCATTTGGATTACACCAATTTGTCATGCTTCCTTTTGGGTTATTTGGGGTGCCCGCTATGTTCCAGCGGCTCATGGCCAAGATCCTCCACCCTCACACTGCCTATGCGGCCTCGTACCTCAATGACAATCATTTATAGCAATGATTGGCCGCAGCATCTGAAACACCTTAGGGCCATCCTACAGTCACTGAGGCATGCAGGTCTCACAGCTAACCCAAACAAGTGTGCAATTGGGTGGGTGGAAGTACAGTATCGGGGTTTCCACTTGGGTCATGGGCAGGTGTGTCCCCAAATTAACAAGACTGCAGCAATTGCAGCCTGCCCAAGGCCCAAGACCAAAAAGGGGATGAGACAGTTCCTGGGGCTGGCTGGCTACTATCATAGGTTCATACCTAATTATTCGGACGTCACCAGCCCGCACCAGATCCGGTCCAGTGGATAGAACAGTGACAACAGGCTTTCACCAGGGTAAAAGCTGCACTGTATGGGGGGCCACTTTTACACTCCCCTGACTTCTCTCTCCCCTTTATTTTACAGACTAACGCATTGGACTAAGGGCTGTTTTGTCCCAGAAGGTGGAGGGCGAGGAGCGTCCCATGCTGTACATCAGCCGCAAGCTCTTGATGCATGAAAGCAAGTCCAGCACCATTGAAAAGGAGTGCCTGGCCATCAAGTGGGTGGTCCTTGCCCTCTGACACTACCTGCTGGGGCACCCTTTCACCCTCTGTATGGACCACATGCCCCTCCAGTGGCCAATGTGTGGATCATCTATTGGTATCTTGCCCTCCAGCTGTTTAAGTTTGAGGTGGTCCACAGGTCAGGGGTGCAGATGGTGGTGGCAGAGTTCCTGTCCCGTCTGGGGGGGGGGGGTCTGCTGCCGGCTGGACGGCTCCCCGGCCTGAGTCGATCGGTGGGGGTATGTGGCAGCAGGGGCATGGCCAAGCATCAGTTTGTGAATGGAGGGCAGGGTTGGGGAAGGTGAGTGGCCAAGTCATTACACTTGGTGTCAATGTGTGTCTGTGTTTGTTGCAGGGATGGTATAGCATAAAAGGAGGGGGAGAGCAGAGAAGAGTAGTCCTGACCAGAACACGTGTGTGTGTGTGTGGGGGGGGGGTGGACGGGCGGGCACATGTGTGACTGTGTGTGAGTAACAAGCAGGGAAAGCTGAAAAACAAAGAAAAAATCAGGAAAATAAAGCGTGTGTGTGAAATCAACTTGTGCCTGCCATGCTTCTGTGCTCGACCCACATCAGGGATCTGTGACAGCCATTTTGCTGCAAATCATGGTCTGCACATGCAGTTACTCCGCCCTTTTGTATTGAGTTATGAGATGTAAATAAAATAATGATTGCATCCGATTTCTTTATCATTGTTTGACTCCTTGTACAAACTTTATAATCAGTATTTCAAAAAAAAATAATTTGAATGATAAAACAATTAGCAAGCACACTACTGTTCTTTTTAAGTTTCTTTATTATCGCACAAATTTTTGGAGCCATTACTCCTCCTACAGCTTTTGAGATGCCGACACCATTCCAACTCAGAAATGTCCATCCTGAAGCGGTGTAGTGTGCTTGTATACAGGTTTTGGATTGATGCACCCATTCTCTCATTGTCATTTTTCTGTCGTTTTTTTCCCCCATAGAGAATGAACAGGGCTCATGAATCGAATTGTCATGCTCTGACGCGCTTCATTGCAGATGCACCACACCTCATGTGATACGGTACCTCAGGCCAACTCCCCCAAGACATATGTTTTCGGTTCTGACCTGCATTCATTTTTTCCTTTCTTTTTGTGCCCCACTTTTTCATCCATTTTTCACCCCATTGAAAAGGAATGGAGTTTTGGGAAAAAAGCTTTCACTCGCCATCAATTTTTTTGACCCAAGTGACCAAACTTCAAGAAACTTCACATGATGCCTCAGGCCAAGTCTCTGCACATATCCATCCCCTCATCTGAGACCTGCACTCATCTTTTCCTTGGTTTTCATGCATCCCTTTTTTACCTCCATAGGCTTCCATTGATTTTTGGTCCCATTCAAATGAATGGAGTTTTGCTCAGTAACACTTCACCACACATCCACCAAACTTCATATGAAACCTCAGGCCAACCCACGCATCACACACATCAGATCTGGCCCGCACTCATCTTTGTCTTGCCTTTCATCCATCCCTTTTTCTTCCACATTGCCACTAATTATTGGAAGCTTGACAGAGTCATCCCTGCATTCCCCCATAGGTGATAATGCCTTTGGCAAGGAACTGTTCATTTGAGACTTTGACAACAAGTCAACTTCAACTCAATGGCCACTTTATTAGGAATACTTGCACGCATGCCCACACATGATAGCAATTAGCATATAAGGATTAGTGAGTTAGCATGCTAGCTGTTAACATGTTATTTATTAGCAAATCATGCTAGCTGTTAGCTCACGAGTTGTTAGCATGTTTGCCATTAGCATGTTATGAGTGCTGTTAGCATGTTAAGATTAGCATGTTAGCATGCTAACAGTTAACATGTTTGCCAAAGTATGTTAGCCTTAGCATCAGCATTAGCATGCTAGCATGCTAACATATTATTCACATGTTAGCATTAGCATGTTAAAATGCTAGCTGATAGCATGTTAGCATTAACATGTTAACATTCACATGACTGTCATCGCAACACGATAAGCACCATATTCAAAATTTTGGAACAAATATACATAGGAGATTGCCAATAGTAAGTTCTATTCATATCTCAAATGATTTTTTTTGTCAAAACGTGACACATCCCATTGCTTTTACTGCATGAAGTGCCACTTTATCAAACCGTGATATCTCATCTCATCTCATTATCTCTAGCCGCTTTATCCTTCTACAGGGTCACAGGCAAGCTGGAGCCTATCCCAGCTGACTACGGGCTAAAGGTGGGGTACACCCTGGACAAGTTGCCAGGTCATCACAGGGCTGACACATAGACACAGACAACCATTCACACTCACATTCACACCTACGGTCAATTTAGAGTCACCAGTCAACCTAACCTGCATGTCTTTGGACTGTGGGGGAAACCGGAGCACCCGGAGGAAACCCACGCGGACACGGGGAGAACATGCAAACTCCACACAGAAAGGCCCTCGCCGGCCCCGGGGCTCGAACCCAGGACCTTCTTGCTGTGAGGTGACAGCGCTAACCACTACACCACCGTGCCGCCCACCGTGATATCTGCCACTCTAATTTTCTTCCAATTCACGCTATATCCGCTCAGCCAATCAGTGCTCTCGATTTGCCCAACATGGCGGCACCCATGATCATTTGAAGTGATGCTGAATCGAGAACTATTCTCTGCTAAAAATGAATGAATTCTATGGATTAGAGGATTAAAATTCTGGTTTCAACAAAGCCAAGAAAAAGAGGGAGGACTGTAGAATATCATGAGCATGAAATAAAGAAGCAAATAAGGTATTCTGCTGGTGGAAAGGTGCTACAAATTGGGCGTACTCACAATGCATGTGACCCCTACTAACAATTTTTGGTTCCCAGAATGTTCCTGGAACACGAGCCTTTGGTTCCAGTTTGGTTCCGGCTACGTTCCCTGAAAGTCATTTTTGGTTCTGTTTAGGTTGTCAATTGGTTGGCAGGAAAGTTTAATTTTGGTTCCCAGAACGTTACTCATGTGGTTCCCATTTGGTTCCCTCACCGTTCTCACACCATCCCTTTATCCTTGTTCATGTCATGTTTGTTCCCTCAACGTTTCCATATCATTCCCATAACCTTGTTGGTTACATGTTTGGTTCCCTAGACGTGCTCCTGATGTTCCCCCAACCTTGTTTATTATGTGTTGGTTCCCACAAGGTTCCCCTACAACATTCTAGTAACCTCATTGGTTACATGTTTGGTTCCCTCAGTGTTCCCCCAATGTTCTTTCCCTCACCATAATGTTGTCATATTTCTGTAGTATGTAATTCATTGTAAAAGTTTTGGTTGCATGACAACTATTTACTTCAGAACATATAAGCAGTGATGAATGACCAGGAAAATGTTGCAGGACTAGAAAGTTTAATAGAAAAAAATATCAAGAATACAACATTGGTAAGGACATCAGCAACACAGTACAACATTATTATACATTATAAAACATCTGACAACTATAGACAATTATGAAAACTATTTCTTAATAAAATACAATAAAGGCAAAAAATAAGAAAAATTTTAGAAATGCCAAAAACGGGTGCATGTGCATAGAAGTTGGTGTACGTCTTCAATCTTGAGGACCAGCTGACCTAAAAAGAATAAGAAACAAAACGTTTAACACCAACTTAGTGCCAACATTTCATTTAATTATTGTGAATATTCAGCGATTGATAAAAGACTTAAGTTTAATTTACCGTCTGTGTGGTGCAAACTTCAGTGAATGCCCAATGCACTCCTCAATATCAGCTACCTTCTTGCCAGGGAAGTTCTGCATGCAGGCCTCTACAAATAGAAGTAAAAAAAAAAGTTACACATTTAAATCTCAGTCAAACTTGGCATAACACTGATTTGAAAAATGTATGAACACTTACCCGTTATAATTTTGCAAAGGGTTAAGTTCTGGAAAGGCTTTTTTGCTCTCCTCCCCCTCAGGCTGTACTGCGCCAGGACATTGTTGGTAGCCACCTGGCGTAGAATGTGACGAATGGCTGTCCCCGGATTCGCCCCTCCCAGGCTTTCAAGGAAACGTTTCTACAAAAAAACAAACAAAAACAAGAAAAACATAAGTATACAATGAAAATGAATTTGGAGAGCTTATGTGGTCTACTTTCATTAGCCAAATCAATACATTACCAATGACAATTTATTTCATATATAATTATGTCCAATTAATTACCATTTGGTTCCTTCTTTCTGGTTGAGCCAGACTCCTGTCTAGCTCCTCCAGCTCCTCCACTGTGCTGCATAGGCCCAACAGCACATCTTCCTGCAGAGGAGGCTGAGGCGGGTTCGAGACCACAGCAGCCTCCAATGTCTCTGACTTCCTCTCCATACCCTCCATCCTCCTTTCCATAGCCTCCATCCTCCTCTCCATAGCCTCCATTCTCCTAGTCATTCGCCCCATGTGCTCTTCCATGGCTAGGTACATTTGTGATAGAATTCATTTTAGTTTTTGAACATACTTGTCATATGTGAAAATGTGTGTATATAGTACTTACTTCTTTTTGTGTCATCCGTCGTCCTCAATAGGAGCCTCTTTCGTTCCTCCAGGACTACAGGTAGAATTGAGATGAAATTCATTTTAGTTTTATACCCAATATACTTTTCCTGTGTGAACATCAACAAGTGTGTATGAAGTACTTATGCCTTATTATGGCAGCCATGCCTGAAGCCCCCTCCTCTTCGCCATGGGTCATTCCTGAAGTTCTTGAAAAGAAAATTGTTAGTGTTTGCTTTCTTGGTTAAGAACTTGTAATCAGATAGTAAATATTAAATTCAAAGCAAATGTACCCTCAACTGGGTCGGATGATGTTTGTTCCTCAATGTACGACTCTTCCAATGTCCGACGGCTGGGTGCTGGACTGACATGGGTTGAGGGACTGCTGCTGTCCTGCTCCGAGCTGCTGACCGGACTTGTTGGCTTTGCCATGAACTCAGGCTGTTCTTCAATCTCCACTGGTTGTATCTCTGGCATGTGTTGAGGTCCATTATGTTGTTGCTCTGCTTCTTGCAGAGCCTGGCCTGTCCTTGCTGCATCTCACGCAGCCTGCTCTTCCCTGCTTGGTGCATCTCACGCAGACTCCTCTGCCCTGTTTGCTGCATCTCCTGCATCCAGCTGGGCACGCACCAGTGCTCGCACATTCAACACCTCTCGCCACGCCCACTTCCATTCCTTTGTGTAGATCTGTCTGGCCAACCTCTTTGAACTCATTGGCTTCAATGCAATACCATGCAAACAATGTGTACCTGTTGCAATGAAAAGCGGGGAAAATTTAAATACAACATTACAACAACAACATAAATTTAAGCACAGTGTTTCAGTTTACAACCATACTTGCACTTGACAAAAATACACACAGGATTAAAACAGGGGATGAGGTAAGAATGTGTGAGACAAACATGACAGTAGCATTGCATTCAATCGAGCAGGAAAGCAAAACAAATGTGTAACAAAAGAATGGTCTGTTGCAGAATATTTTATATATATATATATATATATATATATATATATATATATATATATATAATATTCTGCAATTACTTGTTGGCAACTTGTGTCTGCGGCTGGGACTACAATGGATGCATTAAGTCAACGACTTAACTATAATCAATGGAATTAGCTTTTATAGTAGCTATTATAGTATTATTACTATAATATTAAAGTCTTAACTATAATCAATGGAATTAGCTACACCAGAAAAGGCAGCACAGAGAACATTCTAAAAATAGCCCATTATTTTTCAACTTCATGTATTTTGACTCAACTTAACTAAGCATAGCGCACCACATCCAGTGAAGCTCCAGCCTGAGACAGTGTATATAAACTAGCCTTTAACCACAATAAAATGAATCTTACCTTTTCAGGAGTGAATCCCAGTCGTGTAGTCAAGTAGAATCCAAAGCTTTGTTGTCAAAGTAGAAGCTGTTGAAGCAAAAGGTGCTCTCTGCGTCCGAAGATAGCAGCAATTGATTCTGTTTGCGATCAACCCAATTATCCATGTCTTCACAGCCACACCCCCACCACGTCAGGCAACCTGGTGGCCAATCAGCAGTCTATGTTCATTTCAAACTGAGGGCGGTCGTTGCGATACAAACGTTTAGATAGTAAAATGTTAACAAATGACTTCCATAGAACCCTCTCATGATATAAAACTACCACATTCTAAAAATATATTTCTATTTTCTACCCACATAGCCTACCGCATAAAGTTTGCAACAACAACCATTTATTCTAGTAAATATAGAAGCAGATATCCCTTATGCGAAAACAATACATTTTTTTTCTTGCGGCAGGACGACAGTGTTTCCTGTCCACGAAATTGCCCTCTGCATTAAAGTACAGAGCCGTTGCAGTATGCCGTTTATTTTTATCCAAACTATAGCATTTACTGCACTGACACTGTAGTAATTCTGTTCTGCATTATAGCATTACTCTAGTAATAACAATTCACTGTAGTGCAGAGTTTGATTCTTTCCATAAAGGATGGCATCATGGTAGCTAACATGCTAAATAAATGGCTGTACTATCAACATACCTTCAGTTGATCTTGCTGTAGGTGTAAGGTGAAACGTTCTCAAATAGATGCATGCTGAATTGCTGTGCCATTAGACTTTTCGTTTAGTGTACAGGGGAAAAAAAACCTCTGCAAAAACGTAAACATCCAGTTGTCCTCTCATTTCCAGTGAGCTCTCTAACCATGGCTATTACAGGACATGACATCACACACATGCGAGGCAGTCTTAAAGGCATACCGCATATTTTGTAGATTAATAATTTCAGTCCACTGCTACAATAATATACCGTTGTGTACGTTAATTCATGAGTTATATGGCAATCTATTGAATTTGCAAAGTGTTGCTGTAGCAGCTTTGTCAGTTACAAAAACAAAAACTGGTTGAACCAGTTTCCAAAAGCCAGAATGCACACACAATGGCTTTAATAGCCCAGCCATTTCATGTGCCTCTGAATGGCTGTCATTAGCAAGTAGGCTAAGCTTAATTGCTCTTGGTCTAGTTTTTTGTGTGAATTTAAAACTCAGTTTGGAATACTTATTGAGACATCTACATTTTATTTTTTATTGTAGTCTACTTGACTTAATACAACTTGCGACATATATACTTATTTTATTGTAGCGTACTTTACTCTTTCTATTTCAGCTTTGGTTCAATTAATGTGCTATAAAAACAATGAATGGAGAAACAATGAATGAAGGCTGCACCACAGACCTAAAATGAACTAGACTGGCAGCGCCTGTTCTAAACACTAGGTGGAAACTGGACGCCATCTTACCCCAGACTAACTCAGCTGTGAGTTGTTTAACAGTATTTTATTTATTTTTGGAGGGATTTTCACATTGCATGCTGATTTTTTATAGGCTACACAGCAATAACAGTTTGCTGTGCGAAGTCTGGAGTAAAGTCTGGGGTAGCCAAAAATGGCGGCCGCAGATTCTGGTACCACTTGACCGACTGCCAGTATAGTTTACTTTAGGTCTGTGGGCTGCACTAATACAGTGATATGCTCAGTTTTTCATAGCCAAGAGAAACAAGGAGCGAACATACCAAGTCATTAGGGGAAAAAACTGTGTTGTACTGCAGGATAAAAAATGAAATATTGTTTTTTAAGGCCACAAACACAATGGGTCCACAAAACTCAGCATCAATAAATGTTTTTAAACCAGTTTGCAAAAGATAAAATGCAATGGCCAGCTAATCAGCCATTTAATGTGTGGAATCTGAATAGCAGTAGCCGAACAATGGCTGTCAATATCAAGTAATTAGGCTCTTGGCCTACTTATGTGTGTCTGCATTTCACTGAATTTAAAACAACTTAAAACAACTTGAGACCTCTGTACTTATTTTATTGTAGCCTACTTTACTCTTTCTATTTCAGCTTTGGTTCAATTAATGTGCTATAAAAACAATGAATGGAGAAACAATGAATGAAGGCTGCACTAATACAGTGATATGCACACAGTTTTTCATAGCCAAGAGAAAAAGGAGAGAACATACCAAATCATTAGGGGGAAAAAACTGTTGTACTGTGGGATATAATTTGAAATATTGTTTTTTTAAGGCCACAAATGCAAGGGGTCCACCAAATCCAGCACCAATAATGTTGTCTTTAAACAAGTTTGCAAAAGATAAAATGCAATGGCCAGCTAATCAGCCATTTAACATGTGGAATCTTAGCAGCCTACCAATGGCTTGCATTATCAGGTAATTAGGCTCTTGCCTACCACACACACACAATGAATGGGGAACCCCGTTTGGAATGCAACTTGCAATATAATTCACTTTGTATGGTACTCTTTGTAAGTTAGACCTACTTTTGTGTATGTCTCCATTTCACTGAATTTAAAACAAATATCATACCTTTTTGTATTTTACTCTATTTGCACTTTGGTCCAATTTAGCCCTACCATAAAAATGAACAGGAGAAATTAATGAATAATGTCACACTAGGCTGGCCTAGTGTAAAATATCAAGGAAACAAAAACTGTCAGCACTGGTTCTCAGAACAACCAAAAAACAGCCAAGCATAACGTTGTGTGGTGGTAGCAGTGCAACTACTGGCTAACGTTTCATATGAGTGGTTCCCTAAAAGTTCAAGGAACGTTAGCCTTTGTTTGGTTTTTGCTGTAACCAAAGGGAACGTTCTTTAAATGGTAGTTTTTGGTTTGGTTATAACCTAACCTTTAGAGAACCAAATTCTAATGTTCCCTTTACGTCCTCTGTTACAATCGTTCTCTGTCATGTGGACAAACTTTCCAATGATGATTTAGCTTTTAATGCTGGAGAGAAGCAGGTCAGGACATAAAATGGGACAAAAGATTAAAAGAACAAACTTATTTTAGATGAGGCATGCAGGATTTTTTTTTGTAAACTGATTTGTACACATCTGTATTTTAGTCCTATTGCTAGCTTTCAAAATTTTTGAGTAAAGGGGTGAAACCATCATAGTGCTTTTACCACATAACTCTTCAGAGCATTCTGGTCACAAAGGGTAAATGCTACAATTAAGTGTAAAGTTTCACATTTATTATGCTTGGGAGGACTTGATTTTTAATATAAGAAACCATATTGTGACAGTTGACTGCATGCAAAACTTAGACTTTTGTCATTATGAATTAACTTGGATATATAGCATTTTGTGAAAGTGGCTGAAGGGATTTATAGCATTTTGAGAAAAAAATAAAATCATAATTTTTTCATTTTTCATGATTTAAGGATTTTATCAGAACGTCATATGATTTAGAGTACTTTATAATAAACTTTTCAAATAACAGTTTCATTTTTCACTAATGCACAATAAAAATTTTTTTTGCTTTTTCTCAGATTATCAAAACTGGATATATAGCATTTTGTGATGAAAGTCTTCATATGTCAGCATGTTAAGGCCTCTGCATGCTCGTGCGACAAGGCTTTCGCAGACAGCTTTTCGCAGACAGTTGTAATTTATTGTTGAGCGGGAGTAATAGGCGTGCGCGATGTTATTCACCGGCACAACGCAAGGGGGCGCGAAGTCGCTAGGAGTAGTTGGTGGGTGTGGTTAGTGGAGTGTTTATCCTCCGGTTGATTTGATTTGATTTTATTCGATCATAATGTAAAATGAAGTACAAAATACATTAAAATCAGGATTACACAAGAAAGCGCAAGCACTTATTTCCATTGTGGTCCCATAACTTATAATTACTTATAATGACTAGAACTTTTTTTTTTATAATGACTAGAACTGGAGTCGTATAGATGTACGTACTTCCTCGATCAACCGCTCTTCATGCTGCTCCATCTTCGCTCGTGTTTTTAAAAATGCCGGTTGTGAAAACAAACCGGGAAAGTAGGGAAGCGGAAGTGCGTGTACAGCGGGTAGAGTGGACCAATCAGAGCCCTCTTGTCTGCAAGGCTTCTGCGGTGGTCATAATTTTTGGGAGGTGCGCGCAGAGCGTCTGCGAAGGTGGGGGGGCTATGCAGACACTGTCTGCGACACCGTCTGCGAGGACTGGGTTGTCAGCATAAATTGGCCTTTAGGCACAGCATGTTAGTTGTTTTGCTACAGCTCAGCAAGCACACTGCATTTTCTCTGTGCAGTCTAGTTGAACTTTCCATCCGTCCATCCATTATCTGTAGCCGCTTATCCTGTTCTACAGGGTCGCAGGCAAGCTGGAGCCTATCCCAGCTGACTATGGGCGAGAGGCAGGGTACACCCTGGACAAGTCGCCAGGTTATCGCAGGGGTGACGCAGAAACAACCATTCAAACTCACACCTAGTCAATTTAGAGCCACCAATTAGCCTAGCCTGCATGTCGTTGGACTGTGGGGGGAGACCGGAGCACCGGGAGGAAACACACGCAGACACAGGGAAAACATACAAACTCCACACAGAAAGGCCAGCCTTCAAACCCAGGACCTTCTTGCTGTGAGGTGACAGTGCTAACCACTACACCACTGTGCCACCCTAGTTGAAATTTGTTTTCACAAAATATCCTGATTTGTTAGTGTCTGCCTTTGGCATCAGTAAATAATTGCTGCTTGCTCAACACAAACAAGCCAAGATATTTTGTTCAGTCTCATCCAATAATTGCTTATTATTTGTGAGGCTAGATCCATTTTAATTTTACCATGCAGATTAACTTTAAGTAATTGTCAGAATAGTTGCTGATTAATTGCTGACTAATCAATTAATTGATTATAAACAAGAATGCAACTTTCAATTTGTTAAAAATGTAACTGACTTTTTAAAATGAACACAAACATTATTTGGAAAAATTAATTGGTTTATTTGAGCACAACATTATTTTTATAACCTTGAAATAAAAAGCAAAAGTCAGCCAGTCATTTTAGTAAAAACATTGAAGCCAGCTCAGAGGAACTGAAATCAGTGTAACACATTGGGATTACATTACCAGTACTTAAAATGCTCAATATATAAACACACAATTACTTGTACTTATGGTCCGCGTCACATGTGACAAACAGAGGCTCTCCTATGACGTTGCATGCAGCACATTTTGGACCGGTTCGCTAATGCCTCCTCGGATAATTGGCTGCTGCCTCCCAGTCTGCTGCACCAGGCATCCCTGTCTTTAGAGAGACTGAACCAGGAGGAAAGGTCAAATCCGAAGGCTTTCAGGTCCTCCTTGATACAATCCTTCCAGCGCTTCTTTGGGTGGCCTTGGTTTCTCTTGCCGAACGCCAATTCACTGAAGAGAAGCTGCTTTGGGATATGGCAGTCCTCCATGCGGCAAACATGGCCCACCCAATGGAGCCTATTGAGGTGGATCATAGTCTCGATGGATGAAGTTTTTGCTCTGTTAAGGACTTCCAGATTAGTTACCTTGTACCACCATCTGATGTTCAAAATCTGGCATAGGTGGAATGCTTCCAAGATTCTGAGGTGGCGTGAAAGTGTTGGCCATGTCTCACTGCCATACAGCAAGGAGGGAAGTACAATAGCTTTGTAGACGGTAAGCTTAGTAGACAAGGTGAGTCCTTCACGATACCATACTCTTGAACTTAGTGACTTGAAGGTAGCTGCACCATGAGAGATTCTGTGTGTGATTTCTGAGTCTAGAGAGGCATCTTCTGACATAACTCCACCGAGGTAAGTAAACTTCTTGGCGCGCTTGAGGATGTAGTCGTCAATCCTTATAGGTGGCGGATCAGGGCAGCCAACGTGCATCACCTCAGTTTTAGGTTTACTGATGGTAAGACCCCACTCTTTGCAGGACTGATTGAGGACAGAAGCTCCATACTGCAGAGAACTAGCACTATGCGTTGCTAAGGCTGCATCATCTGCATGCAAGAAGTCATCTTGCTTAGTTGATGTTGCTGACTTCAACTTCAGATGCCACAGATCGAAGAGTTTACCATCCATTTTATGGTGGGTGATGATTCCAAAGTCAGGAAAGGATTTGTGAGCATGTCGCAGGACATAGGTGAAAAATAAGATAAACAATGTCAGGGCCAAGATGCAGCCTTGGTGTAGGCCATTGGATACCTCAAAGTCTTCCATTCGTTCCCCACTTATGGAAATGCAAGCATGCCAGTGTGGAAGCTTTTGATGATGTTGACCAGTTTATTGGGTATGCCAATTTTCAGTAGGAGGCTCCACAAGACGTCCCTATTTACGGTATCAAATGCCTTGACCAAATCCACAAATATAATGCACAATTCTTGGTGTTGTTCACAGCATCTCAATAAGCTGATGAAGAGTGAACATCATGTCGTTTGTTGAGCTGCCTCTTCTAAATGCGCATTGAGCTTCTGGCAAGTACTGTTCCACCACAGGCCAAATTCTATTCAGTATGACATGCGCAAACAGTTTCCCTGCTATTGCCATAAGGGTAATACCTCTAACCCTCTGGAGTCTAAGGCCTTTCAGAGACTTTGAGACTGTTTGCAACACCCTGACATTTTCAAGTATTTCAACTAACTGTAAACATCTATGCAAAAGTGGCACATATGGTTGTATTCTGAAAAGCCTAACAAAAAATAATATGAAAGTAAAGTGAATGTAATACAAACACGTTTTATTTAAATTGAGTGTAAACACAACTGTACAAAAAACAGGTTTTAGAGGTCTTCAAACAGTGCAAGAAAACACACAATAAATATATCTAGCCAAGACTTTTGAAGTTTGAACCTTGTAAACAAAAGTGTTGGCTGCATAAAAGTAAAAAGAGCATTTAGAAATGTTTTGTTGTTTCCATACAAAATGTAAAAAAGTAATTGTATGTCAAGCCAGTGTCTCTGTTAGTCGAATACTAATTAGATGGGCGTGAAACACCTCTGATGGCCCCCACCCCCCTGTCACTTTCCATGTGCTCTGGCAGGACATTGCCTTTGCCTTCTGGCTGAATGGGGCGTGCTCTCACCTCTGAATAGCCACTCAAGCACCGGGTACTTTACATGTGAATAGCGATAGGTGTGGCCTTGGGGGCTGCTGCAGTCAGACAGTACAGAAAATCCAAAGATTTCTTTTCACTCTCTTTAAAAAGGGCCAGCTATATAATTTATTTCATATATATATATATATATATATATATATATATATATATATATATATATATATATATATATATATTTGAAAACTAGAAGTTTCAAGGTTTTTAATGGTGTCACTTATATGTTTGAATGACAAAAACTCACAGGGTTACAGATGTGTTTTTGGAGAAGTGTCAAATTGCCCACCGGCGGGCACTTAGACTCCAGAGGGCTAATTACCACAGGCAAATCTGCAGTTCATCTTAAAGAGGGTAATGACACCGTCCTTAAAGTCTCGAGGGACCTGCTTTTGGTGCCAGATAGTTGTTAAAAGCCTGAATAGTTCAGCAAACAGTCCTGGGCCTCCAGCTTTCAACACCTCTGAAGGGATACCATCCTGACCTGGGGCTTTGTCTGGTGCTAGTTGTTTGAGACCTTTGGCAAGCTCTTCTTCCATTGGACGTGCTTCAAGGCTGAAATCTATCACCTCTTGAGGGATGTCTTCCAGGACTGATGCATTGATGACACTTTTGGTTCAGCAGGGTAGTGAAATGTTCTTTCCAGAATTTCAAGATGTCTTCTTTTTCTGTGAGGCAGTTGCCGGCCAGGTCATTGATGGGAGTTAGGCCGGATGATCGGCGCTGCCTTACGAACTTTATAGCTTCAAAGAAACTTTTTGGGTTGTTGCACTCAGCATATTTCTCGATTTCATGGGCACAATCAACCCACCATTGGTTCTGCATGCGACGTAGCTCTGTCTGGCATTTATTCCAAATAGCTTTGTAGCGCCGGCGGTTCCGAGTTGTGTCGTCACTGAGAACGGCCTGGAAACTGTCAGGTTTCTGTTTCAACAGGGCTTTAATGGCATTGTTGTTATCAAACCAGTCTTTATGGTGTCTCAATTTAACTCCAACAGTCTCTTTGGCTGAGTCATACAAACTTCAAGAGATTTCCAGTGATCTTCGATGGAGTCGTGGTTTACCTGATGCAGATTCTCAGTAATGGCCTGCTGCAGCTGCTCAGTGACTTCTGGTAGTTTGAGATGGCAAATGTTGAGCCTTCTGGGGCCAGGTTTACATCTTATTTGAGTTGACTTGCGGAAATGCAGCTTCAGTCTGGCGCAGACCATGCGATGATCTGTCCAACAGTCCACGCTACGTCTAACATGAGAATCAAGTAGATCCAATTTGTAATGTTGGCACACAACGATGTAGTCGATCAGGTGCCATCTTTGTGAGCGAGGATGCATCCAAGTACCTTTATGAATGTCCGGGTGGCAGAAAATGGTGTTAGAAATGGCTAACTCAAAATGAGTACAGAGTTCCAACAAAAGGAGGCCTTGTTCATTCATCTCACCTAAACCATAAGGGCCGATAACCTCGAGCCAGGCAGAGTTATCAGAACTAACTCTGGCATTCAAGTCGCCGAGAAGGAATAGCCCATCTCCACGTGGAACATTTGATAGTACAACAGAACTGGTCATAGAATAGAATTCTCCTCTACTGGTCTTTTAAAGGTCAGTGGATACACACTTATGACTGTGGCATGGCAAGTATTATCTAGCTTGATCCATAATGACATGATGCACGAGTTTAGCCCTTTCCAATTCACAACTGATGGCCTCAAATGTTTTAAGGGCTATTGCCATGCCTTCAAGTTTTGGTTGGTCGCATGGTCTACCGGAGTGAAGGAAGGTGTAGTCACCATCCTCAAACTTGCCTTCTTCAGGGATTTGGCACTCATTTAGGCAGGCTATATCAATATTAAAACGGCCAATTGAGATTCCGGGTGTCCAACATTGTTCTTATATTCCAGGAGGCTAGCTTGATAAGTTTCATAAAATTGAGCACACCTGGGCAAATCAGGACCATGGGGTCCATACGGCTTTACCCATGCTACATCATGCATGCGGGGACACTGCACAGATGTTGCTTGCTGACGTGTCGTAGTAGATGTATTAATACGAGAGTCTGTAGCGGATATGAAATCACATAGCAGGAGGGTTAGCCTCCAGCTGTGGGCAAGTAGGAGACCCACTTCTGTACTTGCATTCCTCATGTGGAGAGATGCTAGGAGTGGACTCAAATGAGGCACAAATCACCTCACTTCTACACACAAGGCACTCAGGTGGTTGAAGTCAGTGGGCTGACCCAGGCTGGGACTAACTTTCGTATGCACCGTTGGGAGACAAACCAAGCCATAGGAGTCTCCCCTCAGCCGCCAAATGTGGTATGCCAGCACAACTCCATAGCTGACTGTTGAGCCCCTATCCTTGAAAGGATGAGTGAATGAGTGAAGACATGTGTGGGTGCAATCAGTTAATTATTGAAATTAAGTGATCAATCTCGTTAAATCAGTCTCATTAAATTTTCAAGGTTAATAATTAAAATGAATCAATCCTATTGAATCGTTTAATTTGACTCGTTTGAATTGAATCATGCCATAGAATCAGTCTCATTCAGTGAATCATTCAATGAATCGTTTAGTGAATCATTTAGTGAATCGTTCAATGAATCATTTAGTGAATCGTACCATTAATCCTGGATAAATTACCAGACAGCTAGATTATGGTATATTTCCAAATTATTACTATCACTTACCATATTACATAACATATGCACCCTTTTTGAATTCTTTGAGAAGATTGGGGACTTCAGATATTGTTGTTCACACAAATAAACACAATTTGTTTAATAAATGAATTTATTATACAAAGATAAAAAGATAAAATAAATCAATATATACAAGTAGTGAGGTGTGTGGGTGTGTGTGTGTAGGACTTGACCATGTGTTTAGCCTCGTGTAGCTAACTACACGTGGTGGAGGCCTAGCTTGTTGGTAGCTAAACAAAAGAATGTTATCTAAACAGAACAAAGGATTAGCTCTGTGTTTAGCCTTGTGTTGCTAGTGTGAGTTTGCTAAAGGCCCTATGGCCTAGCTAAAGTGTGTTTGTTAGGCCTGGTGAGGCCTACTGAGCACGTGTTGCTAAAGACAAGGGTATTAGCCGTAGCTAACTAAAAGCTAGCTTGTGGATTTCTAGCTGAGGTGTGGTTTATCAGGCCTGATGGCCTGCTGAGCACATGGTAGGCCTTGATTAGCTTTGTGTTGCTAAGCAGACAAAAGGGAAGCTGTAGCTAACCCACTAGCTCATAACCATACTGAATCCACTGAAATCTTGAGATCAAGATGTATAATAAGAGAACTATATGTTAGTAGTAAAGAAAAGCATGCACAGCCTATCTATAAAAAAAACAATTGAGAGAACATAGAACAAAATAAATCAACACGCTGCGTGTCTAACAGTGTAACAGATAAACCTGGGTTTAAATTCACACTATTTCAATAAAAGCAAATTCCTAAGACTATCATGCCCAAATGCCAAAATCTTACTTAATCCTGCCTTTAGCAAGATATGAAGAACTATTCGCCGGTGTAGTCTCGGGCCTCGCCGTGGGAGCACGTGAGCCGCTCGTGATGGAGGCGCAGAAAACTTTCGGGTCCAGCGGAGCACTTGGGTGGTTCCCGTGGAAAGCAGAGGATTCTTGGTCCGAACCTCAGCGTTCGTGAGGAAAAGTCTCTGATCAGAATAAGATGCACAGCGCTTTTGAGTTAAAAAGGATTCAATCGCTTCTTAACTTTTAACTGCCTGGGCTGCAGTCGTGACGTCACTTCTAATGCAAGTAAACCGGTTATAACTCAGGTTGAGTTTAAAGATCGCGCGATTCTAGAGTTTACCTTTGCCAAGGGTAAGAAAATCACGCTGAGTGATGGATCTTGCAAGAAAGAAGACGTCTTTTTGGGTGGAGAGCGCCTCTTTATACGTCCAGATTCATCGGAAGCCAGACGTGAGAGATAAAGATGGTGGAGCTTCCGCTTGGATTTATGCGTGCATGGCAGACTGACGTAGGTGATCCCGCCCACGCGTGACGTAGGTCACACGGAAGTTGCCTGGGAATTGTAGTTCTGACACAAGATGGCGGCATGATACCTACAGTCCCCCTTTTGGTCTCAGGGGTATGACGGAGTCGTAGCACTGAGAGCACCGCATCGTATCATCGCCGTGTCCATAGTCCTTGAGGTAGCCTTGCTCTGCACAGTCCATGGTGTCCTGCGAAGACTGTGTAAACTTGTGAGTTCCAGTAAGACAGTTGGAGACAGAGGCATTTTGGGCATATAATCACTATGGGCATTTTGGGCATATAATCATTATCTAACTAACTAGATCAAAACCACATCAAAAAATTTAAACATGGAACATGAAACATGTAGTGTTCAATTTCTTATGCATAAAAAAAGAAGAGAAGAAATGAAGGAAGGAAAGAAGTATTAGTGTTTGGGTTGGCAAACCTAATCTTCTGGGAAGGTGATAGCAGTGGGGGGTCTGGCTAGAAAGCGTGCGCTACTGCGGCTAGCTGTCGGGGACACAGACCATCTTATCTAGCTAGGTGTGTAGTGTTATGTATGGGTTGCCTGGGCAGACCCAGTGGATGTCTTTCGTGAAGGTGCACATCTCTAAGTTTTGTGGATTCACAAAAGTGAGGATAGCACTGCCAAGACTATATGCCAGGTGTATTTGCGATGAATACACACTAGTAATAATAGCGGATTTTAGTATTTTATCTACCATGTTATACTGAAGGGTTACTTCATTGTGTTGGTGAAGTCTGACCGGGAATGTTAGTGTACGCTTATGGTTGAGTGATGCGTACAAGCTAAGTGGACAGGATGGGCCTAGCTGTCATCCACCCCCTTTTGGAGTGAGGACTGTTCAAAAGGTTTGATTCGATTATCATGGAAATCGATATGAAAGCGTTTGATTAGGCCTAGATGTCCTAATGTGATACGTGACGGGGAACGGTTTTCCCACGATCGAAAGGTCTCGACCAGGGTGGTAGGAACTTCTCTGAGATTCGGGCGTAGTAGGCTTTGTGTCCTTCTACTCTCGAATTGAGATTCTTTTGGGCACCTGTAAAGGTTGACTGTAGGTGGCGTCGTAGGTCGGCGACATGTTGATGTGCGGTGTATGCAATCACGATGCTCATGGCCTCTGGTTTGTATAGGAGATGCGGGGGAAGAAACGACTCTCGCCCAGTCATCATCCCAAAGGGTGTGACTTCAGTGGCGCAATGAGGGGTGGACCGAATGGCCCTTAGCACCAAGGGAAGTTTCACGTCCCAAATTTTACCATGGTTTGTGATATACTCTCGCAGCATGCTCACAATGGTTTGAATGGCTCGTTCAGCCTGACCAGAGAATTGAGGGTGGTACGCGATATGGAATTTCGCCTCGGCGCCTAACATGTTCCACAGCGCAGCCATTACACCAGTGGTGAAATGGGTGTCTGTTTCTGAGTCGATGGATAGAGGGAGGTTTTTCAAAGAGTTGTGGCCACTAGGGGGAATCGCGATGTCGGGTGTTTCGACACCGGACTCGGTGCGCAAAGACATGAACTGAAGTTCATCAGAAATTTGATCTTGCGTGGCACTCGGTTGATCGGTGTTCGCACTAATCTCGTCACAACGATTTTGTGCATATTTTGTGGGATCCAACGACTGTGGGGTTTTGTGTGAAGCTGACTAAGTTTATGTCGCAGGGCTTGGTTGGGATTGGGTCGCCTTGTGAGAGCCGTGTGTCTGAGAAATGGTGGTGAAGACTTTAGCACACATGAGAGGTGCGTCTTGTGTGTTTGCCTTCGCCACCAGGGGGGGCCCTACATCCTGACCCTCGCCTACTGTTTCAGAGGGATCTCCTCCCCCTTTCACGAGATATACCCGTGGTTCCTGGCCTAGTCATGCCAGCAAATAGCTTTTTGCCATTTTTCTTGGGCTCTTTTGTTTTCTCTGTTGAGGGGTCTGACGTCTCCTGTAACAGTTCTTTAATCTCAGCCAACTGGGCTTTTAAAGAGTCCAGCTCTGAGGGGAACTCACCAGGTTGGTCTGAGTCACTGTGTTGGTCGTCTCTACCCTTACGTTTAGAGCTACGGTCGGAACGCTTCTGCCGTGTCTGGTCAGAGCGGGGATGACGGTTTTGCTGCCAACCGTTTTGTTCCCTACAACCCTTTTCATGTGATGGGCGATTGCCATAGTCACTGTGGACTCGCCCTCGGTCCCTCCTGGCCTTACCTTGTCGATTTTTCCACTCACCCTTGTGATGGCTCGGCAAGGATCGGGCTGGACCGGAATTTCTCCAGGTGGGTCCCCCTTTCGGTGCTTCACCTCCTTCTAAGGTTAGCGGGGGCTTGTCCTCACCCTGGAGGCTGAGGACTCTGGGTTCATCATCGTTTCCGTTTGCGGTTTTGATGATGGTCTCCCAGGTCATTTGGGCTAGTTGCCTAATTTCCCTCATCGAATAGTGACCTTGTCGACATGTCAGTGTGACATGGGTCCACACGCTTGGGTGGAGGTTATGTAAGAAGAGAGATATGAAACCTCTATCTTCTTCCAACCCTGGTGCGCTACTACCTTGGAAATAGGCAGTACGTAGCCGTCTGTAATATTCACGAGGCGCCTCAGACCGTTTTTGTTTGATTTGTAATGCACACAATATCGCGGAGGTTTCGTCCGTGTATGGCGCATATTCTTCCCTCATGTAATTGCGAAGTTTCGAATAACTATCGCGAATGTTTGGGGGTAGTGTCTCTAAAAAGGCACGAACGCTACTACTGGAGGTCTTCCAGATTAGTCTAAGTTTTTCACGTGTTGTGGCGTTCGGCAGGTCCATCAGGCATCGATCAATTTCTCGTAAATAGTTATTTACATTAGTTCTTTGATTGTTGGGATTGAATCGCTCGACATCTTGGGCAAGTAGGTCAATTTGCTGTAGGCGGAGGGCTTGGTGCGCGTCCTTACGCGACGACTTTTGCTCTCCTGAGTACTCACTGTCTGAGCTACTCTGGAATCGCTCCCGCTTCGCACGAGATGCATGGTCTGATTCATCTGAAGATGGATCAGGGAGACTGAAGCGCACTGACCTAGGTGTGCTACGGGCCTGGGCTCGGGATGAGCGCAGGGCGGCTCCATCCTGGCTAGACGACGGAGTCGTGTAGCGAGTTGATGGAGTTTGGCGGGGTGTCTGGTCCTCGACCAGATCATTTACGGTGTCCGGTTCGGACGCCTCTTCCCGCTCTGAGCTTTGGCGCATTGTTGGGGGTCTTTCACGCCCCTCGCGCTGCTTTTGGGGAGTCTGCTCCTGGGCAGCCCTCTTAGCAACCATTTCGGCTTTCTCTAGCAGTTCGGTGCAATCATCAAGGGAGGTCTTCAAGAGCCCACACTCCCTATGTAAGTCATTATTATCGGCTGTCAGCTTGGCGTTGCTGGTGGTCAGCCTTTCAACCTCTCCGCGAAGGCATCTGATTTCTGAATCAGCATTTTGGAAGTATGATAGGAATAGCTTACCTAGTGCCGCTTGGACACTAAAAGTTGTTCTTTTTGGATCTCTCGTATGTTTGTTTAAGTTATCTAAGTTGTTTTGGCATTCACTCTCACTCATGTACTTAATGTTTGCCTTTTCGGAAGCAGAGCAGTGAATGAGGTCTGCAATGACCTCAAGGAGAGACACGTCTTGAGCGTTGTCTTCCATTTTTGAGACATGAGGGGATGCCATTTTACTTAGGCTGGATACTAGATAATTAATCAAGTTAATTATTAATTTAATCATTATTAATTAACTATGTAATTAATTAATAAGGTTTATTTGGAAATGCTCTCTTATCCTAAGTTGAATAGGTTATGAGTATTTGTGATATGGTTATCACACTACTGTTAACCGTTTTAACACACCTGGGGATATACCTTAGCAGTTGCTGAATCAACTGATAATTTATTTGTTGAACAATATTCCAGAAGTCAACAAGCCAATCCGCCTCACACGGGGCACCAGTTTAACTGTGGGTGCAATCAGTTAATTATTGAAATTAAGTGATCAATCTCGTTAAATCAGTCTCATTAAATTTTCAAGGTTAATAATTAAAATGAATCAATCCTATTGAATCGTTTAATTTGACTCGTTTGAATTGAATCATACCATAGAATCAGTCTCATTCAGTGAATCATTCTATGAATCGTTTAGTGAATCATTTAGTGAATCGTTCAATGAATCATTTAGTGAATCGTACCATTAATCCTGGATAAATTACCAGACAGCTAGATTATGGTATATTTCCAAATTATTACTATCACTTACCATATTACATAACATATGCACCCTTTTTGAATTCTTTGAGAAGATTGGGGACTTCAGATATTGTTGTTCACACAAATAAACACAATTTGTTTAATAAATGAATTTATTATACAAAGATAAAAAGATAAAATAAATCAATATATACAAGTAGTGAGGTGTGTGGGTGTGTGTGTGTAGGACTTGACCATGTGTTTAGCCTCGTGTAGCTAACTACACGTGGTGGAGGCCTAGCTTGTTGGTAGCTAAACAAAAGAATGTTATCTAAACAGAACAAAGGATTAGCTCTGTGTTTAGCCTTGTGTTGCTAGTGTGAGTTTGCTAAAGGCCCTATGGCCTAGCTAAAGTGTGTTTGTTAGGCCTGGTGAGGCCTACTGAGCACGTGTTGCTAAAGACAAGGGTATTAGCCGTAGCTAACTAAAAGCTAGCTTGTGGATTTCTAGCTGAGGTGTGGTTTATCAGGCCTGATGGCCTGCTGAGCACATGGTAGGCCTTGATTAGCTTTGTGTTGCTAAGCAGACAAAAGGGAAGCTGTAGCTAACCCACTAGCTCATAACCATACTGAATCCACTGAAATCTTGAGATCAAGATGTATAATAAGAGAACTATATGTTAGTAGTAAAGAAAAGCATGCACAGCCTATCTATAAAAAAAAACAATTGAGAGAACATAGAACAAAATAAATCAACACGCTGCATGTCTAACAGTGTAACAGATAAACTTGGGTTTAAATTCACACTATTTCAATAAAAGCAAATTCCTAAGACTATCATGCCCAAATGCCAAAATCTTACTTAATCCTGCCTTTAGCAAGATATGAAGAACTATTCGCCGGTGTAGTCTCGGGCCTCGCCGTGGGAGCACGTGAGCCGCTCGTGATGGAGGCGCAGAAAACTTTCGGGTCCAGCGGAGCACTTGGATGGTTCCCGTGGAAAGCAGAGGATTCTTGGTCCGAACCTCAGCGTTTGTGAGGAAAAGTCTCTGATCAGAATAAGATGCACAGCGCTTTTGAGTTAAAAAGGATTCAATCGCTTCTTAACTTTTAACTGCCTGGGCTGCAGTCGTGACGTCACTTCTAATGCAAGTAAACCGGTTATAACTCAGGTTGAGTTTAAAGATCGCGCGACTCTAGAGTTTACCTTTGCCAAGGGTAAGAAAATCGCGCTGAGTGATGGATCTTGCAAGAAAGAAGACGACTTTTTGGGTGGAGAGCGCCTCTTTATACGTCCAGATTCATCAGAAGCCAGACGTGAGAGACAAAGATGGTGGAGCTTCCGCTTGGATTTATGTGTGCATGGCAGACTGACGTAGGTGATCCCGCCCACGCGTGACGTAGGTCACACGGAAGTTGCCTGGGAATTGTAGTTCTGACACAAGATGGCGGCATGATACCTACACATGCATGACGGGGCCCTCCGCTCACAAGGTGTTATGGTACCTTGTTCGAGTTCCCTTTGTGATTTCTCGAGGTTTACACCTGAAGCCTTCCCCAGATCAGGTATAGCCGCAAGGCAGCAGAGGTTTGAAATCAGAGTTTTCCTTCTCCTAGGTGGACTGCCAGCCAAGGCTATCGAGCTCCACCTACCCGAAGCGGCTGGTTTTAAGGTGCTAGTGACCCACATTCGCTCATTCTCCTGTCAGTAGAAGCAGTTCCGCCAGACTTAATTACTAAGTCACACAAGCAGGCCAGGAGTTGGACTTTGGTTGTCAGAGGCTATTAGAGATGCATGCTGTATGGGAGTATTTTATAAGAATGTGGGAGCTTATCCCCACAGCCACCCACAGCTATGACAACCTTTTGGAACCATATTTTATTTATATATGGTTTTACAGTGTACACACACACACACACACACACACACACACACACACACACACACACACTATTGCAGTGACAAATGAGTCTTAAACTATTTTATGAGGTGGTTCATGAAACAAAACTGAATTCTGTCCAGTGGAATACTCAGTTACTCACAGAAAATATAGTTTGGGTAATACCAGCTTTACAGCCTATAAACATCCACCCATTATCTGTAGCGGCTTGTGCTATACAGGGTTGCAGGCAAGCTGGAGCCTATCCCAACTGACTATGGGCAAGAGGAGGGGTACACCCTGGACAAGTTGCTAGGTCATCGCAGGGCTAACACTGAGACAAAGAACCATTCACACTCACATCTATGGTCAATTTAGAGCCACCAATTAGCCTAACCTGCATGTCTTTGGACTGTGGGGGAAACCAGAGCACCCGGAGGAAACCCATGCAGACTTCACACATACCCCTTTTCCACCAAATCAGTTCCAGGGCTGGTTCGGGGCCAGTGCTGGTGCTGGTTCACAACTCGTTCAACTTGCAAGCCAGCTGAGAACCAGTTTGCTTTTCCATAGCTCACGGTGCTAAGGGAAGCCACGTCATTACATCGCTATATACATCAGTTACGTTGCTGTATACGTCATTATGTCGCTGTATACGTCAGTTATGTCGCTACGTTTGCATAAACCTTGGTGCGAATATCAAAGCAAAAACAAGAAGCAGCAACAACAACAATAATAAATGACTTCGCGTTTGTACAGCTGCTGCTTCTCGTTGCTTAAAAATGGCGATCTTTCGCGGTCTTGTTATTGTTGTTGGTCTTAACAACTCTGTCCCCCTGCTGACGTAAGCAGTTCTTTCCTCTAGCCCAGCAGAGAGCTGGTGCTAGCCTGGAACCGTTTTTTCTGGCCCCAGAGCCAGTTCTTTGTCAGTGGAAACAGAAAACCCGGTTCCAAACTAAGCACTGGCCCCGAACCAGCCCTGGAACTGCTTTGGTGGAAAAGGGGCAACAGTGAGGTCCTCATCAGCCACTGGGCTCAAACCCAGGTCCTTCTTGCTGTGAGGCAACAGTGCTAACCACTATACCACTGTGCTGCCCCCCCAGCCTATAAACAGTCATTTTCAATTCATTCAGCCTGCAATAACAGAATATTAATCATTAAAAATAATTGTGTGGATAATAAAAAGCCAACATGAAGGGCTGAGATAAATAAGAGATGAGATAACGAAGTCTGGATGAGAATTGAGTGCTTGCAAAGAGATCTTTATAGCTCAGCAGGAGACGCAGGAATGAGAATGGATTTTCATAGAGCTCTCATTTTCTCTGCCTGGGTTAAAAAAGAGGCACAAAAAGTTGAGAAAATCTGAGAATTATTTTAGACCTTGGAATCTCCTTTGAAGCTTAAAAGGAGTCTAATTTGAGATTTTGTGCACCATTGTGCTCTGGAGAAAAAAAATGAAACACAGGAGAAATAAGCTATAGTCTCATTTTGGTTTCACACAGCCCTCATAGTTGTCTAGGAGAAATAAAGGAAACATGTTTGAGAGCTCTTTTCTAATTTTCATTTCTTCTGGGTGCGGAAAGTGTCTCCACAAGGTCCAAACTGTCAGATATTCCTGTTCTTTTGGGGACATTTGATCTACACCAACATACAGAAATATAGTATCAAGTTATGTCGGTGGCATGGTGGTGTAGTGGTTAGCACTGTCACAGCAAGAAGGTTCTGGGTTCGACCCCAGTGGACAACAAGGACCTTTCTGTGTGGAGTCTGCATGTTCTCCCTGTGTCTGTGTGGGTTTCCTCTGGGTGCTCTGGTTTCCCTCACAGTCCAAAGACATGCAGTTTAGGCTAACTGGTGGCCCTAAATTGATTGTAGGTATGAATGGGAGTGTGAATGGTTGTTCGTCTCCATGTGTCCGCCTTGTGATGACCTGACAACTTGTCCAGGATCAAGTTGCCAGGTCCCTGCCTCTCACCCATAGTCAGCTGGGATAGGCTCCAGCTTGCCTGCGACCCTGCACAGGATAAGCGGCTACAGATAATGGATGGAGTTATGTCACTGCATATTAACTGTTAGCTGTTGTGGTCTCTTAACAACTTGTTTGGTTAAGTTTCGTGTGTGTGTTACACCCCTGATCATCTCAACAAATAACACCACACTCCATTTGGGACTTCCATTAATGAAGCATTATGGAATTACATGATTCCAACATGTTACACACTCCTGATTTCTGCAAAAGACATCCTGAGAATCTTCAATCCTCTTACTGATGTTCCCATGGCCTTATTACCATGGAAACAATGTTTACAGCCCTACGGCGGGCTAAAAATGGCATGTGTGGGAGACAAGACACAAATGTTACACAAATTCCGCTGTTTAGTTATCGTTTTTGTTTTTTTTTAAATCCCATCTTTTGTCTGAGGCCATCGATTATATTTGGATTTTAGTGATATGCTTGTAACCTTTATGTAACCAAAACACACGGCCAGGGGCGCAGATAGGATTTTTGAACTGGGGGGGACTGAGCTGTCAGCAAATGATTCCATTTTGTATATATATATATATATATATATATATATATATATATATATATATATATATATATATATTTTGTGTGTGTGTGTGTGTGTATATATATATATATACACACACACACACTACCATTCGAAAGTTTGGGGTCACTTTGAAATGTCCTTATTTTTGAAAGAAAAGCACTGTTCTTTTCAATGAAGATCACTTTAAACTAATCAGAAATCCACTCTATACATTGCTAATGTGGTAAATGACTATTCTAGCTGCAAATGTCTGGTTTTTGGTGCAATATCTCCATAGGTGTATAGAGGCCCATTTCCAGCAACTATCACTCCAGTGTTCTAATGGTACAATGTGTTTGCTCATTGCCTCAGAAGGCTAATGGATGATTAGAAAACCCTTGTACAATCATGTTAGCACAGCTGAAAACAGTTTAGCTCTTTAGAGAAGCTATAAAACTGACCTTCCTTTGAGCAGATTGAGTTTCTGGAGCATCACATTTGTGGGGTCGATTAAATGCTCAAAATGGCCAGAAAAATGTCTTGACTATATTTTCTATTCATTTTACAACTTATGGTGGTAAATAAAAGTGTGACTTTTCATGGAAAACACAAAATTGTCTGGGTGACCCCAAACTTTTGAACGGTAGTGTGTATACATGTTATTTCACCTCCCTCACTGCCATCACCAGGAACTACCTGCAGGCCAGGACAATGATAACATTTTAACATAGCCTATGGAAATCCAAAGTTTACACATTATCATCACGCACAGAAATTGCAAAACTGCAAAACTAGTTTTAAAACCGCTAAGTTCCAACTGTTAAACATAGCGAGAGGCTGGGCTACGTGTGTGTGTGTAAGGTGTAAACCAGTGCATCCTGACTTTCTAACTATGCCTGTGTGTTGCGTGAGCGGCAGTCAGTCAACAACTCTTCACAAAGTTTCCTTATGAAACAATATGCTCGCTGAAATTATGGCAGGGAACGCCAGATTAAACATTAAAACTGCCTTCTGAGCACTGTATCTACAGGCTACCACCGAAAGAAGGAGGCTACCAGAAAGGCATCTCTACTCCGTACGATTTTACTTTCACTACGACATTACTTTGAACAGACTATCAAAAAATTGCAAGGTGATATGATAAAGTAAGGCACAGTTTACTTACGGTCGTTTTTTTTTCAATCATTTTCTGCCTTTTGGCACCCTTCATCATGCCATGTTGGGGTCCTGAACTAGGAGGAGCTGTCCCCGATATGCCTGTCAAACTTGTGGGTAACCATAGCAACCAAGCTCGAGCTCGCAACCTGTGCAGTCTGCGCAGTTGCAACTATATATATACTGCTGTGCACCTCAATAAATCGAATGGTAATTAGTCTTTTGATTTTTCCGTGAGGTTTGTCTTACGCAAAGAAAGACAGCATAGACGTTTTTTTCCTCCCTATAAGTGGGGGGGACCGAACGAGGTGAATTTAAATCTGGGTGGGACGAATCCCCCCCGTCCCCCCCTCTATCTGCGCCCGTGCACACGGCAGTATATCATGAGGAGTGTGTGTGCTGGTTGCCACTGACATTAACACCAGTCATTTTATATCCTGTTTTTACTCTCAGGCTCAAAATGATCTCCGATTTTTAATGTGAAGTTTATTTAGTTGTATTTTCCTTTATTTGTACAT
Organism: Neoarius graeffei; assembly: GCF_027579695.1. Lineage (NCBI taxonomy): Eukaryota > Metazoa > Chordata > Actinopteri > Siluriformes > Ariidae > Neoarius > Neoarius graeffei. Next base: position 13,378,382 of record NC_083581.1, read on the forward strand.
CACAGCAGCTTAACAGAAATCCAGATGTAGATTTTGATCCCTAGTGAACAAGCCAAAGATGACATAATTAGAGCACCAAGAGCTAATCAAATATTCTTTTAGGCATCACTCTGTCCAATTCACAAGTGAGAAAACCACAGCAAATGTCTGATCACGTGCAAGACAAGACACAAACAATGGTCAGTGTAGCAGGAAGAAAACAGGGACTGGGTTGGGATCTGATGACCAATCATCCAACAGCACTATGGTAACATTTATAAAAGGCAAATCAAAGTCGGATTTGTGGTTTTTGTTGTTTGTTACCGTAGTTAGATGAGTAGGATTTCATTAAATGATTTCAGTCCAAGAAGAACAAAATCACCGACTATCATTTTGGGCTAAAAGAGTCCAGTGTTAAGGACTCCGCTAACTCCTTAGTGAGCTGACTCAAAAGAAAAGAAAAGAATCAGAATTCCTATCACTACTGCTAATCAATAACTTCTGGCCTTTGAAGCTGTCTGAGAAGTTTGGAGGCACTGGCTCAAGGGTGCATCTCATCCATACTGACCAATTCAACCAAATGAAATGCCTACAGGACTGCATCTCAATTTTACTCTGACTCACTGACCTACCTTGTGTGAAGGATTGATGACACACGTGACACCATTGGATTGATTTTGCTCCAATCATTTCTGAACTTAATGACAAACTTATTTGTGGCAGCTCCATAGCTAGAAGGACATACAGTATAGAATTTTGATGTAAATGATAGCTGAGTAAAAGCAGATTTGATGACATGTGATCTAGCTGGGCAACAAAGGCTATATTCTATTCAATTAGAATGAAATACATGTGTGTAGTTATTATTAGCTAGACAGTCCATTTGATTCTTGCAGACGTTGCACTGACCATCTGAGAACACATTTGTCACAGTCTGTGTGCTCATTAAACAGGAAAGTACAACACATGGTATAAACTCCCAGATTTAGGATGGCAAACAAAGCAATTAAATGGGCCCAAGGAAAAAACAAACAAACAAACTGGAAGGCTTTCTATTGATCTCATTTCTGTTCTAATGTTCTCTAACAGTGATTAGTATAAATACGCAGGTGATTATAGAAAATCTCGCGCACTGAGAAAGAATTACAAATTATCAAAGAAAATGCTGTTCCTAAAAACACTAAAGATGCTACAAAGTTCGGTCTAAAACTATTCAAAGGTAAGGTGGAATTGTGATTTATTCTATCTATATCAAAACAAGATATTCTATGTAAGTTGGCATAAATGAGTGACAAGTCTGCACTGCACCTTTATTACATTTGCATGCCGCTGTTTAAGATCGAAATAAATTTTTAATATGATTTTAATAATCACCTGTGTATTTATACTAAAACAATTATCCACCTCAGACTCGGTGAATATCGGTGAATAATAACCTCGACTTTGTTTCAATTATTTACTGATATTCACTTCACTTTCAGTTAAAGACAGTGATTAAACTGAACATGAACAAATCTATTCATAACCTGTTCGCAGGAGTGTTTGCACCAGAAAATGTGGTGTTCATGACAATCCAAATCATTGGGGGGGATAATAATAATAATAATAATAATAATAACAATAATAAAAGTTGTAGCCCTGTATTAATGATTTGAAAGAAAAAAAAATCCATACACTGGCTTTTTAAGTTAGGACAAAAGTAATGGCTCCCAATAAAATGAGGAGGTGGTGTGTGTCCATGGTAGCTGAAGCACTGGAAGAATTGGCACACGCTGCATGTAGAAGGTGCTCTTTCACCATTTAGTCATTTTCAGTTCTCAGCCTCAGTGTTCATAAAGAACAGTACAAGAGCTCATTATGAAGTTGATTTTTTTTTTTGCTAAAGTGTGTAAGCAGTTTGTAAAAGAGTAAAATGTGATTTAGTTTTTAAGCAGTCATGGCAAACTGCAGTGTGCATGCAATCACACTGAGATTTGAGATGATAAATTTGCTTTTCCCATTTCTTAATGGTTTTTAAACCATTAGACCAGGGGTCATCAAACTACGGCCCGCGGGCCGACTACGGCCCGCCACCCCCCTTTGACCGGCCCCCCAGCCCCTCTGCCCCCCACCACTTGAACCGGCCCTATGAGGCAATCCCCAAAAGTGGTCATGGCCCATTTTTTTTTAATTGCTTTTTGGCAAATAACAACATGTCTGCATCTTGTATTTTGTTGATTTTATCAATTAAAATTGATATTTAGTTATAAAATGAACTATTCATATTTTCCAAATTTTCGTCATATGCTCACGATCAAGCAGTGACAGGCAGCGCACGCGCAGAGAACTGTCAGTGTTCAGGACAGCAAAATGGCGAGCGGTCAGTGAAAAGCTAACAGTGTGTGCAGAGTTTTTAAAGAACAGTGGACCACCGATTATTTTTTCGTTCAGTGTAAGGACCGTGCAGTTTGTCTTGTATGTAAAGAAAGTGTGTCGGTTTTCAAAGAATATAATCTGCGTCGTCACTACGAAACCCGCCACAAAGAGTATGCTAGTTTGCGAGGGCAAACAAGAGAAGACAGGATTCGGAGGATGAAATGCAGACTGGCTGCACAACAGAATGTATTCCTTCGCCAAACCCAGATCAACCAGGCTGCTGTCCCAGCTAGCTATAAGGTAGCTCACCTACTAGCTACCCATGGAAAGCCATTTACTAATGGGGACTTTGTTAAAGTATGAATGCTTGCTGTGGCCGAGGAGGTGTGTCCCAACAAGAAGGATGCGCTCAACGCAGTGAGTCTCTCCGCACCTACTATGACCAGGTGAACCAAAGATTTGGGGGACAACGTGTATGACCAGCTGAATATGAGAGCGTCAGAATTCGAGTTTTTTTGCTTTGGCCATGGATGAGAGCAATGACGTGCAGGACACAGCACAACTGTGGTGATCTATTGATCAGATTATAATTTCACTGTTTTTTTTTATGTATTTATTTTATAGGCCTATTTATTTGACCTTTAAGTGCTGCACACAATTATTAATATCAACAGGCCTACCTACAATTTATAATTTTCCACTCACCTTTGCCAGTGTCAATCACTTCAACTAGGCAGATGTTTCTTACCTTGACAGCTTTGATGTTATTTTTATTAGAAAATAAATAAATGAAATATCTGTGGTATTTCAGATTAAAACAAAGTGTGAAGACTCAATTACTACTTTTGCAAACCACTAGTAAAGATAAACAAATATGTGCCAGGAATCAAGTGTTGATATAGTACTGTGGATGTCTGTGCCCATGGGCACCGCCAGGGGGGGAAAGGTTAGAACAATTCTAAGGGCCCAGCACTGCCATGGGTCCCTTTAAGGGGCTGATAATATGCTTTTAATGATTTTAATAAGACTTTTGAAATAACAACAATGCAATATTCCATCCAGTAAAATGAGCTAATTGAACAAGGTTGTCTATTTCTTGAGTTCTTCAACATATTGTCATTTAACCCTCCCCCTTTTGCGAAATGGTACGGTCCAGTTCTGGTAGAAGCGCGATGCGTTAAATCTGTGTGCTGATCAGTGCAACACTACTTGCTGCTGTGTTGCGGTGCAGCAGCCAGCCAGCAGTGGAGTGCGTACAGTCTATGATCGCTAAATATGAAAAGTGGCTGTCAAAAATGTAAAGAAAGGCAGATGAAAGCTGAGAGGGACTGGAGAGGCAGGCAACTGGTCACTCAGTTTTTCCCAAAGAAAGGTAGCTATCGCTCACATGTGTTCAAAATAATAGCGAATGGTAAATGAACAGTATGAACGTGAAAATGAGTGCTGCCTAAAAGAAAGCATAAACTCTCAGTGGATTTCTTGCAGTGCATTATGTTGTATGAAATAACTGTTGCCTAGTTATTAATCAAGGCAGGAAATTGTGATTACTGATTGTACAGCTCTCTTGGGTGTGGGTGGAGCACAGAGGACGGCAGGACAAAGCTTCAGGGAACAGGCTTTTATTGCCAGACTTTTCAGGATAACAATCGTTCCTATTTGGTAAATACACACACACACACACACACACACACACGCTGTGTTCTTGTCCCAGGAAGAGCTCTCCTCTGCCTCCTTAAATAGGGCGCAGTTACTGGGAAGACACACAAACACAGGTTAATTACCGTCAGGTGTAGTGATTCTGCCACTCACCTTCCCTGGCTCCGCCCTCCTGTCACAGACCGGTGCTTGACCACGCCCCCGCTGCCACATACCCCCACCGCCCGACTCAGGCCAGGCACCCGTCCGGCCCGCAGCCGACTCCCCCCCCCCTTGACGGGAGAGGAAGTCCGCCACGACCATCTGCGCCCCCGGCCTGTGGACCACCTTGAAATTGAAGGGTTGGAGTGCCAGATACCAATGGGTGATCCGCGCATTGGCATCTTTCATGCGGTGGAGCCACTGGAGGGGCGCGTGGTCCGAACAGAGGGTGAAAGGGCGCCCCAGCAGGTAGTAACGGAGGGCGAGGACCGCCCACTTGATCGCCAGGCATTCCTTCTCAATAGTGCTGTAGCGCCCCTCACGCACCGACAGCTTCCTGCTGATGTACAGGATGAGGTGGTCCTCCCCCTCCACCTCCTGGGACAACACCGCCCCCAGCCCTCCGTCCGACGCATCGATCTGCAACACAAAAGGGAGAGAAAAGTCAGGGGAGTGTAATAGTGGCCCCTACACAGTGCAGCCTTTACCTCAGAGAACGCCCGCTGGCACTGCTCCGTCCACTGGACCGGATCTGGCGACCCCTTTTTGGTCTTGGGCCTCGGGCAGGCCGCAATTGCTGCTGTCTTATTAATTTGGGGACGCACCTGCCCATTGCCCAAGTGGAAGCCCAGATACCGTCCTTCCACCCGCCCAATCGCACACTTCTTCGGGTTGGCAGTGAGACCCGCCCGCCTCAGCGACCCAAGGACGGCCCTCAGGTGTTGCAGGTGCCGCTGCCAGTCGTTACTATAAATGATAATATCATCAAGATATGCGGCCGCATAGGTGGCGTGGGGCCGGAGGACCCTGTCCATCAGCCGCTGAAACGTAGTGGGTACCCCAAACAGCCCAAAAGGAAGTGTGACAAATTGGTGTAAGCCGAACGGTGTGGAAAAGGCCGTTTTCTCCCGGGATAATGGAGTCAAGGGGATCTGCCAATATCCCTTCGTCAAATCCAGTGTCAAGTAAAAGCGAGCCATACCTAGTCGATTGAGCAGCTCGTCAATACGAGGCATTGGGTACGCGTCGAATTTAGACACTGCGTTGACTTTTCTATAGTCCACACAGAACCGGACCGACCCGTCGGCCTTGGGTACCAAGACCACCGGGCTGCTCCAGTCACTGTGGGACTCCTCGACGATGCCCATTTCAAGCATGGTCTGAAGTTCTTCCCGAACCACCTTTTTTTTGTGTTCGGGTAGCCTGTAAGGACGGCTACGCACTACCACCCCCGGGGGCATCTCTATGTGGTGTTCTATGAGGTTAGTACAACCGGGCAGGGGCGAGAACACATCTGAAAACTCGGCCTGCAACTGGGTGACCTCCGTGAGTTGGGTCGGGGAGAGGTGGTCTCCACAGGGGACTGGAGAGGTACGTGATGCCAATGTCCCTTTTTGAACCTCCAGCCCCAGCTCCGCCTTCTCCTGAACTACCGACACCAATGCCACGGGGACCTCCTCATTCCAGAGTTTAAGCAGATTGAGGTGGTAGATCTGTAGCGCCCCCCCTGTCCGTTCGCCTCACCTCATAGTCGACGTCCCCAACTCGCCGTGTGACCTCAAAGGGTCCTTGCCACTTGGCGATTAATTTGGAGCTCGACATGGGCAACAGTACGAGTACCTTATCTCCCGGAGTGAACTCTCTAAGGCGCGTGCCCTTGTTGTACAGGCGGGCTTGCCGTTCCTGGGCCTGCCGCAAATTCTCCTGAGTTAGGTGGGTGAGCATGTGGAGTTTTGTGCGCAGGTCCATAACATACTGAATTTCGTTTTTACTCTGTGAAGGTCCCTCCTCACAATTTTCTCGCAGCACATCTAAAATGCCACGCGGCTTACGCCCATATAACAATTCAAATGGGGAGAACCCCGTGGAGGCTTGGGGGACCTCTCGCACTGCAAATAACAAGGGTTCGAGCCGTTTATCCCAGTTACATGCGTCCTCACTTACGAATTTTTTAATTATATTCTTGAGGGTGCGATTGAACCATTCAACTAAACCGTCCGTTTGTGGGTGATAAACGCTGGTGCGGATCGGCTTAATACCTAATAGCCCATACAGTTCGCTCAGTGTTCGTGACATAAACGAGGTGCCTTGGTCAGTCAGAATCTCTTTCGGGATTCCAACTCGGGAGATGACGTGGAAGAGGGCCTCCGCAATACTGCGTGCTGAGATATTGCGAAGAGGCACCGCTTCCGGGTATCGCATTGCATAGTCCACCAGAACTAATATAAAGCGGTACCCTCGTTTTGACCGATCTAATGGCCCGACGAGATCCATCCCAATTCTTTCGAACGGGGTCTCGATTAATGGTAGGGGGCGCAAAGGCGCTTTTGGAATGGCCGCTGGATTTACTAACTGGCATTCGCGGCATGCCGTACACCACCTACGGACGTCGCCACGAATCCCTGGCCAATAGAATCGGGCCATTATTCGGGCTAGTGTCTTATCCTGCCCTAAGTGTCCAGCCATGGGATTAAAGTGAGCCTCCTGAAATACCAATTCCCGGCAGCTCTTTGGAATTAACAGCTGTGTGACTTGCTCTTTCGTCTGAGTGTCCTGCGTCACTTGGTATAATCTATCCTTCATAATAGAAAAATAGGGGAAGGACGGGGTGGCGTTCGGCTGGAGTGTTTGACCATCGATTACTCTCACTTGGTCAAACGCATGTCGCAGAGTCTCGTCTCGCGATTGTTCTAATGGGAAATCCGCAAGGGATTCCCCAACAGAAAGAGGAGGAGCCGGCGGCTCCTCACTCTGTCGCAGAGATGTAGACGGCTCTGCAACAGCAGCTCCAGCCAAAGCGACACCGGGACCTCCCCCTGTCAAATGGCAGGACCCACTCTTTACTAGGCGCGTCATTAAACCCCGAAATCCCGGCCAATCAGTCCCCAAAATTAAAGAGTGGGTAAGCTGAGGATTAACCGTCGCCTTCACTATAGATTTTTCCCCTCTGAAAAATATGTGGACCGACACCAAAGGGTAGCTGTGAACATCCCCGTGCACACACAACACCTTCACCCCCTGTGCTCCCCCCAATGCCTCGTCTTGCACCAGGCTTTGGCGGATCGAGGTCTGATTGCAACCAGAGTCCACCAACGCCTGATATGTAGCCCCTTGGACACTCACCGGTATGCGATACGCTCTGGCCCGATCGAGGGCAGCCTCTGGCGCATCGGGGATCCATACCACCGCGCCCACCTCCATTGCTGCGCACTGTTGTTGCAGGTGGCCCGGCTCCCCGCAGCGCCAGCAAACCGGCCCGGGCTTTCCCTCTGCACCGGTGCTCTGGGGCTCACTCACCTGAGGGGGGGGGGGGGGGGGGGGAGACAGACACAGAAGGGAGAAATGAGAGGGCACCATGGGTGCGGCGGGCCGGCTGGGGTGGAGCCGGCCCCCATCTCCGTGGTGGGGGAATGGGGCGAGGACGGGACACAGAAGGGAGGGGAGAAAGAGAGAGAGAGAAGAGGAGAGAAGAGATGTCGTCGGCTGTCCTGCCGCCGGAACAGCCGCCAAATGATCCTCCGCCAGTCCTACTGCCTGATCCAGTGACGCCAGGCGGTGGCACTGGACCCATTCCGCGGTTCCGGCTGGTAAGCGGGCGATGAACTGCTCCAGCACCACTTGATCGATGATTCCCTCCGCGTCACGATCGTCGGCCCTCAGCCACCACCAGCAGGCGTCCCGGAGCTGCTGGCCGAACGCGAACGGCCGGCCAACTTCCTCTAACCGCAGCATGCGGAAGCGCTGGCGCTGTTGTTCTGGTGTGCGCCCCACGCGCTGGAGGACGGCGAAGGTCCACGTAGGCCAGCCGGCGGGGAGCTGTAGCACGGCCAGCTGCGCCTCTCCCGTCAGGAGGGGGAGGAGGCGCGCCGCGCGCTGCTCCATCGGCCACCCCTAGGCTTCGGCGACCTGTTCGAACAATGCGAGGAACGCCTCGGGGTCATCCTGTGGGCCCATCTTGGTCACGGTGAGGGGAGAAGGGCCCGCGGCCAGGATGTTGGTGGACCCCGCTGAAGCGAGGAGATGCCAGAACGCCTCGCGATCTTCCTGCTGGGCCAGCACCAGGGCTTCGAAGCGCCGCTCTTGTTCCTTTCGGAGTGTGATGAGCACCTGGTGCTGGCTTTGCTGAGCCGTGGTGAGGGCGTGGACCAGGTCCGCGAACGGGGAGGATTCCATGGGGCTGCTGTGTTGGTGCTCCACCTTTTTCCCAGGTTTCGGCACCACTGTAGAGCTCTCTTAGGTGTGGGTGGAGCACAGAGGACTTCAGGACAAAGCTTCAGGGAACAACAGGCTTTTATTGCCAGACTTTTCAGTATAACAATCGTTCCTACTTGGTAAATACACACACACACACTGTGTTCTTGTCCCGGGAAGAGCTCTCCTCTGCCTCCTTAAATAGGGCGCAGTTACTGGGAAGACACACAAACAGGTTAATTACCATCAGGTGTAGTGATTCTGCCACTCACCTTCCCTGGCTCCGCCCTCCTGTCACAGACCGGCGCTTGACCACGCCCCTGCTGCCACACTGATGTTTTCTGGAACTCTCTGGCACTGAAGTAGCCTATAAAGAATGTATATCTTATAAATCCATACAGATACAGTGATGCATGCAAGTTGTGTCAACACATGAATGAATGAACTCCATACTAAGTAGCCCAATTTTGCACACTTGAATGAAGAAGAGTTCAAAGCAGTGTGTTAAATAATGTTGGTTATGTTTATTTACAGTCAACTCAATAATAACTGCTGCATCATTCACCATTTTATTTCTTTTTTTCTTTTTATGTATGGGCTTATATTGGCCTGAATTATGTCTGGGCTTATACTGCCATCTACTGGTCAAACAATATAAAAGTGTAAATTAGAAAACAAGATCAAAAACTCCTGGTCCATGGAGGGGCAACCAATAGTCTAACTCTGCTTATGCTCAAATTTCTGTCTAGACACACTTTGCTTTGAACATATTCCCTTTTTGCAGAACAGTACACACAGTTTTCTACCTAACATAACAATCCATGGGATTTCCATAGGTATTTTGATGCTGGGTAGAAAACTTTTTCTATGATTTATTAGCAGTCACATCACACATTTCACTACCAATTGTCCTAGCACAAGAAGGCATGTGGCAAAATCTTGAATTTTCATTTGTGATTGTAAATGCAGGCGGCACGGTGGTGTAGTGGTTAGCGCTGTCGCCTCACAGCAAGAAGGTCCTGGGTTTGAGCCCCGGGGCCGGCGAGGGCCTTTCTGTGTGGAGTTTGCATGTTCTCCCCGTGGGTTTTCTCCGGGTGCTCCGGTTTCCCCCACAGTCCAAAGACATGCAGGTTAGGTTAACTGGTGACTCTAAATTGACCGTGAGTGTGAATGGTTGCCTGTGTCTATGTGTCAGCCCTGTGATGACCTGGCGACTTGTCCAGGGTGTACCCCGCCTTTCGCCCGTAGTCAGCTGGGATAGGCTCCAGCTTGCCTGTGACCCTGTAGAATGATAAAGCGGCTAGAGATAATGAGATGAGATGAGATTGTAAATGCACCAGAATTAGTCACTGACCAGTTTTCATCTAGTCCCTGGTAGGTTAAATCATAAAATGTAATAAAGTCACAAACTCAAGGTCCATGGGCTATCAAAAGTCAAATAATGACAATAGTGCAATTGTGACGAGGGTGGGCAAAGTTGGGGGGCCCAAAATTCTAATCTTTCATGGGGCCCAAAATTTCTGGCGGCGCCCCTGGCTGTGCCAGGCTAGTAATCTTTACTACACAATGAGGCCTGCTGGTGGTCATATTTGTCTGGGTCATACAATTCTGTGTTATATAGCTGACCCAACCCCGGCCCCCCATCACAGTCAGGAATGACAATGTGGCCCCCAGAGGAGAAAAAAAAAAAAAAGTTTGCTGACCCCTGCATTAGACCATGATAAATAATTTCAAAACTTTTCCCACCTTTAATGTGACCTATAACCTGTACAATTCAATTGAAAGCCAAACAAATCTGCTAGGGGGAAAAACAAACATACAATAAGCTGGTTGCATAAGTGTGCACACCCTTAAACTAATACTTTGTTGAAGCACCTTTTGATTTAATTGCAGCATTTGGTCTTTTTGGGTAGGAGTCCATCAACCTGCCACATCTAGACTTGGCAATATTTGCCCACTCTTCCTTGCAAAAGCGCTTCAAATCTGTCAGATTGCAAGGGCATCTCTTGTGCACAGCCCTCTTCAGGTTACTGCACAGATTTTCAATAGGATTTAGATCTGGGCTCTGGCTGGGCCGTTCCAAAACATTTTTGGGGTCATTGTCATGCTGAAAGATGAAATTCCTCTTCATCTTCAGCTCTCTAGCAGGCACCTGAAGGTTTTGGGCCAAAATTAACTGGTATTTAGAACTGTTCATAATTCCCTTCACCTTGACTAAAGCCCCTGTTCCAGCTGAAGAAAAACAACCACAAAACATGATGCTGTTACCACCATGCTTCACCGTGGGTATGATTTTCTTTTGGTGATGCACAGTGTTGTTTTTGCACCAAACATACCTTTTGGAATTGTGGCCAAAAAGTTCAACCTTGGTTTCATCAGACCATAACTGTTGGGGTGGTGGAGGTGTGGTGAGAGAAGGATCCACAAGCAGAACACAGAGAGTAATCCAATAAATAAGGGGATTTAAATCCAGGGAAAAGGGTGTGGCAAAAAGGTAAACAAACAGGACAAAAACAAATGGCAAAACTAGTCCAGGTAAAAAGAGACAAAAAAATTGACAAAAACATGAGACAGGCAAGGACAAAAATGCTAGAGCAAAAAAACATAAACAAGAAAAAAAACCCTTAGTGCAAAAAACCATGAACAAAAATAGCTTGAGCAAAAAACCATGAAACACAATAGAGGCCCAGAAACAGCTAGAATAGCAAAACAAGACATTCTGGCAAAGTCAGAGTCTGAAAGCCGTGTATTTATAGGCAGCGGTGAAAACCAGGAAGTGAATACAGGTGAGATGGAATTCCCGTCCCGGATCGGCGCTGGCGTAAGAGATCCGTAATCTCTGGAGTGGATGTCCAGAGCAGAGCGTGACAATAATACATTTTCCCACATGCTTTTGGGAGAGTTGATGTATTTTTTTTGCAAAATTTAGCTGGGCCTGGATGTTTTTCTTTGACCCTACCTCATAGTCCAGACATACAGTATGGAGAATACGGGAGATTGTTGTCACATGTAGTACACAACCAGTACTTGCCAGAAATTCCTGCAGCTCCTTCAGTGTTGCTGTAGGCCTCTTGGCAGCCTCACTGACCAGTTTTTGTCTTGTCTTTTCATCAATTTTGGAAGGACGTCCAGTTCTTGGTAATGTCACTGTTATACCATATTTTCTTCACTTTTTGATGACTGTTTTCACTGTGCGCAATGGTATATCTAATGCCGTGGAATTGTTTTTTGTACCCTTCTCCTGACTAGGGTGGCACAGTGGTGTAGTGATTAGCACTGTTGCCTCACAGCAAGAAGGTTCTGGGTTCGAACCCAGCGGCCAACGAGGGCCTTTCTGTGTGGAGTTTGCATGTTCTCCCTGTGTCTGCATGGGTTTCCTCACACAGTCTGAAGATATGCAGGTTAGGTTAATTGGTGGCTCAAAATTGACATTCAGTGTGAATGGTTGTTTGTGTCTCTGTGTGTGTGTGTGTCAGCCCTGTGATGAGCTGGCGACTTGTCCAGGGTCAGCTGGAATAGGATCCAGCTTGCACCCTGCGACCCCGCATAGGATAAGCAGTTACAGATAAAACAAACTTCTCCTGACTGATACCTTTCAACAATGAGATCCCTTTGACACTTTGTAAGCTGTCTGTGAACCATGGCTTTTGCTGGAGGATGGAACTGAGTAAATTTCTGAACTTTATTTGGGGTTAATCAGTCATTTTAATTGATGGCAGGTGTGTACCCACAAAGACTGAATGCTGTAATTAAATCAAAAGGTGCTTCAACAAAGGATTAGTTTAAGGATGTGCACACTTATGCAACCAGCTTATTGTACTGTGACAGTTTGTAAGGGTGGGTGGAGCACAGAAGGACAGCAGGCCAGAACTGAGTTCACAAAACTCTTTTTTATTGTGACACTTTTCAGCGTACACTCTCACTTTTGTCAAGTGTGACAAAAGGAAGTGTGACAAATTGGTGTAAGCCGAACAGTGTGGAAAAGGCCGCTTTTTCTCGGGATAATGGAGTCCAGGGGATCTGCCAATAACCCTTTGTTAAATCCAGTGTCGAGTAAAAATGAGCCGTGCCTAGCCAATCGAGCAACTCATCAATACGAGGCATTGGGTACGCGTCAAATTTAGACACCGCGTTGACTTTTCTATAGTCTACACAGAACCAGACTGACCCGTCGGCCTTGGGTACCAAGATAACTGGGCTGCTCCAGTCACTGTGGGACTCCTCGACGATGCCCATTTCGAGCATGGCCTCGAGTTCTTCCCGAACCACTTTTTTCTTGTGCTTGGGTAACCTGTAAGGGCGGCTACACACTATCACCCCCGGGGGCGTCTCAATGTGGTGCTCTATGAGGTTGGTGCAGCTGGGCAGGGGCAAAAACACGTCTGAAAACTTGGTCTGCAACTGGGCAACTTCCGCGAGTTGGGTCGGGGAGAGGTGGCCTCCACAGGGGACCGGAGAGGTATGTGATGCCAATGCGCCCTTTTGAACCTCTGGCCCCAGCTCCGCCTTCTCCGGAACCACCGACACCAACGCCACGGGGACCTCCTCGTTCCAGAGTTTGAGCAGATTGAGGTGGTAAATCTGTAGCGCCCCACCCCTATCCGTTTGCCTCACCTCATAGTCAACGTCCCCGACTCACTGTGTGACCTCAAAGGGTCCTTGCCACTTGGTGACCAATTTGGAGCTCGATGTGGGCAACAGTACGAGTACTTTATCTCCAGGTGCGAACTCCCTAAGGTGCGTACCCTTGTCGTACAGGCGGGTTTGCCGTTCTTGGGCCTGCCACAAATTCTCCTGAGTTAGGTGCATGAGTGTGTGGAGTTTTGCGCGTAGGTCAATAACGTATTGGATTTCATTTTTACTTGGGGAGGGTCCCTCATCCCAATTTTCCCGCAGCACATCTAGAATGCTGCGCGGCTTATGCCTGTATAACAATTCAAACGGGGAGAACCCCGTGGAGGTTTGGGGGACCTCTCGTACTGCAAATAGCAAGGGTTCAAGCCATTTATCCCAATTACGTGCGTCCTCACTTACGAATTTTTTAATTATATTCTTGAGAGTGCGATTGAACCATTCAACTAAACCGTCCGTTTGTGGGTGATACACGCTGGTGCGGATCGGCTTAATACCCAACAACCCATACAGTTCGTTCAGTGTACGTGACATAAACAAGGTGCCTTGGTCAGTCAGTTCAGGATTCCAACTCGGGAGATAACGCGGAAGAGTGCTTCTGCAATACTGTGTGCTAAGATATTGCGAAGAGGCGCTGCTTCCGGGTATCGCGTTGCATAGTCCACCGGAACTAATATAAAGCGGTACCCTCGTGTTGACCAATCTAATGGCCCGATGAGATCCATCCCATTTCTTTCAAACGGGGTCTTGATTAATGGTAGAGGGCGCAAAGACGCTTTTGGAATGGCTGCTGGATTTACTAACTGGCATTCGTGGCACGCCGTACACCACCTACGGACATCGCCGTGAATCCCTGGCCAGTAGAACTGGGCCATTATTCGGGCTAGTGTTTTATCCTGCCCTAAGTGTCCAGCCATGGGATTAAAGTGAGCCGCCTGGAATACCAATTCCTGGTGGCTCTTCGGAATCAAAAGCTGCGTGATTCGCTCTTTAGTTTGAGTGTCCTGCGTCACTCGGTATAATCTATCCTTCATAATCGCGAAGTAGGGGAAGGATGGGGTGGCATTTGGCTGGAGCATTTGACCATCGATTACTCCCACTTGGTCAAATGCATGCCACAGAGTCTCGTCTCGCGACTTCTTTAATGGAAAATCTGCGAGGGATTCCCCAATAGAGAGAGGAGGAGCCAGCGGCTCCTCACTCTGATGCGGAGATGACGTAGACGGCTCTGTGACAGCTGCTCCCACCAAAGCGACACCGGGACCTCCCCCTGTTAAACTATGGCAGGACCCACTCTTCACTAAATGACTCATTAACTCCCCAAATCCTGGCCAATCAGTCCCCAAAATTATCAAGTGGGTAAGGCGAGGATTAACCGCCGCCTTCACTATAAATTTTTCCCCTCGAAAAAGAATGTGGACCGACACTAGAGGGTTGTTGTGAACATCCCCGTGCACACACAACACCTTCACCAATTGTGCTCCCCCCAATGCCTCGTCTTGCACCAGGCTTTGGTGGATTGAAGTCTGATTACAACCAGAATCCACCAACGCCTGATATGTATCCCCTTGGACACTCACCGGTATGCGATACGCTCCGGCCCAATTGAGGGTGGCTCCTGACGCGTTGGGGATCCGAACCACCGCGCCCACCTCCATCACCGAGCACTGCTGTTGGAGGTGGCCCGGCTCCCCGCAGCGCCAGCAAACTGGCCCAGGCTTCCTCTCTGCACTAGTGCTCTGGGGCTCACTCACCTGGGGGGGGGGAGACAGACACAGAAGGGAGAAACGGGAGGGCACTGCGGGTGCGGCGGGCCGGCTGGGGTGGCGCCAGCCCCTGCCTCCGCGGTGGGGGAATGGGGCGAGGAGGAGACACAGGAGGAGGGAGAGAGAGAGGAGAGAAGAGGTTGTCTGCTGTCCTGCCATCGGGACAGCCACCAAATGGTTCTCCGCCAGCTCGATTGCCTGATCCAGCGACACCAGGCGGTGGCACTGGACCCACTCTGCGGTTCCTGCTGGTAAACGTGCAATGAACTGCTCCAGTACCACCTGGTCGATGAGTCCCTTGGCGTCATGGTTGTCGGCCCTCAACCACTGCCAGCAGGCGTCCCAGAGTTGCTGGCCAAACGCGAACGGTTGGCCAACTTCCTCCAAGCGCAAAGCGCGGAAGCGCTGACGTTGTTGCTCGGAGGTGCACCCCACACGCTGGAGGACAGCCCGGCAAAGGTCCGCGTAGGCCAGCCAGTGGTTGGCGGGGAGCTGTAGCGCGGCCAGCTGCGCCTCTCCCGTTAGCAGGGGGAGGAGGCGCGCCACGCGCTGTTCCACCAGCCACCCTGAGGTCTCTGCTACCTGCTCAAAGAGCGTGAGGAAGGCCTCAGGGTCGTCCTGCGGGCCCATCTTTGTTAGGGTGAGGGGGGAAGGGCCCACGGCGGTGGAGTTGGTGGACCCTGCCGACGCGAGGAGGTGCCAGAACACCCGACGATCTTCCTGTTGCACCAGCACCAGGGCCCCGAACCGTTGTTCTTGCTCCTTTCGGAGGGTGAGCAGCGCCTGATGCTGGCTCTGTTGGGCCGTGGTGAGGGCGTGGATCAGGTCTGCGAAGGGGGAGGACTCCATGGGGCTGTTCTCTTCTGTGCTCGTTCCTGGGTTTCGGCACCACTGTGACAGTTCGTAAGGGTGGGTGGAGCACAGAAGGATGGCAGGCCAGAACTGAGTTCACAAAACTCTTTTTTATTGTGACACTTTTCAGCGTACACTCTCCCAGACACTCAGACACATGCACACACATTATTCGTCTGGTTGGGGAGAGAGCTCCCTCTGCTCTCTCTCTCTCCTTAAATAGGGCGCGGTCACTGGGGAAGACACACAAACACATTAATTAACATCAGGTGCAGTGATTCTGCCACTTATCTTCCCTGACTCCGCCCTCTGGTCACAGACTGACTCTTGACCACGCCCCCGCTGCCACATGTACATTTTGTGATTTTTTTATGTTTTTCCCCCCCAAACAGATTTGTTTGTTTTTCAATTGAATTGTATAGGTTATAGGTCACATTAAAGGTGGGAAAAGTTTTGAAATTATTTATCATGGTCTAGTTTTTTTTTTACATCAGAAAAACCTATTGGGGTGTGTACACTTTTTATATCCACTGCAGGGTTTCCGCTATGTACAATTGGCTGCGGCGGGCCGCCACACCTTGATTTTTGCCGCCGCACCTTCAGGAATTCCTGAAGGGGGGCCATGGCCCGGGTAACATTTTGAAAATTATTTTTGAAAATTATTTTAAAAATAGGCTAAACCAGTATTTTTTGATGTTGAGCAGACTCGAGCCTGGCATGAACCGCTCCGATGCGCTATAATGACGCCAATCTATCACCAGCCAATCAGGAGACTTAATCAAATGCATCCCCGCCCACCAATCTATCACCAGCCAATCAGGAGACTTAATCAAACGCATCCCCCGCCCACCAATCTATCACCAGCCAATCAGAAGACTTAATCAAACGCATCTCCCGCCCACCTGTGTCCGCGTCTGAGACATTGAATTTTCACAGAAGGAGGGAAGAAGTTGACTGAGGTAAGACTGTGTGATAAATTAACGAATGAATAAGAGAGGAATTTCCACATATAGGGCTTAAGTTTGTTACCGTTAAATAAGCATTGCTTGTACAGTAGCGTTATGTCGTTACAACGTTGACCCACTTTTAACGTGCCGAGTACCGACTGTAGCCGCTAACATGCTAATTAGCTTGCTGTCAAAAGTGCAAAGACATTAAATTGCTCTGTGTAAATTAGAAAATGGCGCAACTTCCTCTGTAGCCGTCAACTCAATTTGTCTTGAGTTTTGAGCCAATCACAACAGGGCAGAACTGTGGCCTGAGGTAAAACATGATAGTTTAAGTTTGTTTAAATTACAAAAATGAGTACCCCCAATGACTGTCTCATATACTCTTCATATACTCATACTGTTTAAATAATGCAATAAAACTAATCTTTAAAAGTGGAATTTACTCAAACTGTTTGCATAGAATGAACTTTGGGGTTAACAGTGTAATAGCGTTGCAGTGTTCTGCAAATTTGCAATTTAATATTTCAGATCTTGAGACATGAAAGTGCTATTTTAAAAAATAAAAGGTCAGAAATGTTTTCTTTGTCGTCTATTTAGTTCGTTTTTGTAGAATGTCCCTTAGGTGTAGGTGGAGCACAAAGGATGGCAGGACAAAGCTTCAGGTAAGGAACAGGCTTTATTGCCAGACTTTTCAGTTTAACAATATTTCAGCAAAACACACACGCACGCTGTGTTCTCGTCCCGGGAAGAGCTCTCCTCTGCTCTCCCTCTGTCTCCTTAAATAGGGCGCAGTTACTGGGAAGACACACAAACACAGGTTAATTACCGTCAGGTGTAGTGATTCTGCCGCTCACCTTCCCTGGCTCCGCCCTCCTGTCACAGACCGGCACTTGACCACGCCCCCGCTGCCACATACCCCCACTGCCCGACTCAGGCCGGGCACCCGTCCGGCCCGCAGCTGACTCCCCCCCCGCCTTGGCGGGAGAGGAAGTCCGCCACGACCATCTGCGCCCCCGGCCTGTGGACCACCTTGAAATTGAAGGGTTGCAGTACCAGATACCAACGGGTGATCCGCGCGTTGGCATCTTTCATGCGGTGGAGCCACTGGAGGGGCGCGTGGTCCGAACAGAGGGTGAAAGGGCGCCCCAGCAGGTAGTAACGGAGGGCGAGGACCGCCCACTTGATCGCTAGACATTCCTTTTCAATAGTGCTGTAGCGCCCCTCACACACCGACAGCTTCCTGCTAATATACAGGATGGGGCGGTCCTCCCCCTCCACCTCCTGGGACAACACCGCCCCCAGCCCTCTGTCCGACACGTCGGTCTGCAACACAAAAGGGAGAGAAAAGTCAGGGGAGTGTAATAGTGGCCCCCCACACAGTGCACCCTTTACCTCAGAGAAAGCCAGCTGGCACTGCTCTGTCCACTGGACCGGGTCTGGTGCCCCCTTTTTAGTGAGGTCAGTCAGCGGGCTGGTGACGTCTGAATAATTAGGTAGAAACCTACGATAGTAGCCAGCCAGCCCCAGGAACTGTCTCACCCCCTTTTTGGTCTTGGGCCTCGGGCAGGCCACAATCGCTGCTGTCTTATTAATTTGGGGACGCACCTGCCCGTTGCCCAAGTGGAAGCCCAGATACCGTACTTCCACCCGCCCAATCGCACACTTCTTCGGGTTGGCAGTGAGACCCGCCTGCCTCAGCGACCTAAGGACGGCCCTCAGGTGTTGCAAGTGCCGCTGCCAGTCGTTACTATAAACGATTATATCATCCAGATATGCGGCCACATAGGTGGCGTGGGGCCGGAGGACCCTGTCCATCAGCCACTGAAACGTAGCAGGCGCCCCAAACAATCCAAAAGGAAGTGTGACGAATTGGTGTAAGCCGAACGGAGTGGAAAAGGCCGTTTTTTCCCGGGATAGTGGAGTCAAGGGGATCTGCCAATATCCCTTTGTCAAATCCAGTGTCGAATAAAAGCGAGCCGTGCCTAGTCGATCGAGCAGCTCGTCAATACGAGGCATTGGGTACGCGTCAAATTTAGACACTGCGTTGACTTTTCTATAGTCTACACAGAACCGGACTGACCTGTCGGCCTTGGGTACCAAGACCACTGGGCTGCTCCAGTCACTGTGGGACTCCTCGACGATGCCCATTTCAAGCATGGTCTGAAGTTCTTCCCGAACCACCTTTTTTTTGTGTTCGGGTAGCCTGTAAGGGCGGCTACGCACTACCACCCCCGGGGGCGTCTCTATGTTGTGCTCTATGAGGTTAGTGCGACCGGGCAGGGGTGAGAACACATCCGAAAACTCGGCCTGCAACTGGGCGACCTCCGTGAGTTGGGCCAGGGAGAGGTGGTCTCCACAGGGGGCCGGAGAGGTACGTGATGCCAATGTCCCTTTTTGAACCTCCGGCCCCAGCTCCGCCTTCTCCGGAACTACTGACACCAATGCCACGGGGACCTCCTCATTCCAGAGTTTAAGCAGATTGAGGTGGTCAATCTGTAGCGCCCCCCCCGTCCGTTCGCCTCACCTCATAGTCAACGTCCCCGACTCGCCGTGTGACCTCAAAGGGTCCTTGCCACTTGGCGATCAATTTGGAGCTTGACGTGGGCAACAGTACGAGTACCTTATCTCCCGGAGTGAACTCTCTAAGGCACGTACCCTTGTTGTACAGGCGGATTGCCGTTCCTGGGCCTGCCGCAAATTCTCCTGAGTTAGGTGGGTGGGAGTGTGGAGTTTTGCGCGCAGGTCCATAACGTATTGGATTTCGTTTTTGCTTTGTGAAGGTCCCTCCTCCCAATTTTCCCGCAGCACGTCTAGGATGCCGCGCGGCTTACGCCCATATAACAATTCGAACGGGAAGAACCCCGTGGAGGCTTGGGGGACCTCTCGCACTGAGAACAGCAAGGGTTCGAGCCACTTATCCCAATTATGTGCGTCCTCATTTATGAATTTTTTAATAATATTCTTGAGGGTGCGGTTGAACCGTTCTACTAAACCGTCCGTTTGTGGGTGATACACACTGGTGCGGATCGGCTTAATCCCCAATAACACATACAGTTCGCTCAGTGTTTGTGACATAAACGTAGTGCCTTGATCAGTCAGAATCTCTTTCGGGATTCCAACTCGGGAGATGACGCGGAAGAGTGCCTCCGCAATACTCAGTGCGGAGATATTGCGCAGAGGCACTGCTTCCGGGTATCGCGTTGCATAGTCCACCAGGACTAATATAAAGCGGTACCCTCGTGCTGACCGATCTAATGGCCCGACGAGATCCATCCCAATTCTTTCGAACGGGGTCTCGATTAGAGGTAGAGGGTGCAAAGGCGCTTTTGGAATGGCCGCTGGATTTACTAATTGGCATTCGCGGCACGCCGTACACCACCTACGGACATCGTCGCGAATCCCCGGCCAATAGAATCGGGCCATTATTCGGGCTAGTGTCTTATCCTGCCCTAGGTGTCCAGCCATGGGATTAAAGTGAGCTGCCTGGAATACCAATTCCTGGCGGCTCTTTGGAATTAAAAGCTGTTGTTCTGGTGTGCGCCCCACGCGCTGGAGGATGGCCCGGCGGAGGTCCGCGTAGGCCAGCCAGCGGTCGGCGAGGAGCTGTAGCGCAGCCAGCTGCGCCTCTCCCGTCAGGAGGGGGAGGAGGCGCACCGCGCGCTGCTCCATCGGCCACCCCTAATCTTCGGCGACCTGTTCAAACAATGTGAGGAACGCCTCGGGGTCATCCTGCGGGCCCATCTTGGTCACGGTGAGGGGAGACGGGCCCGCGGCCGGGGCGCTGGTGGACCCCGCCGATGCGAGGAGATGCCGGAACGCCTCGCGATCTTCCTGCTGGGCCAGCACCAGGGCTTCGAAGCGCCGCTCTTGTTCCTTTCGGAGCGTGACAAGCGCCTGGTGCTGGCTTTGCTGAGCCGTGGCGAGGGCGTGGACCAGGTTGGCGAACGGGGAGGATTCCATGGGGCTGCTGGGTTGGTGCTCCACCTTTTCTGGGTTTCAGCACCACTGTAGAATGTCCCTTAGGTGTAGGTGGAGCACAGAGGATGGCAGGACAAAGCTTCAGGTAAGGAACAGGCTTTATTGCCAGACTTTTCAGTTTAACAATATTTCAGCAAAACACACACACACGCTGTGTTCTCGTCCCGGGAAGATCTCTCCTCTGCTGTCCCTCTGTCTCCTTAAATAGGGCGCAGTTACTGGGAAGACACACAAACACAGGTTAATTACCGTCAGGTGTAGTGATTCTGCCACTCACCTTCCCTGGCTCCGCCCTCCTGTCACAGACCGGCGCTTGACCACGCCCCGCTGCCACAGTTTTATTTCCTCAATAATTTTCCTTGATTGAGAAAGTGGTCTGGGCTCTTATGGCTTAATCAGTAGCCTGCATGCTAGTATATGTTCCATTTACAGTCAAACATTTTGATGAACTCCAGGCTCAATTTTGATTAATCAAAAATCTGCGTAGTAGTACAGTCTGAAGATGCTCTTGCACATTTGGTGTCAATTGAACAAAAATCATGGGAGGATATTGGTTTAATAAGTTTTACAATTTTTGAAGTGAGTGATGGATTGATAAGTTTAGATGTGTTCAATATTTTTCTTATCCTCAATGTTTCTTTACCTGCTTGATAGTTTTGACTGGGACTCCAATCTTCCTCAGAAGAGTCATTAGTCCTTAAATTAAATTCATTATAGACATGAACTTAAAATCATTGTTTTATTTTATGGCCTCGGTGCCCTGGCTTTTGGCCTTTGTGCCCTCGGCATCAGCAGAGCGTTCGTTTTCCACACTTCGTCGACTGAAATCATACCTCCGATACACAATGACACAAAAGAGACTGAATGACTTCATACATGTCAACCTATACGGAATGTCCGTATTTTATACGGATTTGATTCAATAAATGTAGTATACGGGCGTATAAATAAAGTTATACGGATTCTTTAAAAAAACTTCAATATTTATTTAGAGCTATAATCAATTCCCACGATGATAAAAGACATAACATTTACAAACGTACTGTACACCACAGACAGCCAGTAAAGAGTCTTATGAAATGGCACGTTATCTTGTAGTAGTGAGACTTCGTTCCACTTTTGATCATGTGCACACCGCATTGCGAGAATCCCGCCAACCGGGAAGTCATAGACATAAACATAGACGCCTCCTTCTGCATAGAATCATACGTCATCCTCGCCGCCATATTGGATGGGGCAAAGTGGAAATTCTTCAGCCGTCTCTGGTATAGCGTCTAGACAGTAGCCGAGAATAAAGATGCCTCATTCATGTGCTGCGTTTAACTGTACCAACAGGTTTACCGTCCAAACGAGATCGCATGGGATTATCTTTCACAGGTGAGACTGGAAAAATACTTTTCATTGTATTTGGTCATTATAACATAATTTTATGAACAGATTTTCCTGACTTTGTGGCTAATATGAAGTCTCACACATAATAGCCACTCGGTGAAACCTGTCTCCAAACAACGAAGTATTTCCTTCGTAACTACGCTGATAACACTTTGTGTTTTTGTCAAACATTGGAGCTTTGTATTCATTCTGAAGGTTTATTGTTATTAATATTGAATAAAAAATAACTGGGATATATCATTGTTAATTATCATTCAAATTTTAGGTAAATTATTTTAATTTGCATCTTATACGGATTTTATAAGGGAAATATGGATTTTGGAGGTTGGTTATACAGGTTTGATTGACCAAAGGTTGACATGTATGTGACTTGATGAACTGCCATATTCACCGTGACATTCTAGAACAAACTGACATGACAGCCATCGCAAAGGAGTTCGTGCAGGCCAATGACAGACGCAGGTAGGCCTTTGGGAAGTTTTAAGCGCAAGTCATTGGTTACTTCTATTAGCACCGCCGAGTGCACTGCTTCCTCTGTTTTCAGTGTTTCTATACTGCATTGGTACTGATACAAGCAAGTTGTTTAAGTTGAGTTAGCCTACTATCGAGGTGCTTTTGTTGTGTACTGTTGGCTGTTTTAGCATTTTATTCTGCGCAGTTATGTGCTGGCATGTTGTGGGCTAAAGTCATGACTGATGGATTAATCTATGTATAGCCTTCTGTGCTGTTGGCTGTTTTTATCCTTGTACTGGGGTGGGACATCTGAGCGCAGGTCTTGCCACCGCACCTTCAAACATTTTCTAGGGGAAACACTGCACTGTATATATGTCCTTCTTAGTGTGTGTGTGTGTGTGTGTGTGTGTGTGTGAGTGTGTGTGTGTGTGTGTGTGTGTGTGTGTTCTCATCACTCCCCATGATTTGACCCACTGATGCCCCTCTGTGGTTGAATTCAAACACAGCAGCAGTAAAATGCACTCACTGATCCTTTAGCAAATATAAAGATGAGATGAAATAGATTAAATGAGACACACTTTTAGCTGTATGAAGTGTGTTTCAGCTTGGTGCTCACATGACCAGGGCCACTGTGGTATAAACAGAGGCTCCAACATTCCAGGCATTACAGAAACATGTGTTTCCACATAATTATGGAAATTAGGCTGCCAATATGGGTGCATTTAACCTGGTAATGTATGTGCTTACATGATAAGCCTTAATGATTCCTGCCATGAACTTTACGATTTGTTGGATAGTATAGCTGCTGTGATCATCTAGAGCAACCAAGCAGGTGGGCAAGGCAATGATATCTGATGTGTGGTCTCATTGACAAGAGCATTGACTTTTGTCTTCAAGCCATGGAGTGGGATACTGATGTACTCCAGTGGTAGTTAGTGACAAAATGGGTCTCCACTCCACCTGGGCCAGTTTTACAGATCTTCCAGCAGAGGTCTCCTCCATGTTCCCCAAACTCGTCTTAAGCTAAAAGGTGACAGAGCTTTTGTGGTTGCTGGTCCTCGGCTGTGGAACCTTCTGCCTCCTGACATTAGAAATGCCCCCCTATTACTGTTTTTAAATCCAAGCTCAAGACACACCTTTTCACATTAGCATTCCCTACATTTTAACTGTTTTTGTTTTGTCATGTCAGAAATTAAGTGTTTGTCTTTTGTTGCTGATGTTTAATTCAGTTGTTTTTGTTTCTTTATATATTTTATATCTATTTATTTTTACATTCTGTACAGCACTTTGGTCAGTGTAAACTGTGTTTAAATGTGCTTTAGAAATAAATTTTACTTACTTACTTACTTACTTACTTACTTACTTACTTACTTACTTACTTACTTACTTACAGCACAGATTTCCCTGGTAAATTCTCAGCCTTCTTCAGTCCAACACAGCCTTGACGTGACTCACATGCTCAGGTTTGACACACTAAGACTAAAACAGACTTGATGGTTACACCAGAATGTCATCAGTATAGAGGACAAGAAACCTGCATGTCACTGCAGATATTGACTGGACCGGAGACAGGGCACTGGCCAAGCCACTGGGGATAACCAGATATTTATAGAGCCTCTTTTTTTTTGTCAAGAAGGAAAGCTTCCACTTGTCATCCTCTAGATATGGATGAGGTTGATATGAGCATGTGTGTGTGTGTCGAGTGTGTCTGTGTGAGAGTGAGTAAAGCTGAAAATCAAGGAAAATAAGCCAAATAAGGTGTGTGTGTGAACATCAACTCCCGCCTGCTATGCATCTGTACTTCACCCACATCAGGGACTTGTTACAGTGGTGCCAAAACCTGGGAGTACAGAAGGTGTAGCTGCGCTGGTTTTGTTAGAAATACGGCCACAAGTCATACGGATTTCTTTCTCTCTTTTATGGTCACTTGGACATCATGAAAGCTACAAGTAAGCAAAAGAAATATTCAGAAACTCACATGTACACATAAACAAACAAAGCTTTGCAAAAATTAATAAATAAGTACCGTGTGCGCCTTCCAAACCGCGCAGAAAACTCTTCGGGAATCCTGCTCTCTCTACTGCCATGCTCTCTCTGTTACAATTATTTACCCATAATGCAGCAGGCATGACCCCATGAACTCCGATCATGTGACAACGCAAGATAAATAAAAATTACAATACATAAAACATATTTCCTCCAGGGCGGCACGGTGGTGTAGTGGTTAGCGCTGTCACCTCACAGCAAGAAGGTCTGGGTTCAAGCCCCATGGCCGGCGAGGGCCTTTCTGTGCAGAGTTTGCATGTTGTGTCTGTGTGGGTTTCCTCCGGGTGCTCCGGTTTCCCCCACAGTCCAAAGACATGCAGGTTAGGTTAACTGGTGACTCTAAATTGACCGTAGGTGTGAATGTGAGTGTGAATGGTTGTCTGTGTCTATGTGTCAGCCCTGTGATGACCTGGCGACTTGTCCAGGGTGTACCCCGCCTTTCGCCCGTAATCAGCTGGGATAGACTTCAGCTTGCCTGCGACCCTGTAGAACAGGATTAAGCGGCTAGAAATAATGAGATGAGATGAGATATGTCCTCCACCAATCATTGTCACTCCCAAACCATAAAGTTTCGGTACTTTATAAAATACAAATCAGTGTCTCTGACAGTTACACTCCCACCAAATTACTATGTTTTATAATAACCTTCATGTGACTATAAACCTAGTAATTTCTACATGTAAATAACTGGTATCTCATACATATGAAATCAAACTGACACCTTTGAACTCATTGTACAGGTAAGTGTTTAGAAATAAGTTCCCTGAACACACTTTAATTGTTTTCCACTAACACAACTAATTTATGAATGGGACGTTCAAGTATGGATAGCTTAATGAATTGCTGATCCTTTTTCCCAAGCTTTCTGTTTCCCATTTGCACTGTAGCCTCCCGCACCAGTCCATCTTCATCTTTGTAAACATCCACTACCCTTCCAAGTCTCCACTCAGTGCGGGGAATCTTGTCCTCCTTGACAATGACAATATCTCCAATCTTCACATTTCACTTTGAAGACTGCCAGCGTTGTCTGAGAGTGATGTTCACTAAATATTCCTTCCTCCATCTACTCCAGAATTACTCTGTCAGGTACTGCACCCTGCGCCACCTTTTCTTGGCATACATATCTTCTGCCACAAATTTTCCTGGGGGAGGCAGTGGGATGGAGCTTTTCATAGTGAGTAAATGGTTAGGGGTAAGTGGCTCTAAACCTTTGGGATCGCTGATGCTGTCAATGGTGAGGAGGCGGCTGTTTACAATGGACATGGCTTCATAGAAAAATGTTCTCAGAGAAGCACTGTAAGTACAATGCCACCGTCCCATCTAAGAACTACAACTCCCATCAACTAACTTCCGCGGTGACCTACGTCACGGCTGGGCGGGATCACCTATGTCACTTCCTCCATGATCCCATAAGTAACCCAGAAACTTCCAACTCGGCCTCTTTGGTGCTATGAATCTCGTCGCAACCGGCGCGTTCTACAGAGATAAAGAGATCCGCTCCTCCGAGCATCCAAGATACAGACGTCTGCTTTGCAAGTAAGAATTCAGTGCGTTTTCATTTTACCACTGGCCATGGTAGAAATCCAGAATCGCGCGATTTAACTCAGATTGAGCTACAGCCGGTTTGTTTGTCTATTATCAGTAATGTTACGACTGCCGGCCAAGCAGTTTAATTAAAAGTTAGAAGCGACCAGATTCCTTCTGACTAAAAGCGCTGTGCACATTGTTTGATCAGAGACTTTTCTCCACGAACTACGAAGTGTTCAGACCAAGAAATCCTCTGCTTTCACGGAAAGCCCCACGTGCTCCTGTGGACTCCAAAAGTCTCGGAACATCTCTACGTAATCTTGTATAGGAGCAAGATACTAAGTAAGACTGGCATTTTGGGCAGAAACTAGTCTTAGGAATTAGCTTTATGAAGTAGTGTGAATTTAAACTCAGGAACGGTTTAATTGTGTACACTGTAGACACTTAGGGTGTTGAATTGATTATTGTTCTATTTGTGTTGATAGGCTTTTGCATGCTCTTGCTATCCTTTCTAACCTTTAATTTCATTATTACACATATTTTGACCTCATCAAGATTTCAGTGGATTTAGTAATGTTATGAGCTAGTGGGTTAGCTACCGGC
The DNA here is from genome assembly GCF_027579695.1 of Neoarius graeffei. Classification (NCBI taxonomy): domain Eukaryota; kingdom Metazoa; phylum Chordata; class Actinopteri; order Siluriformes; family Ariidae; genus Neoarius; species Neoarius graeffei. The sequence goes on from NC_083581.1 coordinate 13,404,963, forward strand.
TAATCCTTGGTTCTACTTAGAAACACGTGGTGACCCCTCCTCCACACTCTCACTCACACACACACACACACACACACACACCTTAGATAACATTCCTTTGTCTTAGCTAGCAACCAAGGCTAGTCCTTTGTTTGGGCCACAAGGCCACATACACACACCCACACACACACATGCTCATCAAGTATATGACTGTAGCAGTTCGTAGGGGGGGGGAGGAGCACAGAAAGACAGCAGGCCAGAATAAAGTTCCATAATTGTATTTATTTGTTCTTTTCAGACACAAATATATTTCAGTCCCACAGAACACACCAGTTGGCTGGTTCAAGAGAGAGCTGCCTTCCTCTGCTCTCTCTCTCTTTATATAGGGCATGGTCACTGGGAAGACACACAAACACAGGTTAATTGACATCAGGTGTAGTGATTCTGCCACTTACCTTCCCTGACTCCGCCCTCCTGTCACAGACCGGCGCATGACCACGCCCCCACTGCCACATACCCCCACTGCCCGACTCAGGCCGGACAGCCATCCGACTCCCCCCCCTTGACGGGAGAGAAAGTCCGCCACAACCATCTGCGCCCCCGACCTGTGGATCACCTTGAAATTAAAGGGTTGGAGTGCCAGATACCAACGGGTGATCCAGGCATTGGCATCCTTCATGCGGTGGAGCCACTGGAGGGGCACGTGGTCCGAACAGAGGGTGAAAGGGCATCCCAGCAGGTAGTAGCGGAGGGCGAGGACCGCCCATTTGATCGCGAGGCACTCCTTTTCTATTGTACTGTAGCGCCCCTTGCGTACCGACAGCTTTCTGCTGATGTACAGCACGGGACGATCCTCCCCCTCCCCCTCCTGGGACAACACCGCCCCCAGCCCTCTGTCCGACGCATCCGTCTGTAACATAAAAGGGAGAGAAAAGTCAGGGGAGTGTAATAGTGGCCCCCCGCACAGTGCAGCTTTTACCTCAGAGAAAGCCCACTGGCATTGCTCCGTCCACTGGACCGGATCTGGTGCCCCCTTTTTAGTGAGATCAGTCAGCGGGCTGGTGACGTCCAAATAATTAGGTATAAACCTACGATAGTAGCCAGCCAGCCCCAGGAACTGTCTCACCCCCTTTTTGGTCTTGGGCCTCGGGCAGGCCGCAATTGCTGCTGTCTTGTTAATTTGGGGACGCACCTGCCCGTTGCCCAAGTGGAAGCCCAGATACCGTACTTCCACCTGCCCAATCGCACACTTCTTTGGGTTGGCTGTGAGACCCGCTCGCCTCAGCGACTTAAGGATGGCCCTCAGGTGTTGTAAGTGCCGCTGCCAGTCATTACTATAAATAATGATATCGTCGAGGTATGCGGCCGCATAGGTGGCGTGGGGGCGGAGGACCCTGTCCATCAGCCGTTGAAACGTAGCGGGCACCCCAAACAGCCCAAAAGGAAGTGTGACAAACTGGTGTAAGCTGAACGGTGTGGAAAAGGCAGTTTTTTCTCTGGATAATGGAGTCAAGGGGATCTGCCAATAACCCTTTGTCAAATCCAGTGTCGAGTAAAAGTGAGCCGTGCCTAGCCGATCGAGCAACTCATCAATATGAGGCATTGGGTACGCGTCGAATTTAGACACCGCGTTGACTTTTCTGTAGTCCACACAGAACCGGACCGACCCGTCGGCCTTGGGTACCAAGACCACCGGGCTGCTCCAGTCACTGTGGGACTCCTCGACGATGCCCATCTCGAGCATGGCCTCGAGTTCTTCCTGAACCACTTTTTTCTTGTGTTCAGGCAGCCTGTAAGGGCGGCTATGCACTACCACCCCCAGGGGCGTCTCAATGTGGTGCTCTATGAGGTCGGTGCAGCCGGGCAGGGGCGAGAACATGTCCGAAAACTCGGTCTGCAACTGGACGACCTCCGCGAGTTGGGTTGGGGAGAGGTGGTCTCCACAGGGGACTGGAGAGGTGCGATGCCAATGCGCCCTTTTGAACCTCCGGCCCAAGCTCCGCCTTCTCCGGAACCACTGACACCAACGCTACGGGGACCTCCTCGTTCCAGAGTTTGAGTAGATTGAGGTGGTAAATCTGTAGCGCCCCACCCCTGTCCATTCGCCTCACCTCATAGTCGACGTCCCGACTCGCCGTGTGACCTCAAAGGGTCCTTGCCACTTGGCGATCAATTTGGAGCTCGATGTGGGCAACAGTATGAGTACTTTATCTCCCGGTGCGAACTCCCTAAGGCGTGTACCCCTGTCGTACAGGCGGGTTTGCCGGTCTTGGGCCTGCCGCAAATTCTCCTGGGTTAGGTGTGTGAGCGTGTGGAGTTTTGTGCACAGGTCAATAACGTACTGAATTTCATTTTTACTCGGTGAAGGTCCCTCCTCCCAATTTTCTCGCAGCACATCTAAAATGCCGCGCAGCTTACGCCCGTATAACAATTCAAACGGGGAGAACCCCGTGGAGGCTTGGGGACTTCTCGCACTGCAAAAAACAAGGGTACGAGCCATTTATCCCAGTTACATGCATCCTCACTTACGAATTTTTTAATTATATTCTTGAGGGTGCGATTGAACCGTTCAACTAAACCGTCCGTTTGTGGGTGATAAATGCTGGTGCGGATCGGCTTAATACCTAATAGCCCATACAGTTAGCTCAGTGTTCGTGACATAAATGAGGTGCCTTGGTCAGTCAGAATCTCTTTCGGGATTCCAACTCGGGAGATGACGCGGAAGAGTGCCTCCGCAATACTGCGTGCTGAGATATTGTGAAGAGGCACCGCTTCTGGGTATCGCGTTGCATAGTTCACCAGAACTAATATAAAGCGGTACCCTCGTGTTGACCGATCTAATGGCCCGATGAGATCCATCCCAATTCATTTGAACGGGGTCTTGATTAATGGTAGAGGGCGCAAAGGCGCTTTTGGAATGGCCGCTGGATTTACTAACTGGCATTCGCGGCACGCCGTACACCACCTACAGACATTGCCGCAAATCCCTGGCCAATAGAATCGGGCCATTATTCGGTCCAGTGTCTTATCCTGCCCTAAGTGTCCAGCCATGGGATTAAAGTGAGCCGCCTGGAATACCAATTCCCGGCGGCTTTTTGGAATCAAAAGCTGGGTGATTTGCTCTTTCGTCTGAGTGTCCTGCATCACTCGGTATAACCTATCTTTCATAATAGAAAAATAGGGGAAGGACAGGGTGGCATTCGGCAGGAGCATTTGACCATCGATTACTCTCACTTGGTCAAACGCATGCCGCAGAGTCTCGTCTCGCAACTGCTCTAACGGGAAATCCGCAAGGGATTCCCCGAGAGAGGGAGGAGGAGCCTGTGGCCCCTCACTCTGATGCGGAGATGATGTAGATGGCTCTGCAACAGCTGCTCCCTCCAAAGTGACACCGGGACCTCCCCCTGCTGACCTATGGCAGGACCCACTCTTCCCTAGATGACTCATAAACTCCCTGAATCCTGGCCAATCAGTCCCCAAAATTATCGAGTGGGTGAGGCGAGGATTAACCGCCACCTTTACTATAAATTTTTCCCCTCGGAACAAAATGTGGACCGACACCAACGGGTAGCTGTGAACATCCCCGTGCACACACAACACCACCCCCTGTGCTCCCCCCAATGCCTCGTCTTGCACCAGGCTTTGGTGAATTGAGGTCTGATTACAACCGGAATCCACCAATGCCTGATATGTATCCCCTTGGATACTCACCGGTATGCGATACGCTCCGGCCCGATCGAGGGCAGCTCCTGGTGCGTTGGGGATCCGAACCACCACGCCCACTTCCATTGCCGAACATTGCTGTTGGAGGTGGCCCGGCTCCCCGCAGCGCCAGCAAACCGGCCCGGGCTTCCTCTCTGCACCGGCGCCCTGGGGCTCACTCACCTGAGGGGGGGAAGAGACAGACACAGAAGGGCAAAACGGGAGGACACCGCGGGTGCGATGGGCCAGCTGGGGTGGGGCCGGACCCCGCCTCCGCGGTGGGGGAACGGGGCGAGGACGAGACACAGGAGGAGAGAGGGGGAGAGAGAGAGAGAGGAGAGGAGAGAAGAGGATGTCCGCTGTCCTGCCGTCGGAACAGCCGCCAAATGGTCCTCTGCCAACTCAATGGCCTGATCCAGCGACGCCGGGCGGTGGCACTGGACCCACTCTGCGGTTCCCTCTGGCAGGTGGCCAGTGAACTGCTCCAGCACCACCTGATCGAGGATTCCCTCGGTGTCGCCGTTGTTGGCCCTCAACCACCGCCAGTAGGCGTCTCGGAGCTGCTGGCCAAACGCGAACGGCCGGCCTACTTCCTCCAGCCGCAGAGCACGGAAGCGCTGTCGCTGTTGTTCGGGGGTGTGCCCCGCCCGCTGGAGGATGGCCCGGCGAAGGTCCGCATAGGCCAGCTGGCGGTCGGTGGGGAGCTGTAGTGCGGCCAGCTGCGCCTCTCCTGTTAGCAGGGGGAGAAGATGCACCGCGCGCTGCTCCATTGGCCATCCCGAGGTCTCCGCAACTTGCTCAAAGAGCATGATGAATGCCTCGGGGTCGTCCTGCGGGCCCATCTTGGTTAGGGTGAGGGGGGACGGGCCCACGGTAGGAGCGCTGGTGGACCCCGCCAACGCGAGGAGGTGCCGGAACGCCTGACGATACTCCTGCTGTGCCAGCACCAGGGCCTCGAACCGGCGCTCTTGCTCCTTCCGGAGGGTGATTAGCGCCTGGTGCTGGCTCTGCTGGGCCATGGCGAGGGCGTGGACCAGGTCCGCGAAGGGGGAGGACTCCATGGGGCTGTTCTTTTCCTGTGCTCCATCCCGGGTTTCGGCACCACTGTAGCAGTTCATAGGAGGGGGAGGAGCACAGAAAGATGGCAGGCCAGAATAAAGTTCCATAATTGTATTTATTTGCTCTTTTCAGACACAAATATATTTCAGTCCCACAGAACACACCAGTTGGCTGGTTCAAGAGAGAGCTGCCTTCCTCTGCTCTCTCTCTCTTTATATAGGGCGGGGTCACTGGGAAGACACACAAACACAGGTTAATTGACATCAGGTGTAGTGATTCTGCCATTTACCTTCCCTGACTCCGCCCTCCTGTCACAGACTGGCGCTTGACCACGCCCCCGCTGCCACAATGACCATATCATATTTGTATATAATGTATTCAACTGCTATTATTCAATTTTTATCATTGTTATAATAAATTCAATTATTCTCTTAAACTGTGTCTGTTGTTGTACCGATATTTTCGAAGTCATCCAATCTCAAAGAATTCCAAGGTGCATATGAGTTGTGTAATGCAGTAAGTGATTCATTATTGTTGTATTGGTAGTGACCATAATAATTTGGAATATACCATAATTTAGCTGTTTGGTAATTTATTATTAAGCACCAAAATTAAAGGTATTATTTAATGAGACTGTTTTAATGAGACTGATTTAATGATTTAATGAGACTGATTTAATGAGATTGATCACTTATAGCACCCTACATTATTGGTGCCCTGTGTGAGGAGATTGGTGTTGACTTCTTGAATATTGTTGCAACAACAGATAAATTACCAGTTTGATTCAGCAGTTGACCAAGGTATATCCCCAGGTGTGTTAAACGGTTGACAGTAGTGTGATAACCATATCACAAAATACTAATAACCTATTCATAACTTAAGATAAGAGATAGCATTTCCAAACAAACAAACTTTATCAGTTGATTCATTAATTACGTAGTTAATATTAATTAATAACAATTAATTAATAAATTAACTCATTGATTAATTAATTCCATAATATCCAACCTAAGTAAAACATCCCCTCATGTCTCAGAAGTTGAAGACAACGCTCAAGACATGTCTCTCCTTGAGGTCATCGCAGACCTCATTCACTGCTCTGCCTCCAAAAAGGCAAACATTAGGAACACGAGTAAGGGTGAATGTCAAAACAACATAGATAACTCGAATAAACATATGAGAGATCCAAAAAGAACAACTAGTAGTGTCCAAGAGGCACTAGGTAAGCTATTCCTGTCATACTTCCAAAAAACTGATTCAGAAATCAGACGCCTCTGCAGAGAGGTTGAAAGGCTGACCACCAGCAACGCCGAGCTGGCAGCCGATAACAATGATTTATATAGGGAGCGTGAGCTCTTGCAAAACTCCCTTGATGATTGCGCCAAAAGGCTAGAGAAAGCTGAAAAGGCTGCCAAGAGGGCTGCTGAGGAGCAGACCCCCCAAGAAGGGCGCGAGGGGCGTGAAAGACCCCCAACAATGCGCTGAAGCTCAGAGCGGGAAGAGGCGTCCAAACTGGACACCGTGGATTACCTGGTCAAGAACCAGACATCCCGCCAAACTCCATCAACGACTCCGTCGTTTAGCCAGGGTGGAGCCGTACTGTGCTCATCCCGAGCCCAGAACCATAGCACACCCAGGTCAGTGTGCTACAGTATCCCTGATCCATCTTCGGATGAATCAGGCTATGAATCTTGTGCAAAATGGGAGCAATACCAGAGTAGCTTAGATAGTGAGTACTCAAGAGAACCAAGGGGGATGCACAAGGACGTGCACCAAGCCCTCCGCCTACAGCAAATTTACCTACTTGCCAAAGATGTCAAGCAATTTGATCGTGAAAATAAAAGAACAAATGTAAATGATTATTTGCGAGAAATTGAACGATGCCTGATGGACCTGCCGAAAGCCACAACGCGAGAGAAACTTAGACTGATCTGGAAGACCTCCAGTAGCAGTGTTCGTGCCTTTTTAGAGATGCTACCCCCAAACATTCGCGATAGTTATTCGAAACTTCGCAATTACATGAGGGAAGAATATGCGCCGTATACGGATGAAACCTCCGTGACATTGTGTGCAATACAAATCAAACAAAAACAGTCTGAGGTGCCTCGTGAATATTATAGATGGCTACGTACTGCCTATTTCCAGGGTAGTAGCGCACCAGGCTTGGAAGAAGATAGAGGCTTCAAATCCCTCTTCTTACATAACCTCCACCCAAGCATGCGGACTCGAGTCACACTGATGTGTCGACAGGGTTTTTACTTGATGAGGGACATTAGGCAACTAGCCCAAATGACCTGGGAGATCATTGTCAAACCCACAGGCAGAAACAATGATGAATCCAGAGTCCTTAGTCTCCAGGGTGCAGATGGGCCCCCACTAGCGTTAGAAGGAGGCAAAGCTCCAAAAGGGGGACCCCCTCTGGAGAAATCCCGGTCCGAACTGCCCCTTGCCGAGCCATCACCAGGGTGAGCGAAAAAATCGGCAAGGTAAGGCCAGGAGGGACCAAGGGCAAGGTCACAGTGACCATGGCAACAACCCATCACATGAAAAGGGTCGTAGGGAACAAGGCGGTTGGCAGCAAGACCGTCATTCCCGCTCTGGCCGGAGACGGCAGGAGCGCGCCGACCGTAGCTCTAAACGTAGGGGTAGAGGTGACCAACACAGTGACTCAGACCAACCTGGTGAGTTCCGCTCAGAGCTGGACTCTTTGAAAGCCCAGTTGGCTGAGATTAAAAGACTGTTACAGAGGTCAGACCCCTCAACAGATAAATAGAAGCGAGCGTAAAAGGGCAAAAGGCCTACTATGACTGAAAAGCCTCCCATCACGAATATCAAATAGGCGACAAAGTCCTATTTCAACTTTACCAAGCCAGTAGAAGTCTCAAAAAGTTCCTACCACACTGGTCGGAACTACAAGCATCATCTAACCTTCCAGCACTTTTAGCGAGAACACAACTTAGGATGTTTCTGACTGTCCTGATCTGTCGTTCCCAAACACCTCCCATATGACTGGCGTCAGGTGCGTTCATAATGAAGTCACATTGTTTCTCAGCCAGGTAAGTAATCAATCTGTCTTTGTTCACTTCTTTTAAAGCCTTTGTCAGTTCATTTTTTGCCCCAACAAAATTTGTTCCTTGATCTGATCGGATTTCTCTTACAGCACCACGAATAGCTATAAAACATTGCAGTGCATTGATGAAGGCATCAGTTGTTAGATCTTCCAGTGTTTCGATGTGGATTGCTCATGAGGCTAGATAGGTGAATATAAGACCATACCTCTTATGCTCTTTGCGACTTTGCTTCATGAAAAAAGGTCCAAAACAATCCATCCCACAGAAAGAGAATGGTGGGGAGGGATTGACACGGCAAGCAGGCAGATTCGCCATTTTTTGTGTTTCTGTTGGTCTGCGAGCTCTCCTGCATGTGACACACTGTTTAATGTAATTTGCTACAGCTTTGCTGCCACCAATCACCCAGTATCCATTTGCTCTAAGCTCATTTAGGGTCTGCCCTCGACCTTGGTGTTGAGTTTTTTCATGGCAGTAACCTACCGTAAGATCAGGCGTGTGATCACACCATCTCTCAGTAAGATCACTGGATGTTTCAAGTCATGTGGCAATGAGGCCTTCTTCAACCTCCCACACACTCTGAGAATGCCATCTTGCAATACTGGGTCAAGCTGGAACAACTGATGGCTATGTGGCAGTTTGCCATTGCTCAGTACTTGCCTCTCATCTTTAAAATAATTCATTTGAGCCAGTTTCACAAGCACTAGACTGGCTCATCTTTGGTCTTCAACAGTTATGGGCTCCACTGTTTTGGCTCTTTTTGCTAGTGTCTGGATCCGAGCGACAACATTTAATGCTGTATGCCATTTTGAGAACCGTTCAAATCTCTCCAAAAAACTGTCCTCTTCAGTTACCTTTACTTGGAGTATTCATGTAGTTTTGATTTCTGGATCTCCCACCATAAGCTGAGGAGTAGATTTTGGTATCACAATCTCTCTTTCCCACAGGAATTTTGGTCCAGTAAGCCAAGTCCAACTCATCAACTCTGCAACCTTGAGGCCTCTGGAAGCGTGATCCGCTGGGTTTTGGTCATTGTCAACATAGTGCCATTGTTCTGGGTCTGTGGTTTCTCTAATTCGTTGGACTCGATTTGAGACAAAGACGTGAAACCTTCAGGCTTAGTTGTTAATGTAGCCCAAGATTACTTGTGAATCTGTCCAAAAATATTCTTGGTCGATTTTAAGCTCCAGCTCCTCCTTCAACATACTGCTGACTGCTGAAGAGACAACTGCAGCTGTTAACTCCAGTCTGGGTATGGTCACAACCTTTGTGGGTGCAACCCTCACTTTACCTATGACCAAAGAGCAATACACTTTGTCTTCTGTCAGCACATGGATATATGAGCATTGACCATACCCGTGGCTGCTTGCATCCGAGAAGTGATGCAGTTCCATCCTCTGTACTGTACCTTCTCTGGGTTTTTAGGAGCAAAGCACCTTGGGATCTGGAGTTTCTACAGATTTTCTAAATCTTTCAGCCAGCTCTCCCGTCGTGGCTTTAATTCTGCAAGTAGTGGTTCGTCCCATCCAACACCCTTTTGGCACATTTGCTGTAGTATTTTCTTTCCCTGTAGGATGAATGGAGCCAGGAAGCCTAGAGGATCGAACAAAGAGGAGACTGTGGAGAGAACACCCCTCCGTGTTGCAGGCTTCTCATCCCAAGTGACTTTAAAGGAGAAGGTGTCACTGTTCACACTCCATTTTACTCCCAACACTGTCTGGACTGGGAGTTCATTGTGGTTTAAATCCACATCCTGAACTCCACTGTTCAGAATAGACTCCAGGACTTCTCTGTTGTTTGAAATGAACTTGTGGAGGTGTAATCTCCCACTTGCACATACCTTTTGTGCTTCTCTCACTAGTTTAACTGCCTTGTCCACTGATCCTACACTGATGAGGCCATCATCAACATAGAAATTTTTTCTGATGAAGTTGGCTGCTATGGGATAGTCTTTCTCAGTTTGGCTTGCCAGGTATTTCATCCCATAGTTTGCACAGCCAGGAGAGGATGCAGTGCCGAAAAGGTGAACCCGCATGCGATATTCCTTTGGCTCTGACTTTGTATCACCATTTTCCCACCACAGGAACCATAAGTAGTCTCTATCCTCTGGGCTTACATGGACTCTGTGGAACATTGTCTCTATATCACAAGTCACTGAGATCAGATAATTGCGGAACCTGCACAGCACTCCTGTCAGTCCGTTTGTGAGATCAGGTCCAGTTAACAGGTGATCATTCAGGGCCATGCCATCATATTTGGCAGAGCAGTCAAACACAACCCTAATTTTATCTGATTTTCTGGGATGATATACTCCATGGTGAGGAATATACCACCTATTTCCTGCCTTAGGTTGGTTCTCAGCTTTCTCTGCATCTCCATTCTTAAAGATACCTGCCATAAACTTAACATAGTCATCCTTAAAATTTGGGTTTCTCTCAAATTTTCCTTTTGGCTGCTTCAGCCTCACCAGAGCCAGATGCTTATTCTCCGGCAAGTGTGGGCATGTCTTAAAGGGGAGAGGCATTTCAAGGTGACCTTCTGCATTCTGGTATATCCTGTCATTCAGCAACTGCATAAACTGTATGTCATCTTGTGATATGCTCTTTTCTCCAGGGTTTGTATCTTTAAAATCAGCTTCAAGGGCTCTGAGGACAGTGGCTGGTGTCAGTGATGGAAGCTCTTTGACACATACACGATGACATAGACCTGTCACTTCTGTTGACTTTATGACCTGTGGTGAATTGCCGACAATGCTCCAACCCAGGTCAGTCTTGATGCCATACGGCTCGTCGTCACCTCCCGTTATGACATGTCGTGGAGCCAAAGCCCTGGGACAGTCATAACCAATGAGGAGTCCAACCTCACACTCCATTAGCTCTGGTATTTCATGTGCTATTTTGTTCAAATGTTTCCACCTTTTAGCAGTTTCAGGGATTGGGATATGAGAACGTTCGAGTGGGATGAAATGTCTGGTATAAGCTCGTGGCAAGTTGATGAAGCTTTGTGAGGTAAACCCTCTAACTCTAAGCCCACTGACTCTGTCACTCTTAATGATGGAATCGTTTCCCATCATAGTGGTTAGCTTCAACTTGACTGGCTCTAAAACTGCCCCCATCGTCTCACATACCGCCTGATCTACAAAGGTGTTGCTACTCTGAGTATCTAACAGGGCATACACTAAAGTCTCTGTTTCAGGGGTGGTGGTTGTGGAAATCCATACAGGCACTATCATAGATGTGCTCCCACTATTACCTTTCTCTACACTGCAAGAAAGAGAGAATGTATTCTCTTCTGTTTGCATAACTTGAAGAACAGATGTGTCTGCAGCTGCAGGAAGGTCCTCGTGAAGTGGTGTTGGATGTGATTTTTTACATATGCCACATGTTGCTTTACGCTTGCAGTCCTTTGCACTGTGTCCTCTCCTAAGACAACCAAAGCACAAATTATTGTCCATTATAAACTTTCTCTTTTCCTCTACAGACTTGATGGAGAGGTTGTGGCATTTGTGCAGGGAATGCAGGGGTCACTTTCTTTGATGCATTTGAATCTTTTGAGTTGTCCTCTACAGCATGTTTGTATGTTTTCATTGTCACTGACTTATCCAACGCTTTCACATTTGTGATGAATGCGTTAGCCTTTGGCCGCCTTATATCTCTTGGTGACCTTTCTTCATTAGACCTTAAAGCCTGAAAGGATGTCATGGGATTGCATGCAATATTTGCTTCATTTGCCACAAATTCAGCAAACTCCTTGAAATCTGGGAATTCCTCTGTTTGTTTCAACTGCTTCGTGACATAGCGATTCCAACGAGAGGTTAACCACTCAGGGAGTTTTTGGAGTAATTTTTGATTCTCCTTACAATCATTTAACACCTGGAGCCCTTTAATGTGTGGCATGGCATTGCTGCAAGCCGTCAAAAAAAATCACTAAATTTTCTCAGTTTGGCTGACTCTCTCGAACCAATCTTTGGCCATTTATTTAGTTTTTCTCTAAAGGCATGCTGGATTACAAAGGGGTGACCATATCGAGCATTCAGGGTCTCCCATGCTTGGCTGTAAGCTTCATCATCGCTCCTATAGAAGCTTCCTTCAACTACAGATTGCATCTCACCACTGATGTATTTCTGCAGGTAAAACAACTTGTCAGCTGGGCTTGTACATCAATGTTCTATCAATGTCTTGAAACATGTGCTCCACTCTAGGAACTTCAGTGGGTCTCCTGAGAAGACTGAAGGCTCAGATGCAGGAAGTCTGGTAAGAACTGTTGCGTCATGTAGAGCCTGTATAGAGATCTTGCATGTGACGTCAAAGCCAATCCAGATTGTGACAGATGCCATTGTGTCGGTCAAACGCCATATTCCGCCTTCTACTTCTAGTTCTACTTCTGCTTTTACTTCTACCTTTTCTTCTGGAAAACCCTACTATATACAATTCTACTACAACGACTGCGGCTACAAGCTACCTGTGCACGGTTTTTATGTTTTTTGTGTGTATTTTTGTGTGTTGTTCTTCTGTACTGGACTTCAATATCCACTACAACCGTATGGACTTACTGGACATTGGTTTCCAGCAGAAAATGACGGTTTGTAGCAATTTCCATCGCATGCACAACATTCCGGACGAGAAAAAAAAAAAACATTCCGGACGAGACCAGATTGCGAGACCAGCGGGGTCTCCGTGGATTGTTATCGGAAGCAAAGCGAAGGAGGCAGCGCTGGGAGCCGAAGCAAAAGCGAGGCAACAGGCACAGCCGGCCTGTTGACTAAGCTCAGAAAACAGCTACTCAAACCTCCACTGCCAAGCCTCTACCTCTCCAACGCCAGATCCATGTAAACAAGACGGACGATTTGGAATTACCTTATTCTATAATCGGCTGGTCAGTGCTATACTCAATACTTAAGTGACTTACCCATCCAGTGAGGATCATTTTCTTGTTTACAAGATGCCACATCTGAGTCGCTGACAAATCCTGAATTTCTGTAAAGATAACTGTCCAGAGATTTATAAACACGCAGTGCTTCACCACTGAACAGCGAGAGAAAGTTGATGAGGTAATCATACACGTCCGGGTATTCCGCTGGCAGTTCAAAATCCGGTCGTGAAAACTCCGTCTGGAAAGCCATAAGGGTCACAAATCTGTAGATCATTTATTTTAGACATATATCTAGTTATCTGTTCATTAGAAAAATGAGCCGTGTAGTCCGTCGGTTGAAATCGATCCATTCTGTACACGAGTGCAGCAGTATTCAGCGGTGTTTTTGACCGACACGATGGCGGTTGTGTACTTTCTGGTCACGTGACTGCAAGATCTCTATTAATGACTGCTCTTGGTTTACACTGTTTGGTTGTTTACTGTTATTGTTCTGATATGTTTGTTCCATCTTGATTTCTTTACGATGCACTGAGGAATGAGTGGTCATCTTGCCGTGCGCTGTTTCGATTTTATCACAGACCTCGCTTGAGTCAGCTTCAGAATAGGCCTTAAGCTTTGCAGCTATAACATCCAGGTCTCTTTGGTTTTCTAATCTTTTGAGTTCTTGTTTTTGAGCAGCAATCACCTCCTCCATGTCGATTTCAGCCTTCTTTGCGGCCAGTTCAGCAGCACACGCTGCCTTTTTTGCTATGATGTCTCGCAGTCCTGCTGAACTTGATGTACGGCTTGAGTGATAACTACGTACAGTTGATTTGGTTACTGAAGACCCAATTATTGACTGGGCATACTCTCTGTCCAGTACCAAGCACAGCCTTGCATTTTCTGCGCTGGCATCAAAGTCTTCTAGCCCCGTTTCACTCATGCACACCTTCAGTAACTCCATCAAATCTCTTGTGACTGCATCGCAAGAATCCATCTTCCCTCTAATCTCAGTAGAGGGTGCTGACTGGGATCATACATTTTCATACGCACATTTCACCTGTGTTTCCAGCCCCTCAACAGCATCCATCATGCCACTCAAGTTTTCATCAGAGCACTCATTCTTAAGATTGGTGCATGCGTCTCTAACCTGCTTCTTCCATTTTTATATAGGGAAGTAAATTTACTCTCACTCTGCAAAATTTGTTGTTGTTTCAAGTTCAACATTTTAGGGGTTAATCTCCTCTCACGTGAGGATTTCCTGAGCCCAATAGTTTGAGAAGTAGCAGGGTTAACTGTTAGCTTAAGTATTTCTATTTGTGCATGAATATTACCTATAAGTAATTCTAATCTCTGCCTTTCAGCCTCATCAGTTTGTAGTTCTAATTGTTCAGTTAACCTGTTCAGCTCCTTTTGAAGGGACTCAATTTGTTCACCCTCTTGTACCTTTTCCCCATTAAGTGACATTGTACAACCTTGGAAAAAGCACTGTATCTTTAAGGTTATCGCTAGATATCTAGAAAGATATCTTACAAGTATATAGCTATAGGTTCAATCCAAGAGCTATTCCAATTACTCAAGTAAATTACTTCACTTTGCAGTTAAACCAAAACATCAAACAACATCATTAAACATTCACCTCAATTTCACTGCTAAATCAGGAACAACAGTTATATTATGAGGACGTATTAATCTCAGTAAAGTACAAGTATTATTGTTATTACTTTGAACCAACAACGATTAATAGTTACTCTGTTTTTGTTTTTTTCTTTCATTCAAAGTGTCCATAAAGTAGTGCAGTCAAACCTGGCGCCATCTGCGGGGTCACTGTGCGCCGCTGCGCTGGCAGCAGTTGGATGAAACAGTCACTGCACGCTGAGGCCTGTAAAGGATATTTGCAGTCCTGTAACTCCCACTGGTGCTGCCATCTATCAGAGAAGTGCGGTACCCTCTGTCTCCGATCTCTTCCCCGTCACGTGTTGCACCAGCGATGCTTCCATCTCTCCTCTTCAGGGAAACGCACTGCTACTTAATTGGTACTCTTTCTTTGGACCTTTCGGCCATCTGAGATTAAGTTTTCACTGTAGCTGCACTGGTTTTGTTAGGAATACGGCCACGAGTCATATGGATGTCTTTCTCTCTTTTATTGTCACTTGGACATCGTGAAAACTACAAGTAAGCAAAAGAAATATTCAGAAATTCACATGTACACATAAACAAACAAAGTTTTACAAAAATTAATAAATAAGTACCATGTGCGCCTTCCAAACTGCGCAGAAAACTCTTCAGGAATCCCGCTCTCTCTACTGCCATGCTCTCTCTGTTACAATTATTTATCCATAATGCAGCAGGCATGACCCCATGAACTCCGATCATGTGACAACGCAAGATAAATAAAAATTACAATAAATAAAACATATTTCCTCCACCAATCATTGTCACTCCCAAACCATAGAGTTTCAGTACTTTATAAAATACAAATCAGTGTCTCTGACAGTTACAGAAGGGAATCCCCACATGGAGTCCTCTCCATTCAAGGATCTCATCCATGCCCTTGCTACCACCCAGCAGAACCAGCATCAAGCACTGACCGCTCTCCAGAAGGAGCAAGAGCAACGCTTTGAAGCCTTGATGCTGGCCCAGCAGGAAGATCGCCAGGCATTCCGGTATTTGCTCACGTCAGCAGGGGCTGCGACCACCACCATAGCGGACCCTCCTCATGAAGATGGGCCTGCAGGACAATCCAGAAGCTTTCCTCACTCTCTTTGAGCAAGCGTCCGAAAAGTGGGGTGGATGCTCGAGCAGCATGTGCCGTGCCTGCTGCTGCTTCTGACTGGCAAGGCACAGCTTGCAGCTCCCTGCTGACAGCCAGCTCCTGTACACTGACCTAAAGAAAGCCATCCTGCAGCATGTCAGCTGCTCCCCTGAACAACATCGCCAGCGCTTCCAGACGCTGATGTTGGAGGTCAGCCGGCCGTACGCATTTGGCCAGCAGCTCCAGCCTGCCGGTGGTGGCTGAGGGCAGAAAAACTCTATGCCAATGGGATCATCGATCTGGTGTCACTGGAACAGTTCATCTCTTGACTTCCAGAAGGAATGGCAGAATGGGTCCAGTGTCATCACCCAGCGTCACTAGAACAAGCCATCAAGTTGGCGGAGGACCATCTGGAGGCGGTTCCGATGGCAGGCGGATGAGGTGCCTCTCTTCATTTCCTTTCCCTCTCTCCTTCTTCCCCCCTCTCTCTCTCTTTCCCTTCCCCACCCCATTCCCCCACCGCGGATGCGGCAGCCGGCCCCTCCCCAGCCAGCCCATCGCACCTGTGGTGGCCTCCCATCTCCCTCTTCTGTGTCTGTGTCTTCTCCCCTTCAGGTGAGTGATGCCCATAATGCTGGTGCAGAGGGAAAGCCTAGGCTGGTGTGCTGGCACAGTGGGGAGCCAGAGCATCTCCATAGTTAGGGCTTAGCAATGGAGGTGGGAGCTGTGATCCAGATCCCCAATGCACCAGAGACCACCCCCAATTGGGCTGGACTGTATTGCAGACCTGTAAGTGTTTAAGGGGATACATATCATGCATTGGTGGATTCCGGTTGTAATCAGACCTCAATTCACCAAAGCCTGGTGCAAGACGAGGCACTGGGGAGAGCACAAGCGGCGAAGGTGTTGTGTGTGCATGGGGATCTTCACAATTATCCTCTAGTGTCTGTCCATATTCTATTCTGGGTCCAAAAGCATAGAATTAAGGCAGTGGTTAATCCTCGTCTTACCCACTCGCTGATTTTGAGAACTGATTGGCCAGGGTTTTGAACCTTAATCGAATACATAGTAGGAAGTGGGTCCTGCAGTAAAACATCATGGGGGACTCCAGTGTGGCATTGACTGGCGAAGCTGTCACAGAGCCGTCCACGCCATCACTGAGTAAGGGCGATACGAGGAGTGAGGAGCAGCCCACTCATCCTCCCGCTCTTGGAGATTCCCTCAAGGATTTCCCTTTAGAGCAGTCACAAGATGAAACTCTGTGGCATGCATTTGACCAAGTGAGAGTAATCGATGGTCAAACTCTCCAGACAAATGCAGCACCCGTCTTCCCATACTTTGTGATTATAAAAGATAGACCATATCAAGTGACACAGGACATTCAAAACAGTGAACAAATAACCCAGTTGTTAATCCCTAAGAGCCATAGGGAACTCGTGTTCCATGCGGCTCACTTTAATCCAATGGCCGGACACTTAGGGTAGGATAAAACACTAGCCCGAACAATGGCCCGGTTCTACTGGCCAGAGATTCGTGAAGACATTTGTCGGTGTTGTGCAGCGTGCCGCGAATGCCAATTAGTCAATCCTGCAGCCACTCCAAAAGCGCCTTTGCGCCCTCTCCCTCTAATCGAGACCCGCTTCAAAAGAATTGGTATGGATCTCGTCGGGCCATTAGATCGGTCAGCATGAGGCTATCACTTTGTTTTAGTTCTGGTGGACTATGCAACGTGATATCCGGATGCGGTGCCTGTCCTCAATATCTCAGCATGTAGTATTGTGGAAGTGCTCTTCCATATTATCTCCCAGGTCGGGATTCCAAAAGAAATCCTGACAGACAAAGGCACTTTGTTTATGTCATGCACACTGCACAAGCTGTATGAGTTGTTTGGAATTAAATCTATCTGCACCAGCGTTTATCACCCATAAACAGATAGTTTGGCAGAGAGGTTTAATCAAACACTTAAAAATTTAATTTGAAAGTTTGTAAGTGAAGATGCACGTAATTGGGACAGATGGCTTAAGCCCCTGTTATTTGCAGTATGAGAGGTCCCACAAGCCTCCTCGGGATTTTCCCCATTTGAATTATTTTATGGGTGAAAGCTGTGTGGCATCTTGGATGTGCTGTGGGAAAACTGGGAGCAGGGACCTTCACCTAGTAAGAATGAAATTCAATATGTTCTTGACCTGCGTGCAAAGCTCCACACCCTCAAGCACCTAACCCAGGAGAATTTGCAGCAGGCACAAGAACGTCAAGCCTGGCTGTACAACAGGGGCACGCGCCTTAGAGAGTTCACTCCGGGAGACAATGTGCTCCTGTTATTGCCCATGTCAAGTTCCAAATTAGTTGCCAAGTGGCAAGGGCCCTTCGAGGTCACACGGCGAGTCGGGGACATTGACTATGAGGTGAGGCAAACAGATAGGGGCATGGCTCTACAAATATACCACCTCAACCTATTAAAGCATCGTAATGAGGGGGTCCCTGTGGCATTGGCGTCAGTAGTTCCAGAGAAGGTGGAGCTGGGGCCGGAGGTAAAAACAACCAAAACCACAACCCGAACCACTACAGTCCCTTGTGGAGACCACCTCTCACTGGCCCAACTCACAGAGGTGGCCAAGGTGCAGGAGGAATTTCCTGACATGTTCTCGCCCCTTCCCAGCCACACCCACCTCATAGAACACCACAGTGAAATGTCCCTGGGGGTGGTGGTGCGTAGCTGCCCTTACCACTTACCCAATACAAAAAAAAAGGTGGTTCGGGATGAACTCAAGGCCATGCTCAGCATGGGCATAATTGAGGAGTCACACAGTGACTGGAGCAGCCCGGTGGTTCTGGTACCCAAGGCCGACGGGTCGGTCCGGTTCTGTGTGGACTATAGAAAAGTCAACGCGGTGTCTAAATTTGATGCGTACCCAATGCCTCATTTGATGAGTTGCTCGATTGGTTAGGTGCGGCTCATTTTTATTCAATACTGGGTTTGATGAAGGGACATTGGCAGATCCCCTTGGCTCCTATATCCCAAGAGAAAATGGCTTTTTCCACAGTGTTTGGATTACACCAGTTTGTCACACTTTTCGGTTGTTTGGGGCTCCCGCTACATTCCAGCGGCTCATGGACAAAATCCTCTGCCCCATGCCACCTATGCAGCAGCCTACTTAGATGACATAATCATATACAGTAGTGACTGGCCGCAGCACATAGAACACCTTAGGGCCATCCTAGAGTCACTGATGCGGCCGAGTCTCACAGCCAACCCAAAAAAGTGTGCAATTGGGCAGGTGGAAGTATGGTATCTAGGTTTCCACTTGGGTCATGGGCAGGTGCCTCCCCAAATTGACAAGACAGCAGCAATTGTGGCCTGCCTGAGGCCTAAGAACACAAAGGGGGTGAGACAGTTCCTGGGGCTGGCTGGCTACTATCATAGGTTCATACCTAATTATTCGGATGTCACCAGCCCGCTGACTGATCTCACTAAAAAGGGAGCACTAGATCTGGTTCAGTAGACGAAGCAGTGCCAACAGGCTTTCATCAGGGTAAAGGCTGCACTGTATGGGGGGGGCCACTCTTACACTCCCCTGACTTCTCTCTCAAGTCAAGTCAAGTCAAGTTTATTTGTATAGCGCTTTTAACAATAAACATTGTCGCAAAGCAGCTTTACAGAATTTGAACGACTTAAAACATGAGCTAATTTTATCCCTAATCTATCCCCAATGAGCAAGCCTGTGGCGACGGTGGCAAGGAAAAACTCCCTCAGACAACATGAGGAAGAAACTTCGAGAGGAACCAGACTCAAAAGGGAACCCATCCTCATTTGGGCAACAACAGACAGCATGACTATAATAGTAACAGTTTTAACATGAAGACAGTTTCGTTGATGTTGTAACTCTTCATTGATGGAAACTTGAGTGCAAAACTGTTCATGACAACTGCAGTCCTAAAGTTAGCAAGTCAACTGTAGTCCTCAGCCATAAAAGCATTACTGTAAGAGTCCAGAGGGTCCTCCAGGTGTGACTTTCTACTGTCCTCATGGGGCCATCCTCCACAGGAGTGATGCGATGAGACTCCAACCAGACACAGGGCACCAGGATGGATCAAGCAGGTCCGAGGAGAAGAAGAGGTCAGCATCTCGATCCCAGGACCGACATGTAACTCAGAGGGACAGATTGGGGGGGAGAGGGAGAGAAAACACAGGTTGTTAGGTATGCCCAATGTCACCTGAATAAGTGTAAGCAACAGGTGTCAATGTCTAAAAATAACACAAGTATTAAGTCTGTGTGGTAGACTCGCAGAGACAAGAGTCCTGACATCAGGCATAATACACAACAATGGCATGTTAATATGGTTAAAAAATATCATGACCTGCTCTGGCTGGATGCTTGATTGGGTGATGGGAGCACACTCCTCAGCAATGAGACAGTTGGAATTATAGATCAGAGTGAGTGGGAGATGCAGATGGGACCCTTAGGGCTTGCCAAGACAATTCAGTTACATTTCTCCCCTTTATTTTGCAGACAGATGCATCGGACAGAGGGCTGGGGGCCGTTTTGTCCTAGAAGGTGGAGGGTGAGGAATGCCCCGTGCTATACATCAGCCGCAAGCTCTCGATGCATGAGAGTAAGTACAGCACCATCGAGAAAGAGTGCTTGGCCATCAAGTGGGTGGTCCTCACCCTCTGGTACTACCTGCTGGGGTGCTATTTTACCCTCTGTTTCAACCACATGCCCCTCCAGTGGCTCCACTGCATGAAAGATGCCAATGTGTGGATCACTCATTGGTATCTAGCCCTCCAGCCATTTAAATTTGAGGTGGTCCACAGGCCGGGGGCACAGATGGTACTGGCGGACTTCCTGTCCCCTTGGGGGAGTGAGTCTGCTACAGGCCGGATGGCTCGCCAGCCTGAGTTGGGTGGTGGGGGTATGTGGTAGTGGGGGCATGGCCAAGTGTCAGTTTGTGAATGGAGGGTGTGGCCAGGGAAAGTGAGTGGCAAAGTCAATGCACCTGTGGTTAATTAATGTTGTGCATCTGGGTTGTTGCAGTGACAGAGGATAGAAAAGGAGGGAGAGAGCAGAGGGAGAGGAGCTCTCCCGACCAGAACACGTGTGTGTGTGTGCCGTGTGTGTCTGTGTGAGAGTGAGTAAAGCTGAAAAGCAAGGAAAATAAGCCAAATAAAGTGTGTGTATGAACATCAACTCCCACCTGCCATGCTTCTATACTCCACCCACATCAAGGACTTGTTACAGGTTATATTAGGCAGCAAGAGAATGGTCACTTCTCAAAGTTGATGTGTTGAAAGCAAGAAAAATGGGCAAGTATAAGGATCTGAGTGACTTTGACAAGGGCCAAATTGTGATGGCTAGATGACTGGGTCTGAGCATCTCCAAAATGGCGCATCTTGTGGGGTGTTCCCAGTATGCAGTGGTTAGAACCTACCAAAAGTGGTCCAAGGAAGGACAACCGGTGAACCGGCAATAGAGTCATGTTCTGCTGGGAAACTTTGGGTCCTACCATTTGTTGGAGCCGTTTCGCATTTTTTTGTTTTTTTCAGAATTAATATGATCATAATTTGTGTTTTGATGAAAAACTGATTTATATGTGCAATATGTTTAGATCTTTATCTGAAATATGTTGTGCTTTTGTACTGTTGTGCATGTTTGCTGCTCTGCCTGTCTTGTTGAGCATGACGTCTGAGTCTTGATTGATTGACGTTCAATATATGTGCCGTCACCTGATGGTCAGGTAGAGCGGAAGTGACAAACAGTTTTTCAACTGTGTGATGCGATGGAGCATTTTGTTTGTATGCTTTAGTTAATTTAGGATGAATAAATCTCTCTATTTTCTAAAGACGCACATTGTCCGAGTTAACCTCCGCTCTGAAGCGGTTGCTGCGAAGCTGCCGCTACATTAAGTTGAAAAACTCTTTCCCGAAACGTCGGACCATGGATCTTTGTGGATTAACAACCTTACGCATTCGGATTACTTGAAGACTTGTTTGGAATTACCTTGAATGGCCTTCATCGTCTCAACTGTTTTGTGAGTAACCTGGCGTTTATCACTGTTCTATGGACCCAGGTGAGCTCAAGCATTTTGAGAGACTTTGAAAAGTTTGGATGGATGATACAATTGCGTGATTGTTCCACAAAATACTGAATGATTTTAAATTGTGTCATGAATCTGTTCAAGCCTTGCTGTCTGATGATATGAAAGAGAATGAAAATCTTGATTGGTATGAACCTAAGGTATCAAAGTATAATGAATTCCTTCCTGATGTAGATACTTGGTTAAAGCAACATGACTTAGATCTACAAACACTTGTTGACATGACTGACAGTGTATCAAGGGTGTCTAAAACTAGTTCATCCACATCTTCAAAATCCTCATCCGTCTCTACGGCTCATATTCAAATAGCAGTGGACAAAGCTGGTTTATTAGCTAGAGCCTGTTGGGGTTCAACCCAGTCTGAAACGGTCAATCGGTCAACTTATTTCTCGGGACCCCCGCCCTCGTACCACCCAGATGTCTGGGACGGAACACCGCAAAAAAAACAGAGAACCAGAGATCGGTTTAACTGCTGTTTATTCACAGTATTCTCGCCAAAGATGAAAGATTACAAACACCTTTTATAACAAATCATAATCTCTCCAAACGGCTATTGTGTCTGTCGAATGTGTGTGTGTGTCTATGGGAGGGTGTGAGTAAGTGAGATCATTTTGATATCTGTGTCTATGTGTGTGTGTGTGAGCAGGTCACATTTTAATTACATCACTGTTCTGATGGAGTGTTCAGATGTATGTGTGTGTGGTTGACTTGCGAGCAAGTGAGCAGCTTGATCTTGGGGCAGGTCAAATAATCATAACATAATAACATATCTGATCATATGACATGATAGCAAGGTACAAACATTGCTTACGCACATACGGAATCTTTCAACAAAGATATGTTATAAGTAAATAAGAACAAACCTAAAAGACAGTCATACGAAAAATAAGAATATGTCTGGCAAAGCAAAGAAATGCTACTTCACCAGAGAAAGGTCAAACAGGATTCAGGATTAAACTCATGAAGTCTTAACATTAGAATCATAAGGTCTTAACAACCCTAAATTATATTCTGTAATTATAAAACTAACTTAAAACTATAAAACTAACTTAAATCATTGAATGCATCTTAGATCTAACAATTAAATTTAAATCACTGCCATAGTATATGCAATAATCCAAAAATATAAAGTCTTAACTCTTTGTTCAGCAATAAGGCTACCATTACATCCAACATTAAAGTGTATGTGGGTTGATCTGACATCAAAACAGACCTTGGCGTCGTTCAGACACATCTCTGATCAAAAATACACATTTCATATCAAAATAAACAAAATGTTCCCAAACAATGTCCAGCCGAGACAGAAGGTCATTTTAACTGAACCGAAGTTAATCCTTAATTTTGTCACCATTTTAATAAATTACTGCCTTCTTGGTCAAGAGTAATACTTATATAAACCTAACAGAGCCAAAGCTTTAAAGGAGAAGCATGAAATTGAAATGGAGAAAGTCAGGTTGCAAGCAAGGATGGAAACCCTGCAATTAAAAGAAGATCTTGCTGTCTCAAATGCTAAGTTAAAGGTGTTGGAGGAATTTGAGCCAAGCTTGGAAACAAAGCCAGCTTATGGACCAGAGGACAACATAAACGCTTACCTGGAAGGATACCTGGAAAGACACACAAGCAAACCTGTTAAAGCCAAATCTATGGAAAGCAGCAGAACTGACTCAGTGTTATCTCCACCTCACTTTGCAGAATTGGGAGCAGTACGTAAAACACCATTACAGACAGCCTTGCATGCACATCAGATGTCTGCAGCACCACTGCAGCCCACAACTGCTGCAGAACCAAAGACACAACTGGGTCCATCTAGGATCACTGTTACCAATGAACAGAAAAGAAAGCAATCCACTCCTGGAAGGGAGCAGTCTGAACAGATGGACATTTCAATGCAAAGACAATCGGACTTGAGCAATCTGCTTGTGTCTATTGTATCACAGACATTTCTCCCTAAAAAAGAGGTTCCTGTATTCAGTGGTGACCCTTTAGAGTTTCAGCTCTTCATGCAGGCATTCAGACACAACATAGAGGACAAGACTGACAGTAACGAGGACCTAGAACAGTATTTCCTATAGTATTTCCTAGAACAGTTTACAGCGGGTCAACCAAAAGAACTTATCAGAAGCTGTTTACATATGGATGCTGCAACTGGTTTCACTGAAGCAAAGCATCTGCTTAAGCATCATTTTGGCAATGAGTTTAAAATCGCAACAGCCTATATGGAAAAGGCCTTGAACTGGGCTATAATCAGACCAGATGATGGGAAAGCACTGCACAGTTATGCACTATATCTAAGAAGCTGTAATAATGCTGCCCAATCCTTCCAATACATGTCCGAACTTGATTTACCATCAAAAATGAAACAAATAGTGTCAAAACTTCCGTACAAACTCCGAGAAAGATGGAGATCTGTTGTGTGTGACCTCATGGAACAGACACAGCAAAGACCCAATTTCTGTGACCTTGTCAAGTTCATTGAAAAGCAGGTCAAAATAATGCAAGATCCTGTGTTTGGTGACATTCAAGACGTCACTAGAAATATGAAACCAAGACAGCTGGTGACAGACTTGCCCCATGTAAAATCTGGTACTAAGAAAAGTTTTGCAACCGTCTCCCCAGTTGCTAGTAGTGCTGACGCCAACAAAACCTGCCATGTTAAAATGGAAAATGGAATTAAAGGGACCACTGCCAATATGAAGGATGCATTTGTCAAGCCTTGCATTTACTGTAAAGGAAACCATGCCATGGAGACTTGTCAAAAGATAACCAAGATTCTTCATGATCAGAAAGTTGATTTTCTGAAGAGAAATGGATTCTGTTTTGCATGCTTGATTAAAGGGCATTTAAGTAAGTCATGCAAGAACCGTCTGATATGCCGCTCGTGTGGTAAGAAACACCCTACCATCTTGCACATAGCAAAGAGTCCTCCAGATGGCGCTGTAGGGAATATGACGGTCTCTTCAGTAGCCAAGAAAGATGCCAGCAGTGGCACAGACTCAATCATCCTGGGCATGGCATCTACAGTCCAAACAGGGGCCGGCACTATGGACCACAAACTGCCAATCGTACCTGTAAAGGTAAAAACAGCCAAAGATAGTCGCATTGTTGAAACATATACTTTCCTGGATTATGGAAGTTCCGCAATATTCTGTACAGAGAAGCTCATGGAACAACTGTCTGTCAGAGGAAGGAAAACAGACATTTTACTTCGAACAATGGGTCAAGAAAAGCCTGTGCAGACCTACAGTGTGAGTGGACTGGAAGTAAGCAACCTTGATGGTGGTGACTTTATAGAACTTCCAGAGGTATTCACACAACCTGCCATACCTGTCAACAGAGAGAACATCCCATGTGAGGAAGACATCAAAGAATGGCCTTACCTTCAAGCAGTCCAGTTGAAGTCCATCAGAGCTGACGTCAGTCTGTTGATCGGAGTGAATGTCCCCAAGGCCATAGAACCATTGAAAGTCATCAACAGCCAAGGCAACAGGCTGTATGCTGTCCTTACACACCTGGGATGGACAGTGAGCGGACCTCTGGGCATTAGCTCACCTATAGACCAACATGGCCGACCACAGATAGTATCCAGTTCTTCGTCTGGAAGAACTCTTGGTCTGACAATACAATCAAGACTTCTCAGAATTGGCATACCAAGAGAAAGCAGAGCACTCTTTTGAGGACAAAAGATTTCTTGAGATAATGAATGAATCCATCAGGAAAAAGGGAGGTCATTATAAGTTACGACTGCCATTTCACAGAGATGACTTTTATCTGCCTAACAATAGGAAAATGGCTGAACAAAGAGCTCTAAGTCTTAAGAAAAGATTAGAGAAAGACCAATTGTTCAAGAAAGATTACGTAAATTTTATGAATGTCTTTAAGAAAGGGCATGCAGAGATGGTACCTGAAGAACAGCTCCTCCGGAGTGATGGAAGACTCTGGTACATCCCACACCATGGGGCCTATCATAAACAGAAAGGGTCTATCTGGGTGGTCTTCGATTGTACTTCCTCCTTTCAAGGTACATATTTGAACTCTGAGTTACTACAAGGCCCACATCTTACGAACACCTTGTTGGGTGTACTCCTTCGATTTAGACAGGAATCAGTGGCAGTGATGGGGGACATTGAGGGAATGTTCCACCAAGTGAGGATTCCTGAGGAAGATGTGGACTTCCTACGATTCTTATGGTGGCCAGATGGTAACACTAACCAACCACTGAGAGAATACAGAATGATTGTTCATTTGTTTGGTGCAGTCTCCTCCCCGAGCTGTGCAAACTTTGCCCTCAGATGGATAGCTGAGGATAATAAAGAGAAAGCTGATGCCTCAGTTCTTGCCACCATCAGACACAACTTCTATGTGGACGATTGTCTGAAATCAGTTCCAGATGAAAACCAAGCCATCACTCTGGTCCAGGACCTGAAGGCAGTGTGTGCTACTGGTGGATTCAAGCTCACCAAATGGACTAGTAACAGCCGTTCTGTCCTTGCATCACTACCCCCAGAGGAACGGGCCAAAGAGATTAAAAACCTTGACCTGGAGAGAGACAAACTTCCTGTAGAACGTGCCCTTGGCATGCAGTGGGACATTGAGTCTGAAACATTCTTTTTTAACATCACTTTGTAAGAACAACCTCATAGCAGAAGAGGAATTCTGTCTGTGCTTAATTCCATCTACGATCCCCTGGGATTCTTATCTCCAGTCATGCTGACTGGAAAGAAGATCCTGCAGGAGTTATGCAAGATGAATTATGGATGGGACGAAGAAATCCCAACAGCTCTTGCATCTAAATGGAAGGAGTGGCTGAAGGAGCTTGAGATGATCTCCAACTTCAGAACTAAAAGATGCTACAAACCAGCAGGCTTTGAAGTCACCGGTGCCCAACTGCACCACTTCTGCGATGCCAGTGAGAGTGGCTATGGGACAGTAAGTTACCTACAACTGACCAGCAGATGTGGACCTCCTCACATTGTCTTTGTGATGGGGAAAGCAAGGGTAGCTCCTTTAAAAGTAGTGACAAATCCCAGACTGGAGCTTGCATCAGCAGTCCTGGCTGCTCGGATGGATTGAATGCTGAAGAACAAGCTGGAGTTTAAGATGTTAGATTCTGTGTTTTGGACTGATACCACTTCTGTCCTTAAATACATCGTGAATGACACTCAGCGATTCAAGACCTTTGTGGCTAACTGAGTAACAGTCATTCGCGGTTTGACACAGAAATCACAATGGCGTCACATAAGAACTGATCTCAACCCAGCAGACAATGCATCCAGAGGAATGAGAGCAGAGACCTTCCTGAAAGGCACCAGTTGGATTAAAGGTCCAGACTTTCTGTCTGAATCCAAAGTTGCCTGGCCGAAGCTCGCCATGGACCTACTGGAACTCTCTGACAGTGACCCAGAGGTAAAGAAGCTGCTGTAACTGTTGCCACAGCAGCCCATCAAAGTCCTCTTATTTGCTTCATAGAGTACTTCTCAGCATGGAACAAGCTCATCAGATCTGCAGCCTGGCTTCTGAAGTTTAAGAAACACTTGATCCATAAGGGGAAAACAAGTGCCTCACTGAGCATGTCAATAAAACCAGGTCCTGCGGACTGACAATTGTCAGTGCAAGATCTCGCCGCTGCTGAGGAAGCTCTTGTGTCTTATGTTCAACATCAACTCTTTAGAGATGAAGTATGTGCTTTACAGAAGGGCCAAGCTGTGAAGAGAAGTAGTAGACTCTACAAGTTGGATCCTGTTCTTCAGGATGGAATTCTAAGAGTCGGTGGCAGGCTGAGTAGGCTGGCTATGCCAGAAGAGCTCAAACATCCAGACATTCCGTCTAATGACATCCACCTTTCAAAACTACTTTTGAGCTACACTCACAATGTAGTAGGCCATTGTGGTAAGAATCAGATGCTCTCTGAGCTAAGAACAAAATACTGGATCCTCAAAGCCAATTTAGCAGCAAGGAAAATAACCCGTGACTGCACATTCTGCAGACGATGGCATGGCACAGCTATGAAGCAGAAAATGGCAGACTTACCCTCTGTGTGAATAACTCCAGATCTGTCCCCCTTTACTCATATGGGCTTAGACTACTTCGGGCCCATAGAAGTCAAGAGTGGCCGTAGCAGAGTGAAGAGGTACGGAGCGTTGTTCACATGCCTTGCTGGCAAAGCTGTACACTTGGAGATGGCCTACTCCCTAGACACAGATTCCTGCATCTCGGTCATTCGCAGATTTATCTGCAGATGAGGCCAAGTGAAAGAAATCCTGTCCGATAACGGAACCAATTTCGTGGGAACCGAGCGGGAACTGAGAGAAGCACTGGCTCTGCTGAATCTTAGTAAGCTACAGAATGCAATGCATGTAAAGGGTATCAAATGGATATTCAACCCACCTTACGGCTCTCATCATGGTGTGTGGGAGCATCTTATACGGATCATTAAGAAAACACTCTATTCAGTGATCAAAGAACAGACCTTGGACGATGAATGTCTTCACACTGCCCTCTGTGAAGTAGAGGCTATTCTCCATGCGCGTCCAATCACAGTAACATCTGGAGATCCAAAAGATCCTGAACCTCTTACTCCAAACCAC
Source organism: Neoarius graeffei (assembly GCF_027579695.1). Classification (NCBI taxonomy): domain Eukaryota; kingdom Metazoa; phylum Chordata; class Actinopteri; order Siluriformes; family Ariidae; genus Neoarius; species Neoarius graeffei. The sequence goes on from NC_083581.1 coordinate 13,433,057, forward strand.
CTGCTGCTTCTTAAAGGAAAACCCATTCTTCCACCAGGGTTCTTTAACAAGCAGGACTGCTACTCAAGGAGAAGGTGGAAGCAGGTTTAGTTCCTGTCAGATCTCTTCTGGAAGAGATGGACATGTGAGTACCTCTTGCTAATGCAAGAGAGACAAAGATGGAATGAGGTGAAAAGAAATCTTAAACCTGGTGACATTGTCCTGATCATCGATGAAATGTCTCCACACAATTCCTGGCCTATGGGGCGTATAATGGAGACTTTCTCTGACTCTAAGGGATTTGTACGTTGCGTCAAGGTCAAGACTCAGGCTGGCATTCTAGAAAGGCCTATCACAAAACTTTGCTTTCTCAGAGATATGACCTGACTGACTGACCAGTACTGACCAGTACACACATTACACTTCACTGACCACATAATAGCTCATTGAATGAAGCTTTAATGTTTTCTGTGTAATATTTGAAGCTATTGATTGAATGAATGAATGCTGTAAGTGTGGAAAGAATATTGAACAGCTATTGAACATTTGAAAATATGAATAATAATGGACCATGAATATGGTATGTTTTGAAAAATGTTATGGACTGAAATGAACTTGATTTTTTTTTTGATTTTTTAAAAATCCCTTGATTTATCTTTTTTGAAGGGACAACTTTTTTTCCGAGAGAGGAAAAAACTCTCTTTTTCCAAATACCTTGAAGGACTTTATGTAAAAAGGGAAATGAATGTGAAAGACTTTATGTTTGAATCTATGCACAGTATTGAATGCCTTTTGATTGATTTTGAAATGTACGGCTCCTTGTGAATGTTTTGAATTGCCATACTATGGTCAATTAGGGGCCGGAATGTTGGAGCCATTTCGCATTTTTTTATTTTTTCAGAATTAATATGATCATAATTTGTGTTTTGATGAAATACTGATTTATATGTGCAATATGTTTAGATCTTTATCTGAAATATTTTGTGCTTTTGTACTGTTGTGCATGTTTGCTGCTCTGCCTGTCTTGTTGAGCATGGCGTCTGTGTCTTGATTGATTGACGTTCAATATATGCGCCGTCACCTGATGGTCAGGTAGAGTGGAAGTGGCAAACAGTTTTTCAGCCGCGTGATGTGATGGAGCATTTTGTTTGTATGCTTTAGTTAATTTAGGATGAATAAATCGCTCTATTTTCTAAAGACGCACGTTGTTCGAGTTAACCTCCGCTACACCATTCATGTAGATGTTACTTTGACACATACCACCTACCTAAACACTGCTGCAGACCAAGTCTATCCCTTCATGGCAAAAGTATTCCTTAAAGGCAGTGGTCTCCTTCAGCAGGATAATGTGCCTTGCCACACTGCAAAAATTGTTTAGGAATGTTTGGAGAACATAACAAAGAGTTCATGGTGTTGACTTGGCCTCCAAATTCTCATCTCATTATCTCTAGCCGCTTTATCCTGTTCTACAGGGTTACAGGCAAGCTGGAGCCTATCCCAGCTGACTACAGGTGAAAGGCAGGGTACACCCTGGACAAGTCGCCAGGTCATCACAGGGCTGACACATAGACACAGACAACAATTCACACTCACACCTATGGTCAATTTAGAGTCACCAGTTAACCTGCATGTCTTTGGACTGTGGGGGAAACCAGAGCACCTGGAGGAAACCCATGGGACAAACATGCAAACTCCGCACAGAAAGGCCCTCGCCGGCCATGGGGCTCGAACCCAGACCTTCTTGCTGTGAGGCGACAGCGCTAACCACTACACCACCATGCCGCCCGCCTCCAAATTCTCCAAATATAAATTCACTTGAGCATCTCTAGGATGTGCTGGAGAAAGAAATCCGATCCAGGATGGTGGCCCCTCGCAACTTATAGGATTTAAAGACTCTGCTGCTAATGTCTTAGTGCCAGATTCCACAACACACTTTCAGAGGTCTTGTGGAGTCCAGGCCTCAATGGGTTAGAGCTGTTTCAGTAACATAAGGGGGACCAACACAATATTAGGCAGACAGTTGTAATATTATGGCTGAACATGTATCTTTAAGTGTTGCTCTCTGATGGTGATTACAAATCACACATAAAATTACACTGACTAAAAAATAGAAACAAGGGATGCATCAGTACTATTTTTTTCCAGATCAAGTACGAGTACGGCGGCACGGTGGTGTAGTGGTTAGCGCTGTCGCCTCACAGCAAGAAGGTCCTGGGTTCAAGCCCCGTGGCCGGCGAGGGCCTCTCTGTGCAGAGTTTGCATTGCGTGGGTTTCCTCCAGGTGCTCCGGTTTCCCCCACAGTCCAAAGACATGCAGGTTAGGTTAACTGGTGACTCTAAATTGACCGTAGGTGTGAATGGTTGTCTGTGTCTATGTGTCAGCCCTGTGATGACCTGGCGACTTGTCCAGGGTGTACCCCGCCTTTCGCCCGTAGTCAGCTGGGATAGGCTCCAGCTTGCCTGCGACCCTGTAGAACAGGATAAAGTGGCTAGAGATAATGAGATGAGATGAGAAGTACGAGTACATGTTTTTTGATACTGATACAAAAGTGATCAAACTACTCAGTATTAATTAATTAGCAAAGGTGGACAAAGTACCAAACTTCATTACTTAAATCAAAGTAAAGATACCACTGGTCAAATGTTACTCCGATACAAGTGAAAGTTATGCAGTCAAATTTTTACTTAAGTTAAACTACTGAAGTCCTTGCTTTTTAAAATGCTTAAGTATTAAAAGTACATTTTCTGTCAACACATTGTTATATTGGCGGCACGGTGGTGTAGTGGTTAGCGCTGTCGCCTCACAGCAAGAAGGTCCTGGGTTCGAGCCCCGGGGCCGGCGAGGGCCTTTCTGTGCGGAGTTTGCATGTTCTCCCCGTGTCCGCGTGGGTTTCCTCCGGGTGCTCCGGTTTCCCCCACAGTCCAAAGACATGCAGGTTAGGTTAACTGGTGACTCTAAATTGACCGTAGGTGTGAATGTGAGTGTGAATGGTTGTCTGTGTCTATGTGTCAGCCCTGTGATGACCTGGCGACTTGTCCAGGGTGTACCCCGCCTTTCGCCCGTAGTCAGCTGGGATAGGCTCCAGCTTGCCTGCGACCCTGTAGAAGGATAAAGCGGCTAGAGATAATGAGATGAGATGAGACATTGTTATATTATTGCCACAATGCTTACAATACCTAATGCTTCTGGAGCAACCGACTGGATTTACTGACTAGTTTGTAGAACCTGTAGAATAAATGCCTGGTAGAATGTTACAAAATGAAACACAACTGAATTGACAAAAAAAGAGCCATCATCATTTTCTTTTTATTTTAACACTCCTACCCACCCCCACAAAGCAGCATGGTAGTGTTCTGATACAGATCTGGCAGTGTGTGCATACATGAATGTGGATGTTAATCAGGAAGACAGTGGAATATCTGTAAATGCAGCTTGCTCAGAAAATAAAAATGACAATCCAACCTGCTTAAAACCCAGGTCCACACCTCTAGCTTCATAACTGCCCAACAGCAACACTGCTTTAAAGAATATACACAGAGCCATGGCCTCACTTTCATTTACAAATGCCTTGAGACCTCAAGAATGGCACAGGAATAGTTTTAAGTATTAACAATAAATCTAATATAGTAATTTTTATGATTAAAGTGATTTATATAGGTAGCAGTCTGAGTGAATGACATTGACGTCCGTAATGTCATAACAGGAAGGCTATCGGTCTCATCGCCATTTCCGCTATACTAAAACACAGACTTGACTGCAACTCCAGTCTTCCATTTTGAGCTAATTTATCGCCATGCCACGTAGATGTGTTTTTAGCGGGTGCAGCAACATGACAGAAGCTGGATTTATGTTGCATTCATGGTCCAAGAATGTTCAAACTGCAAAGATTTGGACGCGTTTTGAGAGAAGTTCATGGGCACATTGGGTGGCTATGAAGTGGTCTCTCCTCTGCTCTGCACATTTTACTGAAGACTCATATGAAACCTCTGATCTGTTGAGGAGCGTTGGCTATAAGCCCGTATTGAAAGAGGGTGCAGTACTCACAATTAAAGAAAAAAAAACTACAAGAAAAGGAAAGCATTTATTTTATTTTATTTTTTTTAAAAAGGAAAGTAAGTTCAGTTGCACCAGTCCTCCTGGAGTGAGCCAAGGGTTGTTGCTATTTTATTTTTTTTTATTTTATTAGCTTCGTCATATATGTATATATAGATATAGTTATTAATATTTAAGGTTTCATGTATTAAGTGAAGTGTGTTCGAGGAAATATAAAACTAAAATAACTGAAGACTAACTAAAATAGTCATATACTAATATACATATATAACAGGGAAACCGCAACAGCGTCGAGCCAATTACTGCGGCCCCAAATTAAGACTTAAAGCAACTAAATAGATAAATATTAATAATTAAAATTAGCAACTAATATAGAGCACATATTGAGTTTTTAAGCAGATTACTAACAGCAGGAGGTAGCGCGAGCAAGGCTTCGGCAGGAGTTGCATTTTAAGCAAACCGTTTTGAAAGTACGAGGATCGTTATAGTCATAATTGTCCAGTGAGTTATAGTAGTAGCGTAAAATGACGTTTTTGAATGTCTTCAGATTGTTCATGTTCAAGTTTAGTTCATCAGCAAGGGTGTTCCATGTTCTGGTTGTCCTGATTAGGTAGGATTTCTGGTACGTACAGGTCTTACATTGGCATACTACGTACTTGACAACATTGCTGCTTGAAGATCTTGTTTTTCTAGTAAGACGAGGAACAGGCAATAATGTAGGCTTCACATGAATCAGGCCGTGTGTCACTTTGAAGAAGAAAACCAGATCTAGGTATTCATGCCAGTAGGTCAGTGGGAGTAAAGATAGAGCTTTGAGTCTTGAACTGTAAGATACTGTTGATAGGAATGGTAGCTTGAGGATATATCTGGTTGCACGTCGCTGTGTTCTTTCCACCCTTGAAATCAGCTCAATGGATTGCGGTGCCCATATTTGTGCTGAAAACGCAAAATGAGCATGAACGAGAGTGAGGTACAGCGTTTGCCTAACGGAGACACTTTGGATATAACGAGTGTTTCTTCTTATATAACCTAGAAGTCTGTTAGCACGGGCTGTTTGTTCTAGTACCTGTTTGTTCCAAGTCAAGTTGTCGGATACCCAGACACCCAAATCACGTTCAACATTAACGGATTCGAGTTCAGTGTTCTTGAGACTGTAAGTAGATACGACAGGCTTAAACTTTCTTGTGATCCTTTGCATTTTACATTTAGTCTCGTTAAACATGAGACCAGAAGCTGATGACCAAGCATGCAAGTTGTTTATATCAGATTGTAACACCGTGGCATCTTCCAGAGATTTGATCTTCTTGTAAATCTTCGTGTCATCGGCAAACATAGCAACATCACTTGACTCCACTGCGTCCGGGAGGTCATTTACGAACAGTAGGAACAAGACCGGTCCCAATATTGAGCCTTGTGGAACTCCAGAACCAACAGGCAGAGGGTCGGATGTAGCACCAGCCACAGTTACACGTTGTCGGCGATCCGTTAAATATGATCTGAACCACTGTAGAAGAGAACCACCAAAACCGAACTCACTTATCTTGTGTAACAAACGACCATGGTCGACTTTGTCAAAGGCTTTGGACATGTCCATGTAAATCACGTCTATTTGTTCACCATTGTCCAACAATGATCCAATATGGTCCAAGACCTCTAGGAGGTTGGAAGAACAGGATTTTCCCGTGACGAATCCGTGCTGACATGTATTGATCATGTTGTATATTTGTTCTTTGAAACTGTTAAGGACGCATCGTTCTAGAACCTTCGATACTAATGAAAGCAAAGAGATAGGTCTGTAATTTTCTGTATGCTCAGGGTCACCTTTTTTAAACACGGGAACGATGTTTGCGTCTTTCCACTCCTGCGGGAAGACGCCCGTGTCGAGTGATTTGTTAAATAGCTTACAAAGGGATGGTGCAATTACAGAAGCTGTCTCTTTAAGCAGTTTTCCAAGGATACCATCTGATCCTGTTGCTTTGGTGACATCGAGAGATTCCAGTATGGTTTGAACTTCACCAATCGGGATGGAACGGGACAGGACAGGACAGGACGGGACATATTGCTCGGGCAGTGACCTCCCCACAGTTGTTGCTAAAACCAGTGATATCCCGTTCCATCCTGGGTTTTAGTAATTGCCTGAGCCCAGCAGTAATGGCGGAATGCACTGTATGAAAAAAGTGAATGAGTGGAGCAGCTGTCTTATTTGGATATCTGAAACTGGATATCGTGGCCATCTCACCCTTACATGGAAGAAGTGAATGAACGGAGAACTGAACAAACAACTGAACGTCAGATTGTTTCAAAAACAATCAGCCTTCAAGAAGCGAGAACACAAATGAGTAAGCTCTGACTCATTTGGATTAAAAAAAAACACGCTGTTTACCTGCATTTAGATTAATACATGTAACTTGTATTGTGTGTTTAAGTTACCTGTATAAGATTATTAACCCCGCCGACAGTAGTCGGAGGGGTTATTATTTTCACCTGCGTCAGTCTGTGTGTGTGTGTATCTGTCTGTCTGTCTGTCTGTGTGTCTGCAAGATATCTCAAGAACCAATGGATCGATTTGGACCAAATTTTGTACGTGTTGCCAATCACCCAGGAAGGAAACCATTAAATTTTGGAGGTCAAAGGTCAAAGGTCAAGGTCATGGCAGAACTTCGAAATTTTCGCCCAATGTATTTTAATAGGGAAAAGGCGGGGTTTGCACTCGTTAGGGTGTCCCTGTCTAGTTCAATTTGCTTCAGAATGTGATTGTCTCCGTTCATCTGATTATTTAATTAGCCTTTTATGTTTTATCAGTGAAAATGCATGCATGTACATGTATGTTGCACAAGTTATAACACCTATCCTGTTTTAATGAGAGTCAACCCACAATCAATGAAGTCAAATCAGTCTTAGTTGAGCAAGTCAGTAACGGTATTTCTTACTTTCACCGTAAATTTTTATTTATATGACTTTGGTCTATAGCTGTAAAAGGCCTCAGCCTTAAAATCGGTTCCTGATGTGACGTCATGCACTCAGGGCTGGCTGGCTCAGCGGGGCAGCTCAAATGCCAACTTTGCAGTCGATTTTAACTCTCAAAAATATTTTTTTTAATTCCCATTTATGCAGCATACAAGAGTCAAGGATAGAGATACTATCCACTCAGAAATTTATTTAAAAATAAAAGCTCTGCAAGACAAAAAAAATGCAAGACCATCATCTGACATCAAAGCAAAAAATTCCAACAATTTGTTGCAACTGGCTAGTACAATATTGTCCATCTCACAGGTCTCGTGTGTGTGTGTGTGTGTGTGTGTGTGCAGGCATAAGTGTATGTATTCATGCACATATGAATCTGCCAGTGGAATTGCTGTACTTCCTTAGAAAAAATAAAATCCAACCTGCTTTAAAATAACTGCCCAACAGCAACACTGCTTTAAACAAGCAAAAAGCAAAACAGCAAAACTAGTCAGACCACATTGTTGGAAAATGTAGTTTTGTTGTGAACTCACTACTATGATACTGTCCATCTCATAGGTCTCTAATGCATGTGCATGCGCGTGTGTGTTTGCATGCATTTTTGCAGCGTAAAAAGCCTTTCACATGCCACTGAGACAGGCAGGGCTGTGTTTAGCTTGAGCAACAGGTTACATGGATGCAAATTTGAATCAGGCTGACAGTGGAATTGCTATCAGTGCAGCTTGCTCAGAAAACAAACTGTGGCAACGGGGCGTAGCCAAGCAGCAGTTTGTGAATGGAGGGCAAGGTCGGGGCAGGTAAGTGGCTAAGTCATTCCACCTGCTGTCAATTAATGTGTGTGTGTTTGTTACAGGGACAGAGCATAAAAGGAGGGGGAGACCAGAGAAAAGGGACACCTCGACCAGAATGCATGTGTGCATGCATGTGTGGGAGTGAGGCAGCTAAAAAGCTCGACATATATGCTAAAAATAAAAGTTTGTAAGAACTTCAGTTCCTGCCTGCCGTGCTTCTGTACTCCACCCACATCAGGGATTTGCTACAGTGGTGCCGAAACCCGGAACCGAGTATGGAAGGAAACCACCCCATGGAGTCCTCGCCAATTATGGAGCTTGTCCATGCCCTCGCTGCTGCCCAGCAGAACCAGCATCAAGCGCTGACCGCACTCCAGAAGGACCAGGAACAACACTTTGAAGCCTTGATGCTGGCTCAGCAGGAAGATCACCAGGCTTTCCAGCATCTGCTGACATTGGCAGGGGCCTCCACCCTTACCACCGTGGACTCCCCTCACGTCACCTTCACAAAGATGGGCCTGCATGACGAGCCTGAAGCCTTCATTGCTCTCTTTGAGCAAGCGGCCCAAGCGTGGGGGTGGCCAATCGAGCAGCGCGCGGCTCGCCTCCTCCCGCTCCTGACAGGTGAGGTGCAGCTCGCGGCACAGCAGCTCCCTGCCAACAGCCGGCTCAACTACGCCAACCTCAAGAGGTCCATTTTGCAGCGGACCGTTCGTGTTTGGCCAACAACTCTGGGATGCCTGCCGGCGGTGGCTGAGGGTAGAAGGATGCGACACCGACTGGATCATCGACCTGGTGGCACTGGAACAGTTCATCTCTCGGCTTCCGGAAGGAACAGCAGAATGGGTCCAGTGTCACCGCCCAGCATGTCTCCAGCGAGCCATCAAGTTGGTGGTTCCGATGACAGGCGGACAAGGCGAAGGTGCCTCTCCTTGTTTCTCTTCTCTCCCCCCTCTCTCCCCTCTCCCTTTCGCCCCATTCCCCCACCATGGAGGTGGGGGCTGAATCCCCCCCAGCTGGCCCATCACACCCGTGGTGTCCTCCTGTATCCCTTTTCCGTGTTTGTGTCTTTCCCCCCTCAGGTGAGTGACGCCCTTAACACCGGTGTAGAGGGAAAGCCTGGGCTGGTATGCTCGCGCAGCGGGGAGCCGGGGCATCTCCAGAATCAGGGCTCTGCAAGGGAGGTGGAAGCCGTGATCCAGATCCCCAACATGCCAGAGACCGCCTCCGATCGGGCCGGAACGTATCACATACCGGTAAGTGTTCAAGGGGATACATCTCACACTTTAGTGGATTCCGGTTGTAATCAGACCTCGTGCAAGGTGAGGCATTGAGGGGAGCACAAGTGGTGAAAGTGTTGTGTGTGCACGGGGATGTTCACAATTATCCCTTAGTGTCTGTCCATATTCTATTCTGGGGCCAAATGTATAGAGTAAAGGCCACGGTTTATCCTCATCTCACCCACTCGTTGATTTTGGGGACTGATTGTCCAGGGTTCAAAAAGCTGATGGAATATTTAACACATAGTGAGTGCTGCACTAGTAGGTCACAGGAAGATCCCGGTGTGACATTGACTGGAGAAGCTGTCACAGAGCAGTCTACGTCAACACTGCGTCAGAGTGAGGAGCAGCCCGCTCCTCCACCCTCTCTCGGGGATTCCCTTGGGGATTTCCCATTAGAGCAGTCATGAGACAAGACTCTGTGGCATGCATTTTACCAAGTGAGAGTAATCAATGGTCAAACTCTTCAGCCAAGCGTGGCACAGACTTTCCCTTATTTTGCTATTATTAAAGAGAGATTGTACTGAGTGATGCAGGACACTCAAACTAGTGAACGAATAACCCAATTGTTAATCCCAAAGAGCCATAGGGAACTCGTATTCCATGCGGCTCACTTTAATCCCATGGCTGGACACTTAGGGCAAGATGAAACACTAGCCCAAATAATGGCCCAGTTCTATTGGCCAGGGGTTGGCGGCGATGTCCGTCAGTGGTGTGCGGCATGGCATCAATGCCAATTAGTAAATCCCACAGCCACTCCAAAAGCGCCTTTGCTCCCTCTCCCTCTAATCGAGACCCTGTTTGAGTGAATTGGGATGGATTTCGTCGGGCCATTAGATCAGTCGGCACGATGGTATCACTTTATTTTAGTTCTGGTGGACTATGCAACATAATATCCAGAAGCAGAGCCTCTCTGCAATATCTCAGCATGAAGTATTGCAGAAGGGCTCCTTCCCTTTATCTCCCGGGTCGGGATTCTGAAAGAAATCCTGACAGAACAAGGCACTTTGTTTATGTCATGCGCACTGCGTGAGCTGTATGGGTTACTGGGTATTAATTCTATCCCCACCAGTGTCTATCACCCACAAACAGATGGCTTAGTGGAGCAATTTGACCAAACACTCAAGAACATAATCCGGAAATTTGTAAGTGAAGATGCACGTAATTGGAATAAGTGGCTCAAGCTCCTGTTATTTGCAGTACGAGAGGTCCCACAAGCCTCCATGGGGTTTTCTCCATTTGAATTATTATATGGGCGTAAGCTGCGTGGCATTCTGGACATTGGGAGAAAATTGGGAGGAAGGACCTTCGCCTAGCAAAAACAAAATCCAGTACATTCTTGACCTGCGTGCAAAACTCCACACCCTCACACACCTAACCCAGGAGAATTTGCGGCAGACACAAGAACGTCAAATCCGGCTGTATGACAGGGGCACACACCTTAGAGAGTTCACGCCGGGAGACAAAGTGCTTGTATTATTACCCACGTCGAGCTCCAAATTAATCGCCAAGTGGCAAGGGCCCTTCAAGGTCACCCGGTGAGTCAGGGACATCGACTATGAGGTGAGGCAAATGAATAGGGGCAGGGCATTGCAAATCTACCACCTCAACCTTTTAAAACACTAGAATGAGGGGGTCCCCATGGCATTGGCGTCAGTAGTCCCGGAGAAGGTGGAGCTGGGGCAGGAGGTGAAAAAGATAATATCTTGAACCACTCCGGTCCCTTGTGGAGACCACCTCTCACTGGCCCAACTCACGGAGGTGGCCAAGTTGCAAAAGGAATTTTCTGACGTGTTCTCGCCCCTTCCTGGTCATACCCACCTCATAGAACACCACATTGAAATGCCCCCAGGGGTGGTATTGCATAGCTGCCCTTACAGCTTGCCCGACCCAAGAAAAAGGTGGTTCTGGCCGAACTCAAGGCCATGCTCAAAATGGGCATAATCAAGGAGTCCCACAGTGACTGGAGCAGCCCGGTGGTCTTGGTTCCCAAGACAGACGGATCGGTCCGGTTCTGTGTGGACTATAGAAAGGTCAATGTGGTGTCTAAATTTGATGCATACCCAATGCCTCACATTGATGAGTTGCTTGATCGGTTAGGTGCTGCTCACTTTTATTCGACACTGGATCTAACAAAGGGATATTGGCAGATCCTCTTGACTCCTCTATCCCAAGAGAAAACAGCCTTTTCCACACCATTTGGATTACACCAATTTGTCACGCTCCCTTTTGGGTTATTTCGGGTGCCCACTACGTTCTAGTGGCTTATGGACAGGGTCCTCCACCCTCACCGTGCCTACGCGGCCGCATATCTGGATGATATAATAATCTACAGCCATGATTGGTCGTGGCACTTGGAACACCTGAGGGCCATTCTAAAGTTACTGAGGCAAGCGGGCCTCACAGCTAACCCGAAAAAGTGTGCAATTGGGAGGGTGGAAGTACGGTATCTGGGGTTCCACTTGGGTCATGGGCAGGTGCCTCCCCAAATTAACAAGACTGCAGCGATTGCAGCCTGCCCGAGGCCCAAGACCAAAAAGGAGGTGAGACGGTTCCTGGGGCTGGCTGGCTATTATCGTAGGTTTATACCTAATTATTCGGACGTCACCAGCCCTTTAACCGATCTCACTAACAAGGGGGCTCCAGATCCGGTCCAGTGGACGGAGCAGTGCCAACAGACCTTCTCTGAGGTAAAAGCTGCACTGTGTGTGGGGCCACTTTTGCACTCCCCTGACTTCTCTCTCCCCTTTATTTTGCAGACTGATGCATCGGACAGAGGGCTGGGGGCCGTTTTGTCCCAGAAGGTGGAGGGTGAGGAACGCCCCGTGCTGTACATCATCCAGAAACTTTCAATGCATGAAAGCAAGTACAGCACCATTGAAAAAGAGTGTCTTGCCAACAAGTGGGTGGTCTTCGCCCTCCAATATTACCTGCTGGGGCGCCCTTTCACTCTCTGTTCAGACCACGTGCCTCTCCAGTGGCTCTACCGCATAAAGGATGCCCATGTGCGGATCACCCGTTGGTATCTCGCCCTCCAGCCATTCAAGTTTGAGGTGATCCATAGGCCGGGGGCACAGATGATGGTGGTGGACTTCCTGTCCCATCAGGGGAGGGGAGTCAGCTTCAGGCCGGACGGCTCCCCAGCCTGAGTTGGGCAGTGGGGGTATGTCGCAACGGGGGCATGGCCAAGCAGCAGTTTGTGAATGGAGGGCAAGGTTGGGGCAGGTAAGTGGCTAAGTCATTCCACCTGTTGTCAATTAATGTGTGTGTGTGTGTGTGTGTGTGTTTGTTACAGGGACGGAGCATAAAAGGAGGGGGAGAGCAGAGAAAAGGGATGCTCCTGACCAGAATGCATGTGTGCATGTGTGTGTGGGAGTGAGTTAGCTGAAAAGCTCGACATATACGCTAAAAATAAGTTAGTAAGAACTTCAGTTCCCGCCTGCCGTGCTTCTGTACTCCACCCACATCAGGGATTTGCTACACAAACAAACAAACAAACAAACAAACAAACAAACAAACAAACAAACAAACAAACAAAAACACATCCAGCCTGGTTTAAAACCCAGGACAATGGGTCCACAACTGTAGCTTGATAACTACTCAACAGTAACACTGCATTAAGCCAGACAAAAATGCAAAACAGCAAGACTTCAACATCAAAGCAAAAATCTTCCCACAATTTGACTATCAGACTGTCCATCTCACAGGTCTCTAGTAATGACTGAGACAAATCTCAGTGTGGTCAGATTAGTCAAACTTGAAAAAGTCTTTATTCATCTTAAAGTGCATATCACGGGTAAATTCAGGAGCAAGATCAATGTAATTCTCCTATTTTATATTAAACTTTGGTCAAATATCTGTCATATTTTGCATTTTATGCAATTTTTTTTACCTTGAGCAATACCAGAAAAATTCAGTTGAAATCAAGCCATTTGAGGCAAATTCGTCCACCTCTGAAAAATCTTGGCATTTGGATTTCCTGGCAAACATTGATTTTCATGACATCAGGTGCAGGACGCCTCCTTCTGAATCCTATGTCAGCGCTGGTTTGTTTATGAGAAAACGACCTGGTAGTTTTCTGCAATTTTCTTCAACATTATCACGTAATTATTAAAATGGTTAGCAGATGTATCGTAGGAGGGTGTACTGTAGCAACACCAATCTTGATGGGATTAGTACTCATCAATTCCCAAAAGACCGGACAATGAGAGAGAAATGGGAGTGCTTGGTCTACACAGGCTGTGCACTGAAACTGTGCAAGCTTGCACAGCCTGCTGGCGCTTCCACAAGTAACGTCACGAATCTGGCTCCAGACTCCCTTGGGATTTTTCCAGACGTGTTTTGTTATTTTATTCTTTTCTGCTGTAGACAGATGGCCTTGTGCAAAATTACCCTTCTGGATGAGTGTGTAAAGGGACATACTTTCATATAAAAAACCTGAAATTGGTCCAGAATATGCACTTTAAGCAGACATTGGTTCTCAAAGTGGTGTGAATTAATTGCTCCCCTTAGGCTGAAGATCAATCTAGCTGCACTATAGTGCAAAAAATGATATCTTAGCAAGTGAAAATATCTTGAAAATAGTTGAAACGATCTAGCATTTCCTATTAGAAGAATACAAGACACCAATTCTGAGATTATTAAACCTAGTTGATAGATTGCAACCAACTTATTCTAAGATGTCTTATCAAGTAAAAATGTCTGTCCATGCAGCAAGATAATTTCACTAGTATTAAGTAATTTTCTCCTCAAATTCAGTTTTCAATTTCTTGCAGCATAAAAAGCCTTTCACATGCCGCTGAGGCAGGCAGGGATGTGTTTAGCTTAAGCAACAGGTTACATACAGCAGGATAAGAGGTCAACATAGTCACACCTTCAGCTGTACACATTAAGTATGTGTTCAATTGTTTGGTTGTCTCCTGTCTGTGTGTGTGTGTGTGTGCTTGCTTGCTTGATATTAGAGAAGAAATTCTTTTCATCAGAAGTGCTCAAGGAGTTGTCAGCAGGTCAAAGACCCTCATCATGGATAGGAAGGTGTTCCTTAATGTAACTGAGGCCTAAATCAGAAACAATTATAGGTTAACTTTTTTTTTTTTTTGCTCTTTTTTTTTTGTCTTAATATTTTGCACCTTAACTTTTTGCACCTTTGGGACCAGCACAAAAGAAATTTCATTGTGCCTTAACAATGACAATAAAGTACTTGAATTGTTTATCATCTTTTCATTGTGATTAAGCTGCAGGCTTTTACAAGTATACAAGTACAATGGGGTTTTTTTTGTTTGTTTTTTGTTCTTTTTTAGAGTAGGTTAATGAGGAAATAATAGGACATTTAGAACATTTTCTTCTTACCAAGTTTGAGGACATCTTCATCACTGGTCCAGGATGTTTTAAACTTTGGATGAAGAATGGCTGCATCAACTAGCTCAGGATCAGACATCATATTTCCAAACTGTTTCTTCAAACCATCTAGGAGGGCATCAACTAGCAGCTTGCAGTATCTCAGCGATGCTCTTGTTTCTCATGCTTGGTGTTGAGGGCTGTGATTGTAGGGAGCAGCCATCCCATCTGAATGTTGGATTCTCCTTGTAATATGTTTATCGCCTTTGCAACTGGACTCACAGTGGTGATTGTAAGTATTTATTCTTGACCAAGAAGGCAGTAATTTATTTTGTGACAAAATTGTAAGGATTTATTCCTTTGTAAGGATAAATAATTGTAAGGATTTATTCTTAATTGTAAAGGATTTAGTCTGTGACCCTCTGTTTTGTTTAAAATGACCAAGAAGGCATTCTTCTGTCTCTGGCATTCAAGAAGTGACCTTCTGTCTCAGTACTGTCATAATGACATATTGCTCGAGACGTAATATTGATATCTTTTTGAACATTTTATCAGAACATATTGCCCTGTGCTATCTCTGACCTAAGGTTGTGCGTAAATGTTGATATCTGTTAAGATATGAAATGCTGATATGAAATGTATACAGAACATTTTGCTCATGATTGATCCAAGGTTTCATACATCTGAACATTCCATCAGAACAGTGATGTAATTAAGATGTGACCTGCTCAGACCAAGGTTTCACTACAGTCTCTGAAGCACATAGCTGATGTCATAGTCTGATGTCAGACACACCCACACACACCCACAGCTGCATATCCACACAGACACACACACACATAGACAGATATCAAACAGTGATGTCACACTCACTCACACACCCCCATATACACATATAAAAGATCTCTGTACCCTTTTGTCTTTGGGGACTTGCGAATAAAAGATTGTGAACTCATGGGGTTCCTGTCTTTTTTCGCGACTCACCTCCAGAGCTCTGGGTGACGCGAGGGGACTGATCTCGAGATGGTGTAATCGCTCTGGCTGAGGCTGAGGGCAAGAGGTGAAGAAACCTAACAGTTTGGGGGCTCGTCCGGGATACTCCGAACCAGGTAAGAACCTTAAGGTATTTTGGGGGACTTCCGCCTGGTTGGTAGTATCCGAAAACCCAGTTATCTCCATGTGTGAGTTGCCACGGAATGATTTGTGTATCCTCGTGAATAGTTTCACGGGACGATTTGTGTATCCTCGTGGAGAGTTGCCACGGGATGATTAGTGCGCACACGTCTGTGTGAGTTGACACAGAATAATTAATCTCGAGATGGTCCTTTCATGTCACCATGGGGGGAAATTGTGTTAAGGTACTCAGAGCGGACCCTGAGAAAACCCCACGGGATTGGATGAATCGCTGTAGTTTAGCATTCTACCGTGGTTAAACAATTTGGCTGGCTGGAATGAATCCCAGCCTTAGTTTTTGACTTATCCTCGTGCAGGAACTTTTTAAATATCTCGCCTCGGCACATAGACAAATATACGAGAATGAGATTATGATTATATGATTAAAGGGTATTTAGAATGGGTCAGAATGATATCAATATGGGACGATTTTCACGGAATTAGAGAAACTAAAGAGCAAAAGAAATCAGTACCATGCCCTAAGCCTGAAGATAAAGCAAAACCCGTTTTGTCTAAATCTGTTATTGTTACACCACCTACAGTCTCCGCTCTCCCGTCGATGTATGAGGGATCAAATAACGTTCCTGCATACACACTGGTCACAAAACTATATCCGGAGTTAAGTCCCAGCACGCTTGTATCCCTTGAGACAGGTGCTAAACCTGAGAAACCCAAGCTTGGTAAAAAAAAAAAAAAAACACCCTCTGTAAGCTCAAATATGCCGGTACTAAAAAAAAAAAAACGAGTGGTCCGCGAGGTAATCTACAAATGTAGTTAGCGTTTTCAAGATAAGCTAGCGTATGCTTTGTAACATTATTAGAAAGTTAAATTTATCCAATCTTGTTTTTAACGGCAAACAAACGGGCCTGTAATTTCATCAGTATTACCATATTTTTGGGACTATAAGACGCACTTAAAATCCTTAAATTTTCTCAAAAATTGACAGTACGCCTTATAATCCAGTGCGCCTTATGTATGATTACTTGTTGTGCTTACTGACCGATTTTATGTGGTACAATGCACTCAAAAATTTGTCTAAATGTGTAAGTACGACTTTGGTAAGCAACAAAGCTGCTCCGCTCGATGGATATTCGGAGCATTACGGTCCTCGTAACAGGACCCCTGAGCAGTCTACAAGACTGCCTGACTGTAATGTCTATACATACTGTGCTTTAACATTATATTACAGTATATTTGTGTGTACGTAAAAGGACTCCCAAAATAGCACCTGTTAAGAGGCATGCTTACAAAGTGTGTTTCAAGTGGGTTGGAAGAAGGAATGAATCAATAAGTGAGTGTATTTTTCTGTACCGGTATTTGTTGTTACAATTGAGTGGAATAAAGTTTGATTTATGTGTGAACATAGACACGTTAATTTACACTGCGCCATATAATCTGCCTTCTGCATCAGACCTAAAAGATATTATTAAAATGTTGCCTTCGTTAGATAAACCACTTAAATTCGTAGACATGCTCATAAAAATGTCGCGACACTGCCAGCTGGTAGGAGCAGATTATCGTTTTATTCTTCATGCCGCTCTAGGCGACAGTTATGATGAAACTGCATTAATAGCTGCATGTTTAGATCCTATAAATGATGAATATGAAGTAGTTAAAACTAAGACAGAAGTATGTGATGGCAAAATTGTGATGTTATGTGTTAATAACATTAGAACTCCAGTTCCCATAATACCTTGTGAGCTAGGCATGCGCACTAGATAAAAGAGAAGCAGGAAATGTTTTGTATGCCTGGACATGCCGCTGCAGTAACGTGTAATAAAACACAAGTTTATTCAACACGCCTCATCTGTTCATCATCTAGAATAGAACAGATATGACAAAAACCACCACATAAAACTTGTAGTGTGCACGTGCTCTTATCCTCCTCCCTCAACACAGAATGGAATCATCAGAGAAAAAATCTGCTTCTTAATCAATTAGTTTCAGCGTTTGATGAGTAGATCATCTGTATTTTATTTTATATTTTATTTTATATTCACTGTGTGTCAATAGTCCGAAACTTGTAACTGGAAAGATACCAGTAAAGTCACGAGTGGAATAAAGTTTGAGTCTCTGTCCGGATTGTGTTGTTTTGCTTAATGCGCCTTACAATTAACTGATTAACTGTTTGCTGAATTTTAAACCTCCATACTTTTGCCTTTAAAAAAACCCCACAGAGGATATGGAATGGATAGGCCTTTAATGTATTTAGTTAACTATAATTTTTTCAGCAAGAAACAGAGTTAACAAACGTTTACTTGAAGAATGTTATATTTTGTCTTTCCAGTAGTGTTTATAAATAGGAGACTTGGGTTTATCTTTATTTAACCATTAAGAAGAACATCATAAATTATCATGAAATCACAATTTATATTGGCTTGTATAAGTATTCATTGTCCTTGAACCTTTCCGCATTTTGATGCACTGCAACCTGGAACTGAAATGGAATTGACATGAAACTACACAAAATATGATTCAATATTCATGAATTCATCAGGGAATTAAAGGAACAATTGACGCATTATCTGCTCTCACGACAGCAGGCTAACCGTGATCTTTCACAGGTTACTAATTGTAAATAGGAGAAGGCTGAACTCACTTCAAAGTTTCTGACGCGTTTTAGCGAGACGTGGACTTGTCTGGGAAACATGCAATTAGATCAGCAGCAAGCCAACCCGCTCTTTACTTCATTTTCGACATTTTTTGAATAATTGTCGTCCTATTATAAATATTATAATATTTTGAATAATTGTTCCATAGCAATATAATCACTACAGTCTCTCTCTCATGTATTCTTTTCTCAGCCAACCTTGAGCATTGTTTATATTGTTGATAAAGTGCTTACAGACTGACCTGGTTATAGATAGCAACAATATAAACAAACAATCCATTGCAAGTACAGCAGACAAGAACACACAGATATCTGCAATGGGCAGCCACAGATTTTTTGGTACTTTCTCACACAATAATACATAATTAATCTCTTTCCCCCTCATTCCCATTATTTTTAATTGAATTAAAAATGTATTTTGAGTCTCTGTCACATATCGAATCCAACCAAAAGTGCTTATCATCTATTCAATTTTATTCAAATTACATTCAGTGAAATTGTCTGTCATTTCAATTTGCCCTGTTTTATATCTCCTTTCTTTAAACTTATTGCTTACATAAAGCTTTGATTGATGTCATCCTACAGTCTCTTCTCGAGCAAGGCATGGTGAGACCGTGTGCCAGCTCGTACAATACACCTGTCAATCCAGTACCTAAACCTGATGGCACCTGGCGTTTTACGCAGGATTTACGTAAGATTAATGAACTGATTGTCCCTGTTGCACCTATTGTACCTGACGTTTCCTCTGTAATGTCACAGGTTCCTGCTCATCATTGCTGTTTTTCCGTTATTGATCCGCCTTTGTTTGCCTTCACGTGCAGGGGGAGACAGTATGCTTGACACGTTTGCCTTAAGGTTTCATTGACTCTCCTGCTGTTTTCTTAGTCATAGTTCATGATGCACTCTGTGACCTCTCCCTCCCCCAGGGCTCTGTGGTCCTGCAGTATGCAGACGATCTTCTGGTATCTGCTGAGTCACCAGAAATCTGCCAAGATGCTTCCTTACGCCTGCTCCAACATCTGGCTCACAAGAGCTTTAAGGTTTCCAGGACCAAGCTGCAATATTGCATGGACACTTAAGTATTTAGGGTTTGAACTTTCACAAGGTTGTCGTAAGCTGTCATCTGATCGGGTGCGGGTGATTCTAGACACAAAACGCCCTGCAACTAAACATGCATTGATGTGTTTTCTGGGTCTTATCAATTACTGCAGACAATGGATCCCTGACTGCTCTTTATATAACAAGATTCTCCATTCTGCAATTTCTCATCACGATCCACTGCAACACCGTTTGACCTGGACTGACGCTATGGTGGACTTGATTACTCCAAGCCCTTCCATCTCTATGCCTGTGAACACCAAGGCACAGCCTCTGTGGTGTTGGCCTAGGAGCATGGGGGGGGAATGCGTCCTTGTGTGTTTTTATCCAAAACGTTAGACACTGTTGCTCAAGGCTTATCTGCATGTCTAAGGGCTGTCTCCGCATGTGCTCTGATGGTTTTAGATGCAGAAAAATTGGTTTTGTCTCACCCACTGATTTTGCACTCATCACATCAAGTTAAACAGGTGTTGCAGAATTTACAGACCCAACATATGACGGCACAGCGCCGCTCCAGACACAAACCATTTTCTGTTCTACTAACAATCTAGAAATTCATGCCACATCCTCATGCGCGAATTTCATGGCGTGACACATTACGCACGAAGGGGGGTGAAGGGGGACATGAACAAACTTTCTAACACCACTGTAAAGAGTTTCAAGAAATATAACAAAAAATATTTTTTAAAAATTACCTACCTGAGCTTTAATTTGTACTTTTACTGTGATGACAATTTTACAGATTGGCGTTTAATCTATAGTTATTATCGAAGGACAGAATTAGTCAGTTAATAAACTAATAGTCATAATAAGTAATATTTATGAGTAGTATTTACGCATACTGTATATGAATGATTTTCTGTTTACTTTGCACACGTCTTTGACTCACACGTGTATCGTAAAAGACTTTTTTTAACTCGTACCCACTCATAAAGTCTCCGAATATGTACATTCCATTTCGATTGGGGTATTCACAGCCTCAGTAGACATAGCCTCCTGTTACTGATTTCCCCATCTTATGAGGATATGCATAAATCAGAAGAACATCATCTGAAAAAAGAAAGAAAGAAAGGAAATGGCATTGTAACAATCTCGGTAACATAACAGAGCAAGAATGTTTCAGATCTAACAGTTACCGGAAACATTTAGTTGCAGTTATTGCTGCACAAGGGGGTCACACCAGATACTGAAAGCAAAGGTTCACACACTTTTGCCACCCACAGACAGGCAATACTGGATCATTTTCCTCAACAAACAAGCGACCAAGCATAACACCCCTGCCTCACCCGCTCAACTGGGCTCTCTTTATCTACTTTTAGGACTTGTGTGAAAATCTGATGATGTTTTAGGTCATATTTATGCAGAAGTAGAGAAAATTCTAAAGGGTTCAAGCACCACTGTAGATAACGAGTAAATTTGCACGACTGAGGAGGATTGCTATTTTTTCCCATTTTTCTCAATTCTCGAGAGATGCCTCATCTGTGCACAAAATAATCCCTCTAAAGCAGGCGCGGAACACGAGTGTTTACCCATACCTACCGTACGTCTCCGTTCCTAGAATGGCAAATTGACTTCACACACATGCCTCCCTGCGGGCCGTTTAAATATCTCCTGGTGATTGTGGACAAATTTTCTAAATGGGTAGAAGCTTTTCCCTGTTCTCGAGAAAACACAAAGGTAGTTACTCATATTCTGGCAAAAGAAATAATACCTAGTTATAATAATAATAATAATAATACATTTTATTTATAAGCACCTTTTAAGGTACCCAAGGACACTGAACAGTAAAAAAAAAACAATAAAAGCAGAACAATAAAATAACAACAATAAAATAATAAGAAATCAATAATAATAATTACTGTTATAGTTATGGGGTTCCAGATGCCATAGACTCGGACAAAGGTTTCCCTTTTACCTCAAAAGTCACACAAAACCTTTGTAAGTATCTCTTTTTTAAAGATATTTTTTGGGCTTTTTTCACCTTTATTGGATAGGACAGTGTAGAGACAGGAAATGAGCAGGAGAGAGAGAGGGATTGAGAAATGACCTTGGGTCAGAATCGAACCCGGGTCCCTGGATTTATGGTATGGTGCCTTATCCACCTGAGCCACAACACCCCTGCAAGTATCTCTCACTAAACTGGCATTTTCACATTCCGTACCACCCTCAACATTGAAAGACTAACTAAGGCCATGCAGGCCACAGGTTCGAAAAATTGGGTAGACTTATTGCCAGCCACTCTGGCTGAAATTCGTATGACACCAAAGACCTAGCCTAGGGGGATACTCCCTCTACGAAATTATTTTTGGAAGACCTTTCCCTCTCCCCTGGAAGAAGGGTACTCCGGCTCCAGGTACCTCTGATTTGAAAACACATATGGATGAGTATTCTGCAGCCCTTATAAGTTGCATAAAATTTGTGCCAAGGTCAATAGTACAATATCGTCTCCACCAGCAGCACCCACACACCCCTTTCACATGGGAGACAAGGGACTGGTGCAACTTTTTAAATGATTTGGACAATTGGGAGAACCTAGATATACTGGGCCTGCAGAAATAGTCGCCATTACTCGTACTGCTGTTCTAACTGATCTTTTTCCACAGTGGATCCATGCCACGCGATTGAAGAAGGCTCCATAATAAAGCTGTGTTACAATGATAAGTTTGCCACTAATGTTTTCTCTGTGTCCCTATCCAGTCTCTGTTCTCTATCTCTGAGCTCTACACAGATTTGACGTGACATTTGTGCAGCCCTGGCCGACTGAGAATCCTCAGATTACTCCCTGTAAGACGTTGTGAACAAAGAGGGGATCTCGCACCCCATCTGGGACCAATCATCCTCACTACAACCATGAAAATCCTCATCATGAGCTTCTTGACCACTCTACTGCTGCTCGGAGCAGGGTTACCCGCTCGAGCTGGACCTCAAGAAAACATCTTTTGGCAATTTGCTAACTGGACTGCACGAGTGCACATGAATGAAAAACAAATTACTCTGAAGGAAGCAGCGTGTATTTGGGACAAATTAAGAGGTTTCGAGTTTCTCTAAGCTCCGGTGAGGTGGGACGAGGGCTGATAGGGCATGCCCGCCCTCTGAGCACCAATACACGTCAAGAAGAGCAAGGATTAACTCAAGCATACATCTAATCCTAATTCTCGATGTAATCACATACATGATTAGAATACTGGGGTGTGATACTAGTGATACTAGTATCAAAGAGGGGAATTGTAAGTATCATACCTGCCAACCTTGGAAAAAAATTTTGAGTAGCAACTTATCGCAGCGGTGCGGCGCAGCACGGTGCGAGGTCAGGCACATTTGCTGATCAGTATTGATTGTTCACATGCTCACTCATTACAATGTATTACTAAGCACAGAGTTCCCACTCACCACCATATCTAGTTATTCAACATACAAGTAGACTATGAAGAAAACAAGAACTCTTTTAATGAAAAGGCATGAATATATTTCCAATGCTTTCACCAAGACATTTGGCACAAGGCAACTGTGCCCGAAAAATATGTCCCTTATACAGACCTTAAACTTAAAGATAAGGGATAAATGTACTGCCTTTGGCATATTGTGTCTTAAATACATTGGGAATTATAAACAACAAAGAATCCCAAATAGCATGCTATGTCCCTTTTGACATTTAGTATTATATTGTATAGATAACAGAAAAACCAAAGGGCTATAGCCTATGTCTTTTAAAACAGATGCTGGCAGTCTGCAAAACACACACACACACACTAAATCCTTTTTTCATAAATTTAGTTTTGACCGTAAAAGAAATTCTGTTGCTCCTCGCTACACTTTGAACTAGGCTACACTAAACATCGAAAGTGAATATTCCAGAGAACCTATATAAATATATATTTTTCAATATTAATATTTAGTAAATGCAAACTGATAACCACACTTACAGAAAAATTTACTGAAAATAAATTATAGGCTACTCTGGCCTATCCAATAACATAGCCTTTATAATATTCATATTCCTGACCTGGCCTAATTTGGAAAAAATAATGGCCTATGTATATAAATGCAAGCATTTCTATGTTAGCAATATTATTACCTAATTTCCTTGATGGCTAATGTCAAAATCATAATTGCACACTGTGCAAAATGCATGATTAAGCAGTTTAGAGGGGCAGAGGCATGGCCATTGATCTTGATACTTCATTAGGAACTTCTGAGGGGCATAGACTCGCTTCTTTTTAGATTTGCTTCGCTCTCTCTCTCTGTCAGTATCCTCATCTGACGTCATGTGTATTATTAACTGCAAGGCACACACATACACAAACACACACCATCATCCACCACATGTACTTACGTGAAAACACTTCGTGTGCTGCTCATTGAATCTCACATGCACGAGTAGCCTAGTTCAGAAGATTTTAATGCGTCTATCTGAACATTCCATCAGAACAGTGATGTAATCAAAAAAAGTGATGTAAAAAAGACCAAGGTTTCACTACAGTCTCTGAAGCACATAGCTGATGTCATAGTCTGATGTCAGACACACCCACACACATCCACAGCTGCATATCCACACAGACACACACACACATAGACAGATATCAAACAGTGATGTCACACTCACTCACACACCCCCATATACACATATAAAAGATCTCTGTACCCTTTCGTCTTTGGGGACTTGCGAATAAAAGATTGTGAACTCATGGGGTTCCTGTCTTTTTTCGCGACTCACTGCCAGAGCTCTGGGTGACGCGAGGGGACTGATCACGAGATGGTGTAATCACTCCAGCTGAGGCTGAGGGCAAGAGGTGAAGAAACCTAACAGTGGTGGTGGTATATTCACCGAAAAAGGCTATGTCAACTGGACTGTACCTAACACAAGCAAAAGACAACAAACCATAAACATCTCATTATCTCTAGCCGCTTTATCCTGTTCTACAGGGTCGCAGGCAAGCTGGAGCCTATCCCAGCTGACTACGGGCAAAAGGCAGGGTACACCCTGGACAAGTTGCCAGGTCATCACAGGGCTGACACATAGACACAGACAACCATTCACACCTACGGTCAATTTAGAGTCACCAGTTAACCTAACCTGCATATTTTTGGACTGTAGGGGAAACCAGAGCACCCAAAGGAAACCCACGCGGACAACATGCAAACTCCGCACAGAAAGGCCCTCGCCGGCCACAGGGCTTGAACGCAGACCTTCTTGCTGTGAGGCGACAGAGCTAACCACTACACCACCGTGCCACCCAACCATAAACATCTTTTCCCAAATTTACACAGAACTACTATGCATTCAGGCATTCTCACAAACTGGTAATTTCAAATAACACAGGAGTTAGCCTATAAATTGTTTTATAATTATTCCTTTTTTTCATTCATTTACAAATGATGCAGAAAGGTTCAGCACTTGACCAGGCAATGAGGTAAGTACTTCTGTAGGTAATGAAACAAAGAGAACACAATCCCAGACAAACATTAGCTACTTATATAGGAACTTTGAATGCAGCACAGACAGCTTTCACAGGCCCATCTCCTTGATCTTTGAGGATTCTCACAATATGCTCCACAGCCAAATAAAAGGAATTACATCTTGTTGTATTAGGCTGTGCCAGCTGAAGCTTACAGTGCTCCTCGACAGCCTCTGCAGCAGTAGTAGACCTTGCAGTCTTATTCCAGAGAGCCTGGGACTTGGAGAAGGCTGACCTTGACAGCTTCTTGTAGGCATCTGCCCTATTTGCATCCTTGACATCCACCGTAGAAACCAAATTCAGCAAATGACAAATGCACCAATGATGCTTTGGCAGTTGGTACTGAAGGCCATCATCTTCAGTCATAATGGCTTCAACATCAATGAAGTCCACTTCTGTCTTATCATCAGAACCATCACCTTCATTGGTTGCTCTTTCCTTGGTTACCTCTTCAGCAGTATCATTGTTGTTTTCATCTAGTCCAAACACACGAAATGCTTTAATAAAATTTGAACCATTGTCCGTTGTGATTCTGACTATTTTCTGATGGATTTCATATTCTGTGTGTATGTCATTCATTGCACATGCCACATGCATCAAATGTATGAACACGCTTTAACTGCTTGCATGCAAGAGCAACAGAATGTCTCTCAAAACTGCACAGATCCAGTCAATGCACTGTAATGCCAATAAAACTCCTCCTTCTCGCAGTCCAACAATCAGATATCGTGGCAATGTATGCAATCCTCCTCATTGCTTTTTTCACCTGCTCCTTCATTGTCATTGTGGTTGAATCAATCTTGTGCCGCACTGTGGATCAAGACATGACCACACACTTTGGCTGTAAATCCAGGACAAGGCTTTGGAATGATGGCTGTTTAACAAGAGAGAAAGGCTGGAGCCCTTGAACTATAAAGTGGAGTTCAGTATTGTCAACTGATTTCTGAGAGATTTGTCTTGTTTCTTCAAGCTTCATCTGTTTGACGTTTGAAGAAGATGTCCCAGCCTCAGATTTTCTCTTGCAGACAGTTGTAGTCAGTTCACAATGTTTCTTCAGTTGACACCCATGCTTCCTCTATAAAAGAGTGTATAATTTCAGTTTAAAAAGGCCCCAAATCAATTCTGATTGGCATTAAAATCCACATTCAAACATTTTTCAGGTAGTGGTAGGAGAAATGGATACATCTCATTTACTGAACAACTATGACCTTGTTCAAGATACACTACAAGCATAGCATTACAACTGTACTGGTAATATTACAATAGTCTGTTTAAGTTAGTGCTAACTTACAACCAAGCAGAATCATCAATAAGATGCTAGCTAGTTTTTCTTTTTGGCTACTGGTAAAAAAAAAATAGATAGTAGCTATAGTAATTATGCAAGGTCACAAAAGCTACAGTGTTAATGTTACCAAAGACAGAAATGTGAATTCACAAATGTATGCATGTTGTGCCATCATGGTGGTTTAACGTTAAGCTAGCTAGTCAGTGAAGCGCTACCTGACATGCTAGCAAACTCTTTTCAGACTCGAAATCATATTGGGTAGTTAACATTACTAGAAAAGAAAGATTTCTATATTCTGTTTATTTGGCAAGATTATGCTAAAACTTATTTCTGAAAGGACTTCAGATAAGTTAACATAATGCATGTTAGCATAACTCCATTTTTACATGCTAACTAACAGTGTCCAAGTTAATTAGCTATGTATTAATGTTAGTCGTGGACAAGGCTATGGCAACTTGGCGAGCAAATCCACAGACAGTAATTTGACTAACCAGACTGCATAGCTATTGCAACATTATCGCTAACTCTAAAAGTACAGATGACTTCATTTCAAGCTTTCTCTTGGAATAAAATGTTTACATACCTCAATGTGCTTCCACAGGTTGGACAGCGAATTTTTATTAGCTGTGATGTGGTTTGTTTTAGGCAAACAAAGCAAACATTTAAAATGAAATTACTCTTTTCAGAAAACTGAAACATGGGTTCTAGTTATGGCCATGGGTGCGTGCATTCCCCAGAAGAGCTGACTCCTTCCATCCTGCCATCAAATGATTGTGTCCAAATAATGTTGCTGAGAAATCACTGAACTTGATTTTATAGTCTATGGACGTGACATGATCCTACTGATTACTGATAGGCTGTCTCAGCGTCACCTGCGAAAAAACCAGTCACGTTTTAGAAAAGAAAAGAAAAGAAAAAACATCCACTTTCAAATCTGCTTCATAGTAACGAGTAACGAGGACCTTTATAGAAATGTAATGGAGTGAAAAGTATGATATTTGTCTTTCAAATATTGTGAAATTAAAGTCATCTCATTATCTCTAGCTACTTTATCCTTCTACAGGGTCACAGGCAAGCTGGAGCCTATCCCAGCTGACTACGGGCGAAAGGCGGGGTACACCCTGGACAAGTCGCCAGGTCATCACAGGGCTGACACATAGACACAGACAACCATTCACACTCACGGTCAATTTAGAGTCACCAGTTAACCTAACCTGCATATCTTTGGAGTGTGGGGGAAACCGGAGCCCCCGGAGGAAACCCACGCAGAGAACATGCAAACTCCGCACAGAAAGGCCCTCGCCGGCCACGGGGCTCAAACCCGGACCTTCTTGTTGTGAGGCGACAGCACTAACCACTACACCACCATGCCGCCCAAATTAAAGTCATAAGTTTCCAAAAAAAAAAATAGTAAAGTACAGATGATCAAAAAGTGTACTTAAGTACAGTACTCATATACATATCCTGCATTACTGTCCACCTCTGTTAATTAGCAACATTGTGGAACTTTTTATTTAGCTCTGTCTGTTTTTCTCTTTTAAATAGTGGTGATGAATAGTGCTCACTCAAGCTACTACACTTGTTCTTTATAACATTAGCAACTTGTTTTTAAATGAAGTGCATTAGCTAGCTACATTAGTTAGCTTGGATAGAGTAGGGCTGCAATTGAGAAGAGTGGATTTTGTTTCACTGTGGAAAAGTGCTTCTGTATAGTTGTATGTAAAGTATGTTTTTGTTTTCACTGCAACAGAATCCCTTGGTGTCGACCAATAACAACTGATCATCAAGAGCAACATGCTAGCTAAGAGTTGTTTTTCACTCACCTAGTGATGTCTGTAGACATTTTCTCTCACCTAGACAGTGTTTGCTGCAGCATTGGTTGCTGTTGCATGCTGTTAGTAATGAACTCCTTGTACTGGGTTTTATGTTGAACCAGGTTGCTTGTATTAAACACAAACACATAGTATATACAATATATTTCTTTGTTTATGTACTAGTTTCTGTAACCCTGAAACCAATATACGACTTCCTGTGTTTCTGTCTTTCTCTAGTCGAAAGCTTTTTCACCACTCGGTTACTACAGACTCCATCACTGCAGCGTGTGTGATTAGACTTGTTTGTCATCTGATAATGACTTCTCATTCTTAGAACATTTTACCTCCTCGTTCTTTCTTTTTTCCTGATCTTTCATTTTTACTGTTATGTTTTATCTCACGTCTGAGTTGGTTTGAGACAGAAAGTGTGTGCATTGTGCAGCTGTGTTTTTGGCAACCCCCACAACTCCAGGAAATGTCCATAACAGATGTTTTGTCATAGGGAAACCTCAGTGAGACCTTTCCAAAGGTTTTAAGATGTGACTTGAAATATAAAAAACAGCTTACTGAATGTGCTTATTCAATTATAAATAGTTAAATAGCTATTCCTCATATCTTACTTGTACAATATAAATGACTTGCATATGTCCAGCTTGCAGTGAGTCCTGGTGTAGTACCATTAAACATGCATCTTGTGTACCTTTAATGTGCATATTATATTTGGAAAAATGAATGCAGTATACCTTTAAAATAAGGTAGTATCTTTGGAGACCAGAGCTAGCCATACCCATAAATACCCATTGTTATGTCTATGTGTGGGGCGACACGGTGGTGTAGTGGTTAGCGCTGTCGCCTCACAGCAAGAAGGTCCGGGTTCGATCCCCGTGGCCGGCGAGGGCCTTTCTGTGCAGAGTTTGCATGTTCTCCCCGTGTCCGCGTGGGTTTCCCCCACAGTCCAAAGACATGCAGGTTAGGTTAACTGGTGACTCTAAATTGACCGTGAGTGTGAATGGTTGTCTGTGTCTATGTGTCAGCCCTGTGATGACCTGGTGACTTGTCCAGGGTGTACCCTGCCTTTCGCCCATAGTCAGCTGGGATAGGCTCCAGCTTGCCTGCGACCTTGTAGAAGGATAAAGCAGCTAGAGGAGATGAGATGTCTATGTGTTTACTGTTTGTCTGGATTTTTTACAAGTTTATTTCCTCCACTAAAGCACAGATAACTTCATTGCAAGCTTTCTCTTGGAACAAAACGTTTACATTCCTCAATATGCTTCGGCAGGTTGGATGGCAAGTTTTTGTAGGCTGTGATGTGGTTCATTTTAGGCAAAAAAAACAAACATTTAAAACAAAACAACTCTTTATTCCTTTCAGAAAATTGAAACATGGGTTCTAGGTAAAGCCATGAGTGTGTGCATTCCCCAGAAGAACCGTCTCCTTCCATTCTGCCATGAAATGATTGTGTTAAATAATGCTGTGGAGAATCACTGAACTTGATTTTATCCAGTCTATGGACGTGACATGACCCTAGTGATTATTGATAGGCTGTCTCAGTGTCACCTGTGAAAAAAACTAATCATGTTTTCAAAAAGGAAAGAAAAAAACCATCCACTTTCAAATCTGCTTCATTAGTAATGAGTAATGACCCTGATAGAAATGTAGCAGAGTAAAAAGAATGATATTTGTCTTTCAAATGTAGTGAAGTTAAAGTCATAAGTTGCCAAAAAACTAATACTCAAACAAAGTGCAGATACTCAAAAAGTGTACTTAAGTACAGTACTCAAGTAAATGTACTTCATTACTGTCCACCTCTGGTGTTATTATACTACCTGTATATGAGTACTAGTAAGTTGTAACCAGCTGGAACATCCTTGGCCCCCATACTTTTTCTAGACATGGAACTGACCTGTGTGTACTACTGTTTTCTTGGGTATAACTTTAAGCATGTTTTTCTTGAATCTTCTGATATTTTCTTGTAAATTATATTCAAAGTGTAGTGTAATTAGCAACTAATGTCTAATGTAATTTGTCCTTTGAAGACCACAAAAATGTGCCTGGAAATAGCTGAGAAGCCATCTCCAGGCAATTAAAGCACTTCAGCTTCTGGGACCCTAAAGCAGGCCCCGGAAACCCGGCCACCTTATTCCGGACCTTTGGTCTGTCATTCAGACAGGCTGAAATTTGGACGGACAAACAACATTTCAGACTTGTCTGTCCTGTGACAGTCTGCTTAAAATTCCTTATTTCCCACACTGTAATAACATACTGTATTCCCGGACTGTGCTATAGACTACATGTAAATGGTGTGCGCTATCCTTTTATGGTTATGGTATCGTTAACATGCATGTTCACAAGCCAAAATAATAAGATGCTGCAGCAGGTTTACTGCGTACACACATGTCAGCTGTCCAGCTATTGCTCGTACTCATTAATAGGGTATCCTGTGTATGTACATGGTACACGTGCCGTTTTGGGGGTGAGCCTCACTTTGATTTTTACAACAGTGGCTGGAGAGGTCTGTGAGAGATGTTGATTTTTGCAACAGCTCTGAAGAAAATCTGCTTGAAATCCCCTGAGTCTTGGGAACTAAAACTTATTATAGGACTTGCTCACATGCAACTCACACAATCATTGTATAGTTATCTCAGTCTATTAGACTCAGGAGCTCAGACTGCAGTTACTGACTTTGTATTATAGACATGCAACTCTTGCAGTCTTTATACTTATCTCGATATTAAGCTCTGTCTTAAGTGGCCACTTACATTACCTCAGTTTACCTGGGTATAATCACTGTCTTATATGTGCATTGAATGTCCTGAGCAGGAGCTCAGATTGCAGTTTCTAAAATAGTAACGATCTAAGGTGTTTTGTGGTCAGTGTACTACACTGTACTGTATTATGTGATAATGCATTATATGACAATGCAACTTTCAGAACTATGACCAAATATCAGTTGTAATTATGTTCTACGCATATACCTGCAACTCTGACAATATAATTTACAGTGACTAATAAAATGGTTTTGAAAGTTCCTAGTTTTAAAATGTATTTCTGAAATGGTAATTTTCTTTCAGAGATTTCATTTACAACATGTCTCTGACAGCTCAAAATGCATCTCCAGGCATTTAAAAACTGCAGAGCTTCTGGGAGCCTCTGGCAGCCCCCAGGACCCCCAGCCTTACTAGGTTGATGGCCTTTCCCCATCCAATTTTCCTGGATCTGCCCCTGCTGAATATGCACAGAAGGTTACATGTGCAAAACGCAATCCACTCAAGCATTTACATGGCTAATATTTTCCTATCAAACACATTATCTCAGGCCAACACCAACTCTTTCAATCCGATTAAATTATCAATCTGAATGGAGTATTTCATTCTGCTCAAGCCTGAATCCAATTATCAATGGATTATTATGGTGCATGTAAACGCAGCTAGTGACTTCACTTCATCACACCACCCTGTTTGCTTTAATTATTTTCCTGTAACAGCACAGCCTCTGAGCGTTTTAGACATCATTCCTTGATTTCAGCTGTCAAGTGTACAAGGGAGGCAGATATAAGTGCAGAAGTGTTTATTGGAATAAAATGCAATCTATACATAGAGTGCATGAAACACACAAAAGCAAACAGTCCAAATCGGCAGGCAAGGTCATGAACGAGAAAACAGGCAAAGGGTCGATCGAGGCGCAAACAGTATGTCATAGGCAGGACGAGAACTAGAATCGGGAACAGGAGTCGAGAAACCAGGAAACCCACAAACACGGGAAACAAGGCTCTGAACGTGACATAATACTTCGCATAGTATTACCATCAGTGCAGTCCTTAAAGGAACAGTCCACCGTACTTCCAAAATGAAATATGCTCTTCTCTGAATTGAGACGAGCTGTCGAAGCGCGCAGAAGGTGTTAGTACGCCTGTCATTATAGTGCGGACTTTCCATAGCATAGAAAATCGCTACGTTTCAATTTGTGTAACTGAACTTGTTTCATATCACTGGTCATAAACCTATGTAAACAGGAAAAACACGGAAGAGTTTGGTCGCATCTAACTACAGCCCCAAAAAATACCATTGGCCATGCTGAGCCTAGCTACATTGCTAACAGGAGTGACAGCGCGTCTGACTGACTGGGAGGTCGCGCAAAGCTCGGAGAGGTACGGAGCAGCTCGTCTCAATTCAGATAAGAGCATATTTCATTATGGAAGTACGGTGGACTGTTCCTTTAAATAGCCCAACACTTCGGTAACTAATTGAGAACAGGTGCGCCTTGTTCACGGTGCGCGTGCTGGAGCTCACTCGGCGCATGCACAGCCCGAGGCACGCCTTTTGGTGCACGCGCCACAGCGTGCAGGACTGACATCAGCAACTTAAAGCAAGGTGCCCTTTCAGTTTCATAAAATCGGTGAAATTTAGTTCCCTCTGAAATTTGGTCATTGTTATATATGCTTATTTCTATAATAATACTGTATATTATATGTAATACTGTACTTTCTGTATAATACTGTGGAAAACAAAACATATTCTTGATTGTAAATCT
The DNA here is from genome assembly GCF_027579695.1 of Neoarius graeffei. Classification (NCBI taxonomy): domain Eukaryota; kingdom Metazoa; phylum Chordata; class Actinopteri; order Siluriformes; family Ariidae; genus Neoarius; species Neoarius graeffei. The sequence continues at coordinate 13,465,428 of NC_083581.1, forward strand.
TTGCATACTCTATATTACTCATTATTTTTGCCATATCTGACTTACTGTGTCGAAGTCTGGGGAAACACCTACAAAACCACTCTGCAGCCGATATGTACAGAAAAGAGCCATAAGGACAATAAATAAAACAGGATACAGAGATCACACAAACTCACTATTCATAAACTCACACGTTGAAATTTATGGATCTGGTCAAATTCAGAACAGCACAAATAATGTACAAAGCGAGAAAGAATCTATTGCCAAAAAATAAACAAGGAATGTTTAGTGAGAGAGAGGGGGGATATAATCTAAGGGGAGACCTAAATTTTAAAAAACCAAAGGTTCGAACAAATATGAAAAGCATGTGCGTATCGAGCTGTGGGGTGACTTTATGGAACAGACTGGAGACAGAAATAAAACAAAGTGCAAATATAAATCTGTTTAAAAAAAGGTACAAAAATATTTTTAAACAAGTATATAGAAGAGGAAGTATGTTAATGGAGAATGATGAGGGATAAATAGAATAGAGTTGATTGTTATATTAGAACTAACTTAGTATATGGTATATATGGTATATATTTATTTATGGGGATAGTTTATATCTTCATATTTACAGGGATAGGTATGTAGTAGATATTTATTTTTGTAATTATATATCTCATCTCATTATCTCTAGCCGCTTTATCCTTCTACAGGGTCGCAGGCAAGCTGGAGCCTATCCCAGCTGACTACGGGCGAAAGGCGGGGTACACCCTGGACAAGTCGCCAGGTCATCACAGGGCTGACACATAGACACAGACAACCATTCACACTCACACCTACGGTCAATTTAGAGTCACCAGTTAACCTAACCTGCATGTCTTTGGACTGTGGGGGAAACCGGAGCACCTGGAGGAAACCCACGCGGACACGGGGAGAACATGCAAACTCCACACAGAAAGGCCCTCGCCGGCCCCGGGGCTCGAACCCAGGACCTTCTTGCTGTGAGGCGACAGTGCTAACCACTACACCACCGTGCCGCCCGTAATTATATATTTATATGGATATTTATGAAGTGTATATGTGGTATATAGTATATATATATATATTTTTTAATTATATATTTATATAGATATTTATGAAGTGTATATATATATATATATATATATATATATATATATATATATATATATATATTTATTTATTTATTTATTTATTTATGTAGTGTATATATGGTATGTAGTATATATTTATTTTTGTAATTAAATATTTATATAGATATTTATGAAGTGTATATATATGGTATGTAGTATATATTTTTGTAATTATATATTTATATAGATATTCATGAAGTGTATATATGGTATATATTTTTATAGGTGTATTAATGTAGTTTGGATTTCGGGGTAGTTAAAAAGGGGTGGGAAATTTAAAAAGTATTGTACTTCTTCCCACTCCTTTTTCGAACAATGTGCGGTGTATTGTAATGTCTTAGCTCTTTATGTTATTTTATTTAGTTATTTTTTGTCACTTTCTCGTTGTCTTTCTTTTGTATGTACAAATAGTTACATACATTTTTTTATACATGTTCGAAATAAAAATAAATTCAACTAGACAGGGACACTCTAACGAGTGCAAACCCCGCCTTTTCCCTATTAAAATACATTGAGCGAAAATTTCGAAGTTCTGCCATGACCTTGACCTTTGACCTCCAAAATTTAATGGTTTCCTTCCTGGGTGATTGGCAACACGTACAAAATTTGGTCCAAATCGATCCATTGGTTCTTGAGATATCTTGCAGACACACAGACAGACAGACAGATACACACACACACAGACTGACGCAGGTGAAAATAATAACCCCTCCGACTACTGTCGGCGGGGTTAAAAATAAAATTCATTCAAATTCTGTAATATCTATTAAACAACAACAACAACAACAAAACAAACAAAAAAAAAACCCAGGCCATTTTGTGGCTGGGAAGTTATTTATTTTGAGGGGATTTCCTAGCAAATAATGTGCATGAAATCATGCGCTTCGTGCAGTCAAGCAGAGAGAGGAAGTCTGGTGTGTGCATGTGCAAGTTTTTATTGCCCGGGCACTGACCCAGTTATGTCATTTTGCCATGAAATGAGGAGCTAAACATAACATTCACATTGCAAGTTCAGTACTCAAGTTGTGACAGAAAATATGACAGAACCAGTGGATCCTACACATCAAATGCTGGTTAGTATGTTTCTCCCTGTCGTAAATATTGTAATTAGTGAAGAACATGCTGCAATTAGCCCAAATATGTATCTTTTTGAGGCGAACTTGAGCCTGGTCACTCATCTTGTTGAAGTCCGTTTTGCATTGAGTGTATTCTAGCCAATATTTGTTTGTCATAATGAAAATTATGTATTAATTTCACAATGTAAATATTATTCCTGTGCATTAGATAGTTTACACAGAAGGTAAACGTAGCCTTTATCATTGTGATGGTGAAGACCGCTGAGCGAAAATATGTGTAATTAGACTATACACCTATATTGCACAACTTCTGGTGAACAGCCTCTCGATTTGCTATTATACTGTGCAGTTTACTTCACTGATCAAGACAGTATACGGTTCTTTTTCACTGTGGCAGTGGGGGCATGGTCAAGCGCCGAGCCCGGTACTGTGTGTGTGTGTGTGTGTGTGTGCGCGCGCGCGCGCGCGTGAGCAGTGAGAGGATCTCTTCCCCTGGCTGAAATCACGTCAGTGCAGTGGCACACAGTTTATTTTGAAATTGATATTTTGTGTTAAAAGCGTGTTTTGTATCAAGTGACAGTTAAAAATAAAAACGAAAGTGACATTGATCCCGCCTGGCCTGTTACATTCATCTTTTTGATATTTGTGCTTGCTTATGTTTTTGCCAAACATAGTGATCAGAAGTAATAGTTTTGGGAATACGAACCCTCCTCTATCTTTGTAATGCCACTAATAGACTTTCCTAAACTTGAATTTAGTATAACCATGTGAATTTCCTGTATAACCCACCCGTTTCAGACATGAGCCCAAGAAGAGAAAAAAATCTCTAAAGTTTGATTGAAGGAGTGATAGGATATATATGTGTGTGTGTGTGTGTGTATATATATATATATATATATATATATATATATATATACACACACATATATATATACAGTGTATATATATATATATATATATATATATATATATATATATACACTGTATATATATATGTGTGTGTGGGTGTGTGTGGGTGGGTGGGTGTGTGTGTGTATATATACTGTATATATGTGTGTGTGTGTGTGTGTGTGTGTGTATATATATATACTGTATATATGTGTGTGTGTGTGTGTGTGTGTATATATACTGTATATATACCTTTTCTTCTCACTTTCCATTACTATAGTCAGTCTTATGTGTTTCATACACACTCCCAGGTGCTCCATTGTTCTCTCAGGTTGCAAATTTGTATCCCACAATGTGTTGCGAACAGGGAACCCCCCCCCCCCCCACACACACACACACACACACACACATCATGCATGACATAGTATCTTGGTTTAAGTCACTGTGAGGCAAGAAAAAATTGGTGGAGAATTTAGGGCCACTGGGCTCTAAATTAATTAATTGTTATTTTAGGAAACAAAAGTAATAAAATCAGAAGTCTGTGATTCGGGTTCAGTAGCTTTCGGTCCACTAAAAAAAATAATTGGGTGTCGGGGAAAATTTATTTTTAAGGCCTAAATTTGAGAAATCTGAAAAGGAGTCGGGTGGCACAGTGGTGTAGCGCTGTTGCCTCACAGCAAGAAGGTCCGGGTTCGAGTCCCGTGGCCGGCGAGGGCCTTTCTGTGCGAAGTTTGCATGTTCTCTGTGTGGGTTTCCTCCGGCTGCTCCGGTTTCCCCCACAGTCCAAAGACATGCAGGTTAGGTTAACTGGTGACTCTAAATTGACCGTGAGTGTGAATGGTTGTCTGTGTCTATTGCCGCTTTTCCACTACCAACGCGGCTGAGTTGGGCTGAGCCGAGCTGGGCTGAGTCGAGCTGAGTGGGGCTGTTGGAGTTGCATTTCGACTGCAACCGTGCTGAACTGTGCTGGCTGGAAGTGGGTGGACACATTGGGTGGAGTTAGCGAAAGTGGGTGGACGTCACGTGATGTCGTTAGGTGGCGCAAACAGTGACATCAGTGACCTTTTAAGTGGTAGTCTCACGACCCGGATAGTAAACAATAAACATGGAGGACATGGAGTCGTTAGTGTTGCTGGTCTTGGTGCTGTGGCTTGTTGTCACCGACAACGGCAACAGATACTGGCAAGAGCGTATAGATGAGGCGAGGCGCATAAGGCTTCAGAAATTCTCGTAATTCGTAATTCTTCTTCTTCTGGGTTTACAGTGTTTACAGATCCCAGCGTGCTCGCGGGGCGTGTGTGGGCATGTGAGGACACTCCTCCTCACCAATCAGTGCACAGGGGAGTGTCTCCTCACGCCCCTCGCCCCACTCGGCTTGGTTTGGCCCGCTTCAGCCCCACTCCAAAACCGTAAGAGTTTTGAGTGCTGAGTAGGGCTGAAGCGAGCTGAGTCGTGCTGTTCTGAGGTAGTCGAAACGCGAGCCGTGTCGGGCTGAAGTGAGCTGAAGTGAGCTGAAAAAGGGTAGTGGAAAAGGGCCATATGTGTCAGCCCTGTGATGACCTGGCGACTTGTCCAGGGTGTACCCCGCCTTTCGCCCGTAGTCAGTTGGGATAGGCTCCAGTTTGCCTGCGACCCTGTAGAACAGGATAAAGCAGCTAGAGATAATGAGATGAGATGAGATGAAAAGGGGTCTATCTTTAAGGAATTTATGGTAAAACCAAAACAAAACGGGAAAGGAGGCGTTCTTATTTATATACTATGTGCTGTCTGGGGCGGCGCGCGCCCTCTGGCGCCTGTATCACACACTGCAGGCGTGAAGGGGGGGGGGGGAGTGGGCGTGGCTACATGTGTAACGTCAGAGGGAGTCCTAAAGCAGCGCGTTCTCAGTTTGCATGTCAAATACTCATACTCACACAAAGTCTGGTGCTTGCTGTTCCTTTTCCCTCACTGCAGAGATATCAGAGGAGCTACTATGGGTATGTAGAGGTCTATAAAATGGTGGTGCTATGTGTTGACTGAATATGTGTTGTGTATCAGTGCTAGAAGTTTGTTTTGCATTGTGTGCACGCGCATTTGGCTTGTTTGGATTAGAGGGAATAACATGGTTAGGGACAAAAAGGGGGTTTGCAACACACACACACAGATTGCAGTGCATACTTGATGCAGAAGTCTGTGCATGGAGTCACGACATGGTGCGTCTGTATGCAACAACAGTTTATATGTTCAACAGCGGTGGGGGGGAGAAGTTCCACTGAATCCCTTTTCAATCTCCTGGCCAAATCCCCCTGTTCCTGTTCACTCAGCATTTTTTTTTTTAAAGTGTAGAACTGTTATCTCATTCCCTAAGTAGTGCACTCTGGGCTGAGGGATCTGAATCCCAGATGACTCACTCCACGGATTACGGAGCTCTTAATCACAATCTGGGTTTATCCATTCCTAATGTACAGCCATTCTTGGTTATTCAGTCAGGATCTGTTCACTTTTACCTGTTAGCTCTGGATTTGTTAAAAGCAGGTTTACTCTTTAATATTTGTTTAATCTGTGTGTGTTTAAAAATAAATAAATATACATTATATATATATATATATATATATATATATATATATATATATATATCTCCCATCCATTATCTGTAGCTGCTTATCCTGTTCAGGGTTGCAGGCAAACTGGAGCCTATCCCAGCTGACTATGGGTGAGAGGCGGTGTACACCTTGAACAGGTCACCAATACCCCTTTTCCACCAAATCAGTTCCAGGGCTGATTCGGGGCTGGTGCTGGTTCACAACTCGTTCAACTTGCGAACCAGCTGAGAACCAGTTTGCTTTTCCGTAGCTTGGGGTGCTAAGGGGAGCCAAGTCATTACGTCACTGTATACGTCAGTTACATCGCTGCGTTTGCATAAACCTTGGCGCGAACATCGAAGCAACAACAACATGGAGAAGAAGAAGCAGCAACAACAACAATAATGGATGACTGCTGCTTTACTGCATCCATGATATCCCGTCACTTATTTAAAAATGGCACCCTCTCACAGTCTTGCTATTGTTGTTGGTCTTAACAACTCCGCCCCCCCTGCAACGTAAGCAGTTCTTTCCTCTAGCCCAGCAAAGAGCTGGTGCTACCCTGGAACCGTTTTTTCTGTCCCAGAGCCAGTTCTTTGTCAGTGGAAACAGAAAACCTGGTTCCAAACTAAGCACTGGCCCCGAACCAGCCCTGGAACTGATTTGGTGGAAAAGGGGTAATAGAGACAAACAGCAATTCACACTCAGGTTCACACCTATGGTCAATTTAGAGCCACCAATTAGCCTAATCTGCATGTCTTTGGACTGTGAGGGAAACCCATGCAGACACTGGGAGAACATGCAAACTCCACACAGAAAAGCCCCTGTCGGCTACTGGGCTCCAACCCAGAACCTTCTTGCTGTGAGGTGATCGTGTTAACCACTACACCACCGTGCTGCCTTACTTCAGGATTTGCTGCAATTAATTTTAGATTTCTTCATTCAGTATTTTGGATTTGGAATACTTCAGTCTGGATTTCTGAAATCTGTAATGGTTATATCCAGGTTTGATGGTTCAGGAGTTGTTTCACACTGTCGTTCTTAATTCAGGATATGTTGGTTCTGGGTTTTCTTTTTAGGTAGACTTAATCCTGGACTTGTTCACTCTGAATGAATTTGGTCATCTGTGATGTTTGTGATGAGTCTTGAGGACAGTCAGGGGTTTCGGATAAAGCTGGAGGTGAAACATCAACATTACTGTGTGTGAATAGTAACAGTAAAATACACAAACAGCATTTTAATTCAGACTTTCTGAATTTTTTTTTTTTAAATCTTAACAAAAGTCAGAATAAGAGAGTTATTGGGGAATTTTGTTGTTGAGTGTTTTGTCCTTCTGTGTTTTGAGGCATTCTGGGGCATGAGTGGTGCCTCAAAGACTTCCAGGAGGTTTAGAAAAGCTTTAGGGCCTTGATAGGACTGTGAACCAGATGGAGCTACAATGTGTGTGTGTCTTTCATTAGAGTTCTCTGTATTTCTGTGTGGTGTTTTGGGTCTCTTTCTATCACTCTTTCCTCCCTCCCCTTTTTTTCCTGTGTGTGTGAGAGAGTGTGAAAGAAAGAGAGATGTTGTCTTTCTCCCCCTTTTTTCTTTCCTCCTCTCTCTGACAGAGTATGTGCAAGTTGTCAGCTAAGCACTGCTAGATGCTCTGGTCTGACTCCTGAACCACCTCACTTTTTTTTTTTTTTGGTAAAAGATGTTTCAAAGATTATGTCAACTTTTATCACAGGTTACAATATCAAGACTTTAGCTGTCCTTAACCTTAACACACAGTGTTCTTGAGAACATATCGTGATTGTGGTGTCTAACTGATTATTAGCACAGCCCTGTGAGACACAGCTGTGTTTGTGCTTATTTCTTTTTTTCCTTCACTGGAAATCCTGAATCACACCAAGTCTGGAGTCTCACTCTGTTATCTTCTGCCTGCTATGTTAATAGAGGACTCTCTGAAATGAAATGAAATGAAATTAAACCGGGTGCAGTGAACAGAGTGTATCTGTGTGACGTGTTTCCTCATGAGGACTTTCCGTGCTGAGAAAACGTTCAGTATGAACTGTCGACACAGCAGGGTCTTGGAAAATCTTGCTCACTCCCTCACCGCATTGTTTACAGCCAGTCCAAGACTGAAAATAATCACATGCTGTTTGTTTGGCTAACGTCTGATTTGTTGATTTTATTGGACTGACTCTTGCTTTCTGCTCACTTCTTTGTTTAAAACTGGACTGTTGAGCAGTTTATTAAACCCAGAGATTCTCCACATTCTCTTGTTTTCATACTTTTGAGTTGAAAGCCTGGATAGAACTTTGGAGAAACACTTGTCGCATGTTTAGTAACATTACGCTAAGGTTACACGTAGCCGGTTGGTCTGTGAGAACCGTGGCTGGGGCTACCGCGGCCATGCTGGTAGATTTTGGAGGTGAATTGTGGCATAAATTTGGGCAGACTAAATATGCAAATGAAAGCACGTTAGCCACGGAAGATGCCGGTAGAACCAATGGCAGCAGCGATGTATAGTGACGTATGGCCCAGTGTTTCCCACAGACCAGGTAGCAATTTATGGTGCTCTATTGTGCTGATGAGGGAATCGTGCGCGGTGGTGTCGTGGTGGTCAGTGGAGTTGGTCATTGGGATGTATGCAAAGTGTTTACAGCGGGCGGTGTTCAAACCCACAGTATTTTTCTTCAGAGTCACCTGCTGGGACTATTTTAAAGCTACAAGAAGCATTTGAGATTATTCAGTTCAATCTAAATTCTTTTAAGTTCTTTAAGAGAAGACCGCTAAAACAGTTTTACCAGAACCCTGCCTGGTTTCATTCCTTGACCCAACTTTACATTACAGGGCAGGCCATTAGTTTGCTGGGCTTGATGTTGGTGGAAAACCTGTCTTTTTAAATTTATGAAAATTACTCACCAAAATTGAAGTTAAAGTTTAGTTTTTACTAGAGATGCACTGATTGCAATTTTTTTGGGCCGATTCCGATTTTCCATGGAGTGTGACCTGCCGATACCGATTTTGGCCGATTCCGATTTCATTTTTTTCAAACCACTTCACAGCACACACAAAGACTATTTTTCTTTAATAGAACATTTTGCCAGATTTTCAGTAATAAATTTTCAACACCTCAAAGGCTGAGAAACAAAAAGGCATTGTTCTTTGTAAAATCTTTCTTCATGTTTGGTATCTCATCTCATTATCTCTAGCCGCTTTATCCTGTTCTACAGGGTCGCAGGCAAGCTGGAGCCTATCCAGCTGACTACGGGCGAAAGGCGGGGTACACCCTGGACAAGTCACCAGGTCATCACAGGGCTGACACATACAGTGCGTTTACATGCACATCCAAATCGAGCTGCTGTCGGTAATCGAGCAAAGGGTCCCAGCAGGGGTGCCAGAGAAATCCAATCCTACATGCACACAAGGAAATCGAGCTATTGTGTGAGGTACATTGTGCACCCGAGCCACAGGTGGCGCTACATGCCCCATCGTGTTGGTACACTTCCGGTTGTCATCATGAAGAAGAGCTATTCAAGAGTTATCAGTTCCGTGTTCTCCATTGCGCGTTTTTCTCCCGTCCATGAATTTTAATATATTCAACTCCTTAAGCTGAATGAGCATAAACTCTGTCTCCTCATTGCTCCAGAAGTGCACGTTTCTGCTCGCCATTTTCTCTTCTTCGTTTGTTCCTCCTGACCTTTTCTGCTGCTCGCTACTACTGTTGTCATGCTGACCGAGGCTGTCGTGTTTCCCGCTTGTGGTCTCGTCACTTGTCGCTTCCGGAAGGGGCAGTGCTGAAGTAAGTAGCTCGACTACGTAGCTCGATAGGGTATACATGCACTAAGTAGCTCGGCAAAAATCGCATAATCTAGGTCGTGTAGCTCGATTACGAGAAATCAAGTTTGGTTCAATTTCAGCCTAGCTAAGGTGTATCCATGGCATTTAGAACTTCGATTTCAGTCGAGCAACGGCAGAAATTCGATTTTCTCCATGTGCATGTAAACGCACTCATAGACACAGACAACCATTCACACTCACATTCACGGTCAATTTAGAGTCACCAGTTAACCTAATCTGCATGTCTTTGGACTGTGGGGGAAACCGGAGCACCCGGAGGAAACCCACGTGGAGAACATGCAAACTCCGCACAGAAAGCCCCTCGCCGGCCACGGGGCTTGAACCCGGACCTTCTTGCTGTGAGGCGACAGCGCTAACCACTACACCACCGTGCCGCCCCATATTAGAGCAATTCCAGCGTTATGGACGTGACACTTGAACTCAAAATGGCAACAAATGACCCAGTGCATGCTTTATTGTCTCCCAGTATTTAAACAGGTGTTGCATATTTTAAGGCTGTACCATACTGGAGAAGTGATAGAACAAGAACAATTCCCATAGTACATCTAGGGCATGCCAGAAAACGCCAATAAAAGATGCGTTATGGATGTGACAGAAAAAGTATCACTTTTCTTGGGTGACTGTACATTTTTATCAAACTCTGTGAAATTGTAAACCTAATGTCGAAATGGAGATATCCATTTGATAGAGGGGTCCAAGGTGAATATTAAAAAAATCTTTGTTTAAAATATTTTGTATTTCATGCAGAGTTTCGGAAGGAAAAGTCAGCGTTATGGATGTGACGAAATTCCGTTATGGATGTGACGCGTCTGAACTAGACATGGCATATGTTTAGAAAATCAGCAATTTAACCACTATAACCCTTTGAAAAACTCTCTAAATATCAGCTAAAACTATCAAAGTTCTTAAATAATATTTAGGATGGCTATTGTTTTGCTGTTTTGTGGATTTTAGCATACATTTCTGTGGCTTGTGGCAATAATATAGAATTGTGCATGATCAAAGTTGATTTTAGCTTGGGTTTTACATTATAAGAAAGAAAGACTGACAGTGACACATTAGGTTGGTTACAAATTGGTTCAACTTATTCACATCTGTAAAATACAGGCCTAGGTGATATCTCTGGGAGTGGTTTTGATGTATTACATGTTGCTTTATTTTTGCATGGTGAGGTTGACAATTACATGGAATTGCCCATTAATTCCTGAAATAGGAAATTCACACAAACATTTTTTCTTTTCCCATCCAATATCTGGCACAAAAACAACTTTCCCCTCATATATTATTTGCCTACTGCTATGGAACACACTTTCATAAGCCTATTTACATCTGAAAACTTATGCCTTATAGAACAACCCATTTCTTCATTCAGTGTCAAAATACAAAAATAATTTCCAGTCATACCATAGCCATTCTATCATCATTGTCAAATGTGTATTTGTAGAGTAATTTCCAATGGAATCAAGTGTAACCGAGGTTGTAAAACAAAGAAATTTTTTTCTCTCTTTGTACAAATCTAACTAGATGTTTGGTAATAGGCTAACGTATTAATTCCTGTAATGGGAAATTCACACAACCACAAACATTTTCTTCTTTTCACATCCAATATCTGGCACAAAAAAAATTCACTATATTTGGATATATAATATATCCAAAAATAGTGAATTATTTATTTATTTATTTAACGGCGCGCGCGCCGGAGCTCCTTAGGCGTGCAGGACTGACACTGTTCTGTGCAAACGCAACACAATCGCACTAGAAAGCATGTTCAAGCTGCCAGTGTAGCTGCAGTCTTTTTACTTGCGAATTACGAGTATTTCCACTTTCATCTCTGTGATACACAAGTTTTGATCGGCAGAAAATCGGCATATTTTAATTTTGACCGGCCGGTCGCCGGTCATGGCCGATCATGTGAAAATCGGCCGATTCCGATCGGCAGCCGGTCAATCGGTGCATCTCTGGTTTTTACCTTAGTTTTTTGCCTTTTTGGTGGCAATCTTTCAATCATTCTTTAGTTGACATTCAAGGAATAAATTGCAGAAAACAAGCCGGAGGTTTTTATTTTAAATATTGAACTCAACACTTACCTCAACCAATACTAAAATGAAATAAATAGTGTAATGTAACAAAATAATAATAAAATATCAGAATTGTAAGAAACCACTTAAGGTAACCCCAAGGCAACTAACAATAATGAAAAAGCATTACCCTAATTGGCACAAAGCCTGCATGCCCTATCAGAACATTTAATTCTGCGTGGCTTCCTGAAAAAAAAAAAAAACTCAAGTGCCCTATCGTAAGGGAAGTCATTGCTGAAGCGGGATAAATGGGATAATGCAGTAAGGCCGGTTCCTCGCGTCAGGCTGCTACTGTATGCATCAAAATTGGTTTATAGCCTGACTCAGGGATGTCTGTTTCCTGTAAGCCAAGAAGGCTGTGATAAAGCTCATCACGAGCACGACGTAGGCTAACTTTTAAAATAAGTGGTCGGAAGGCGAATCGGGAAGGCTGCGTTATTTTTAATTAGCCTAACAGGCCTACTTGCAATCTGGGTATATGCGCACCGGCAGGCCTGTGTACATGCCTCTCCGTCTCTGTGTGTGGGTGTGCGCGTGCGTGAATGAGAAGAAAGAGCACTATGAATGAACGGAACGATACGCAACGGAATTTTATTTATTTTTTTCAAAATCGCGAGTCTGATTGTGTGGCGATAGGAATCCATTGTGTGGCGCTGCGCCACACAATGGTCTATGTATGGGAAACCCTGTGGCCTTATGGCAATGATAGCAGTGTGTACAGTTTTCATGACTGCAGTACGGCATAACCACGGCAAGACAAAAGCCACGCCCCCAGGCGAACTGTTCACTTTCTGCAGAACGTTGTTCCATGAATATTTTGAGCTAGATGGTTACGATGGAGAGTAGCACACGTAAGCCTCATGTATGCCTCAAGGATGCTCACTGATGCCTTCACAGTTGTGACTGATGACTTCATCTGACGCTTGACTTTCCAGGGATGGAAACCACGCCCTTCCAATTGTCAAGGTCCCTGGTGCTCATGTATACTGACAGAAGGGTCTGAAATGTCTGTCATAGACCATTTCGAGCCTTCCAGGGTCAATCATGAAGTAATTCTGATGATGAGACCTTCTCTTTAGCCCTCTTTTTGACTGCAGTGACGTTCTGTTTGTGACTAAAATGTTCTATTCCAGAGGAGAAACAGCTTAGAGTAGCATCTTGACATCTGGTGAACCTGATGACCAGAATTAATTTGTGGGAATTTTTTTTTTTTTGCACCAATTAAACCTAGACTAAAATTAATGGCAACCAAAAAACTAATGCTGCGTTCACAACAATTGGGAATTTTCCAGCTCGCAACCCCTTCATGTGAACTCAGTCATCTGATTTCAGAAATAAGATTAATGCATTCATTGAAAACAGTCTTCTGTCACTGTCTACTAAAACTGGAGTTAAATAGCTGTTTGAGTGATTAATTTATCTTTAATAGGCATGTAACTATTCATCCAATTCAATTTTCCCACAATTTTTTTTTGGGGGGGGGGGGTGAATAAAGTTTTCTTACCATAAAATGCAACATTTATTGTCCTGTTCTTTATCAACTTAAACATTTTTTATTAAATAAAAATGTTTAATTTTCTTAATAACTAGACTAATTTTTCCCCACATTTGTAAAGATTGGGGTAAAATATAATAGCCTATTAACTAAAATATTCCTTTTCTTAATAAATGTTTATGAACATTTTGTTCTGTCTCCATTTTTTTTCTTTATCTTTCAGCAGTCTGTAAAAAGAGAGCTATGATTTCTTGTTGAATCTATTTGTACCATCACACTACAGCTCTTTCACATTTTAGGGGTGTGTGTGTTTTCGCTGCATTAGAGCTGTCTTACTTCTGCTTATGGTGAAGTCGCATTCATTCCCTCGGTACGTTATTGCCCCCTCTGATGTCTAAACAACGCAATTACAGTTAAGAAAAACTACAAGATTATGCAGCATGATAAATTTAAAAATGAATCGTGATTAATCGAATCATCATAAATTTGCATCGCAATTCATCTTCTGACAATATCGTTACATGTCTAACCTTTAAAGTACATTTGATAATGCACTGTTAATAGCACTGAAAATTACATGAAAGTGCAGTTTGATGGAGGAAAAAAGTCTTGCAAAAAGTGAATTATTTAAATCACTTAGTATTTCAAATATAAACGGAAACTCAATGTTGCTTAAATCACGAGTGACCACATAGATTGCTGTGGAAAAACTCTGAATTTCCGGGGAGCAGTTACAACTTGGAGAGCTGTTCAAATGGATCTTTCCTTCTGGGAAGTGGAAACTGACCAGATCCCATTCAATCATGAACGCCGGTCAAAACACGATTAAATGTACTATGTGTATTTTCATCAAAAGACTAAAATAAATTTGGAGTTAGCTGTTAAAAAGAACCTTGTTGCACACAGAGCGATGTTCAGGTGTAAAAGAGCAGTGACCAACACGTACTCACGTTCCAGTCGTCCTCTGTGTTGGGATGAAAGTCATATGACTGCCCTTGTCCTGTTGTAGGTGTGTGAGTTACAGGAAAATAATCAACTTTTGGTGGAAACAGGACCTGGGCTTCATTGCATCATGCTGTCATTGATTTATTTTACTGTACAGTGGTGCTTGAAAGTTTGTGAGCACTTTAGAATTTTCTATATTTCTGCAGAAATGTGACCTAAAACATCACCAGATTTTCACACAAGTCCTAAAAGTAGATAAAGAGAACCCAGTTAAACAAATGAGACAAAATATTATACTTGGTAATTTATTTATTGGGGAAAATGATCCAATATTGCATATCTATGTGAACCTTTGCTTTCAGTATCTGATGTGACCCCCCCCCCCCCCCCCCCCCCCCCCCCCCATGCAGCAATAACTGCAACTAAAAGTTTCTGGTAACTGTTGATCAGTCCAGCACACTGGCTTGGAGGAATTTTAGCCCATTCCTCCGTACAAAACAGCTTCAAATCTGGAATGTTGGTGGGTTTCCTCACATGAACTGCTCGCTTCAGGTCCTTCCACAACATTTCGAGTGGATTAAGGTCAGGACTTGGCCATTCCAAAACATTAACTTTATTATTCTTTAACCATTCTTTGGTAGAATGACTTGTGTGCTTGGGGTTGTTGTCTTGCTGCATGACCCACCTTCTCTTGAGATTCAGTTCATGGACAGATGTCCTGACATTTTTCCTTTAGAATTCGCTGGTATAATTCAGAATTCATTGTTCCATCAATGATGGCAAGCCGTCCTGGCCCAGATGCAGTAAAACAGGCCCAAACCATGATACTACACCACCACCATGTTTCACAGATGGGATAAGGTTCTTATGCTGGAATGCAGTGGTTTTTCCTTTCTCCAAACATAACGCTTCTCATTTAAACCAAAAAGTTCTATTTTGGTCTCATCCATCCACAAAACATTTTTCTAATAGCCTTCTGGCTTGTCCACATGATCGTCTGCAGTTTGCTAAAGAGCAGCAATGTTCTTTTTGGAGAGCAGTGGTTTTCTCCTTGCAACCCTGCCATGCACACCATTGTTGTTCAGTGTTCTCCTGATGGTGGACTCATGAACATTTGGCGAATGTTAATGTGAGGGAGGCCTTCAGTTGTTTAGAAGTTACCCTGGGATCCTTTGTGACCATCCCATTGATTGAAAACAGTTGACTCTAATTTCACCTTCAAATTAACTGCTAATCCTAGAGGTTCACATACTTTTGCCACTCACAAATATGCAATATTGGATCTTTTTCATGGCTGCGATCATAAATAAATGACCAAGTATATTTTTGTCTCATTTGTTTAACTGGGTTCTCTTTATCTACTTTTAGGACTTGTGTAAAAATCTGATGATGTTTTAGGTCATATTTCTGCAGAAATATAGAAAACTCTAAAGGGTTCACAAACTTTCAAGCACCACTATAACATAACACACAGTTTTGTGTTCCACACTTTCTAACAGAAAATCACAATGAAAGTGATATAACCCAGTGACCAGACTATTGTTTCTTTTATGTAGTTAAATATTTTTCATTTATACTAGTGGTTTTCTCCTCTCCTACAACAGCTCTGTGTTTTGGGTGTTTTCATTGTATCCCTCATCTCTAAGTGACCTGAGAGTGTCATTGTGAACTGGGAGATGATATAAGTGCTGGAAGGAGTGAGGGGTGACTGTAGCCTTCAGGCACATTTCCAAAAAAAATACTGTGTATGAGGGAGAGAGGGAGAAGAGCAAAAGATGTCATAACAGCGGCAGGCAAACACATCAGTCATGGAGAGATTGGAACACGTTTTTGTATGCGCGCACACTTTTTCATGTCACTCTTTGTGGAAACATGGAGTCAGCATCAGATGTTTTTTGTTCCACTTGTGCATTTCCAGAAAGTCCTGGTCTGGTGATATAATGCCACACACACAGGAACGTACTTTATAAATGTAATAGGATAAGGAGGTGAATTCAGAAATTAAAATTTTAACGTCATCTGGACATTAAAATGCTCTTTTTTTTTAACTAGCACTTAGCAGTTACGGTAGTCAGCTGGCTAGATTGACATATGTATTTCCTATGGACCCCTTGCAATGATGTCACATTTACGTTACCAACTGTCACTACCGTATACCTGGGGGACAAGCGAGCTTTGTTTACATGCTGAAGCCAAGTGAAGATGTCCAGTGTCTGTTGCTGTTGTCTGAAGAAAACGACAGCTAATAAGTGTTGCCAGGCAAAACAAACCTCGCCTGGCCTTTCTGGTGACCTTGACCTGATTACCCCAAAGTTTAATCAGGTAATCTACGGACCATTGCCCGCCTACCCTGAAAATTTGAAGTTAATTGGTGCAACCGTCTAGATGCTAGATTGTTAACAGACAGACACACAAACAAACCACACTGATTACAGTACCTCACCCCGCTTACTCTGTCGTGGGCGAGGTAAAAAAGCTCTACTTCTGGACTACTGGGATAATCTTAGTCAGAAAGAAGCAATTTGATTAGATTATACATAGAAATAAGTTTATTAGTGATCATGATCCGTACAAAATTCCTCGAAACGACTGGAGTGACTATGCAGATTTGTGGTCTAGCATTAGCTACGTGTTGGAATATATCACACACACACACACACACACCCCAAAAGACTCTTGACACACAAGAACAGTTAAAAAAAAAAAAACTATAAAAGCAAGAAAATCTTCCTTGTGTAAATACTTTTTCCTGACATCAGCTTTTGGGGACAGAATGTTGCAAAAGCCAAAGCATTTATTCTCAAAGTACTCCTACCTGAACTGTGGGCTAGATGGAATTCCCGACCCTCCACGTCTCAGCAACCCTAAGGACATCTAATTAGAGGTATTTGCACTCTATCATTTATACAGTGATGTTTATTATTATTGTTAAAACAATATCTAAAGGGTTATTTGTGAAATAACAAAATATCTTGCTCTAGACTTTCAAACAACATTGTAAGATTTTATTTTAATTTTATCTAATAGTGGATGGTACAATAATTACCAACGCTAACAAAATCAGCACATTCCAGTTGTAGCTATAGTCACATAGTAACTATAATCACCCTTGGAGTAGTAATAATTTCAATAAACGGTTAATGTTCAGTTTCCTCTTCATTTATTCTTTATTCAAAAGGCACAACTGAGTCACACAGGTTGATGTGTGTAACGGACAATAACAGTTTTATCCAAAATTGTTTTTCCTGCCTAAATTGATTTATTTACATTTCACATTCATGCAGCTGTTGTAAAGTTCAGTGTGTGTGTGTGTGTGTGTGTGTGTGTGTGTGTGTGTGTGTGTGACACTCTCGAACTGTAGGTTCACTACTCTCTGGCTTCATGGTGGCATTTTGTACAGGAATGGGTTCCTCTGATGATAAAAACAAAGCTTCAGCACTCTCTGCTCTTAATCTTTTCTGTTCTTTCAGGATATATCGTGCATGTCGCTCCTTGTTGGGTTTTTTACTGAGTTATGTCCAAGTTGTTTGAAACCAGTCTGGGTTTTCAGTGTAAAATAAGGAAGCAGCTTCAACTGTAAGAAAATCAGACCCTTTCATGAAGAAGCTAACTTGAATACGTGCAGAAAAAATAAAACGAGATTCTTAAGCAAACTCTTCCATACTCCCTTCCAACTTTCTATTTTTTTTAAATACATTTGCGAATTTCTCTGGAGGTTTTAGGCTTAGCTCCTCTTGTCGTATTCTCTTTAGCCACTCGTTTCTTCGTTGTTCTTGAAGCGTTTGCTTCTCAACATTTTTCTTGATAGCGGGAAGATGGTAATACCCTTTTATCTATTTCTCGATTTGAACAACCAAAAACAGCGTAAAAATGAACCATATTGAAGACAGATTACACCTTGCTTACACGAAAGATGGTGTCTGTTTGACCCCTAGGTGTAATTATCAAGTGATGCGTGACATCATGCGCAAGGGGTCTATAGTTTTCCACCAACTCGACTTGGCAAATTACCCATGATACTCCACACTCACTGTTATCACCTCTGTGCTGTATTTAAGTACCTGTGCTGAATTTGGTTTCTCTCCTTGGCCAGGTACCATGTGATCTGAGCCTTGGACATGTAGATGTAAATATTGGATAATCTTGTTCTGATTAATGTCTCTGGTTGAAATCACTTCACCAATACATTTAAGTTTTAAATTTAAAATCTGACCGATTTAAAAGGTGACCTCACACACTGAAACGGCATTCACTCACAGTAAGGCTAGGGTGACCAGATTTCCCGAGTCTAAAACCAGGACACTTTGCGCTTGACCGTGATACTTGTGCACGCACACGCATTTTGATGTAAACATGCGCCGGCTCAAACCATGGCTCAGACAGGTGCTTTTATCATTTTGTAGAAGCTCACTTTTATCAACATTTCAGAGAATAATCAAGTATTTTCTTATCTGCATGTACTTCTATCACAATTCAGTTAAAGTAAGAAAATCAGACAACAGATGTGATGATCGGGAATAGGCCAATAGCCTAAATTTCAACTGATTTATTTCACCTTTGTGAAAACACCAAGAAAATGCATTGCTTGCATATTAACATCAACATTTTATGCGATGAAATTTTTTTTAAACAATAGGCTATGCATTGTAACAGGAATGAGCCTAATCATTGTCACCTCCGAATTTTTACCCAAAATGCCTCTGTTTAATCTTAACCAGTGTAGACTATTAACTATTTTGAAAACGTGAACCCTGAGTTGACAACAGCATCAAACAAGTCAAGACAATCTGTGATACAGATTAAAGACAGATGAAAGACAACAAAAAATGTTTCAGAAACACAGCCACCCAACCCACCCACCCTAAAGAAAATGCCATTTTATTGCATATATTTACATGATGAGTGAATTTGCTCCAATAGCGCTTTATTGCCCGAGAGCCTGCTGTGAAACTGCGAGCAAGTATCGTCGAAATTGGCCCGGGTAATGAGCAAGGCTTTGAGAGTAGGCACGGTCATGCGATTCCTCTCATCAGTCCAGGTGTTGCTCATGAGTGAAAATATTTGCTCAACTGGAGCATTGGTGCCAGGTAAGCAAACTGGCAAAGCTGGCTGACATTGCTGTAAGGAATCTCCCTACTCTTGAAGTGCGCGAACATCTCCGCCCAGCGCTCATCCGTTCGGCATTGACGTGTAGTAGTTGACAGCCGCTAGCGAAAAAAAAGTTATAACGCGGCCTCTATATTGCAACATTGTACAAATAGATACATTGTAAGGTTGACTGCGCACACACGCACATTGATGCTGAATTGCTAGAAGCTTTATTGACATCTCATTGCCTATGTATGATCGCTGTACCCGGGACAGTTTGTTAGTGTTTGGTGTAAACCGGGACATTTCCGCATCCCGACGGACCTTTGTCGGGACTGGGGACACGCAACTCAAAATCGGGACTGTCCCAGTCAAACCGGGACGTCTGGTCACGTTAAGTAAGGCTTTATCACTTTAGTGTGATCCAACTAGAAGCCACCATCTTGTGGTTGTGCCAAATCCAAAATGGCTTCCTATTCTCTTTGTTTTGGAAGGGAGTGCCCTACATAGTGTCCTCACAAATGGTGTACAAAACATTTGAGATTCAGTTACAGAAAGTCCTATGGGCATTTAAAAAAATAAAATAAATATCTTGTAAGATTAAATTATTGGCACCCTTGGCTGTGCTTGCAGGCAAAGTGAAGAAGGCCAGAATGCTAATTAAACACACTAAAGAGACCAAGCCAGGCTAATGAAGGTGCAAACTGCATGATCCAAGTTAACAAAGACTGGGATACTAACCCAGGGCTCGACATTAACTTTTTAATCCAGTCAGACAAGCAGCAAGATTTTTCACTTGTCCTGACCATAACCTTTTTATTACTATGTATTTACTAGTTTAATGAAAGGAAAGTGATTTAACAAAGTTTATCAAAAAGCAGGTATAGTTATGATCATCATTATGCTTTGATTTTTCAATAAAACTCTAACAATAAACAAAAACTATCCAGTGCCCCATTATGGCGCGTGTGGTGTTATAACCCATTACCTGATCTGCAGTTTTAAGACTTGGGCTCATCCAAATTCAAAGCTTCTGGAGGAAATAAAGTTAAATCTTGATTTAATCCAGTAAAACTCAAAGTATAAATTAAAGACAGATTAGAAAACATTTTGGTCACCAGGTGAAAGGAGACTCCTTTTTTTGAGCCACTTTGGAAGAAACTCATGTTTCCTCTTTTCATATGACTCTTTGGTTTCTGTTCATCCTTTCATCTTGGGTTGTCTTTTTCACTTTCTTTCAATGAAATGAAACTGAAAGAAAACAAGTTGGAAATTATAAGGGTGACAATCATGTTGTGGATGAAAACAAACCGTGAGTTCAGCACTGTTGTAAAATTCCCCCGAAATATTTTGCAACATTTGTGATGGGTAATGTGAACCACACAAAAGAAAAAACACAATGAATGTCTGAATGAAATGAAGATTCACCACAAATTATTTTATTGAGGCATTTAATCGCCATTTCTCCGATTTCGATGAATTCAGAGTCTAATAATCTATAATTAGAGATTAGGACGTGGTTATTTTTTACACCTGTTGTATTCTGTGTCCCTGAAATTTCATAAACAATAACACTGCCAGGTCACTGAGGGGTTTGAACTAGTTTTGTTAAAACTTTATTAATGTAACTCTGGAATAATTTCTATAAAAATGGTGATTTTCAACAAATATTCACCTGGTCCTGTCAGACAGGCAAATGTGGATTTGACTTGTCTGGACCAGACGTTTGGTCATCACGGACAGTCAAAACTACCGTTAATGTTGAACCCTATAACCAAGTCGTAATGGGTAGTTCTTTGGTAACAAAATTGCGTTCACGGCAAAATTTGGTAACTTTTTTTAATTTTATTTAATTAATTAATTTATTTTTTTAAGTTGCAGTACTCAAGGTAATGGTATTAAATAGGCCTGTCAAGATAACAAATTTTGTTGGTCAATATATTGTCTCAGAAATTATTGCGATAAACGATATTATTGTTGTCTTTTCAAGACAATTTTATGCTACTAGTAAAATAATAATGATCATGCAAATACACCCTTTCAAAGAACAGTAAACTTTTTAATTAAGTCAACTTATTCAATTCAACCGCAGAACGTAAAATATAAATAACCTAAAGCAATAAAACAATCAAACAAAACCACTCACAACAAAAACAATAAATAAAATACAATCTATGGCTCTTAAAAATTGCACTTAAGTACAACCCCGATCCCAAAAAAGTTGGGACAAAGTACAAATTGTAAATAAAAACAGAATGCAATAATTTACAAATCTCAAAAACTGATATTATATTCACAATAGAACATAGACAACATATAAAATGTTGAAAGTGAGACATTTTGAAATTTCATGCCAAATATTGGCTCATTTGAAATTTCATGACCGCAACACATCTCAAAAAAGTTGGGACAGGGGCAATAAGAGGCTGGAAAAGTTAAAGGTACAAAAAAAGGAACAGCTGGAGGACCAAATTGCAAGTCATTAGGTCAATTGGCAATAGGTCATTTAACATGACTGGGTATAAAAAGAGCATCTTGGAGTGGCAGCGGCTCTCAGAAGTAAAGATGGGAAGAGGATCACCAATCCCCCTAATTCTGTGCCGGCAAATAGTGGAGCAATATCAGAAAGGAGTTCGACAGTGTAAAATTGCAAAGAGTTTGAACATATCATCATCTACAGTGCATAATATCATCCAAAGATTCAGAGAATCTGGAAGAATCTCTGTGCGTAAGGGTCAAGGCCGGAAAACCATACTGGGTGCCCGTGATCTTCGGGCCCTTAGATGGCACTGCATCACATACAGGCATGCTTCTGTATTGGAAATCACAAAATGGGCTCAGGAATATTTCCAGAGAACATTATCTGTGAACACAATTCACCGTGCCATCCGCCGTTGCCAGCTAAAACTCTATAGTTCAAAGAAGAAGCCGTATCTAAACATGATCCAGAAGCGCAGATGTCTTCTCTGGGCCAAGGCTCATTTAAAATGGACTGTGGCAAAGTGGTAAACTGTTCTGTGGTCAGACGAATCAAAATTTGAAGTTCTTTATGGAAATCAGGGATGCCGTGTCATTCGGACTAAAGAGGAGAAGGACGACCCAAGTTGTTATCAGTGCTCAGTTCAGAAACCTGCATCTCTGATGGTATGGGGTTGCATTAGTGCGTGTGGCATGGGCAGCTTACACATCTGGAAAGACACCATCAATGCTGAAAGGTATATCCAGGTTCTAGAGCAACATATGCTCCCATCCAGACGACGTCTCTTTCAGGGAAGACCTTGCATTTTCCAAAATGACAATGCCAAACCACATGCTGCATCAATTACAGCATCATGGCTGCATAGAAGAAGGGTCCGGGTACTGAACTGGCCAGCCTGCAGTCCAGATCTTTCACCCATAGAAAACATTTTGGCACATCATAAAACGGAAGATAGGACAAAAAAGACCTAAGACAGTTGAGCAACTAGAATCCTACATTAGACAAGAATGGGTTAACATTCCTATCCCTAAACTTGAGCAACTTGTCTCCTCAGTCCCCAGATGTTTACAGACTGTTGTAAAGAGAAAAGGAGATGTCTCACAGTGGTAAACATGGCCTTGTCCCAACTTTTTTTTGAGATGTGTTGTCATGAAATTTTAAATCACCTAATTTTTCTCCTTTAAATGATACATTTTCTCAGTTTAAACATTTGATATGTCATCTATGTTCTATTCTGAATAACGTATGGAATTTTGAAACTTCCACATCATTGCATTCTGTTTTTATTTACAATTTTTGTACTTTGTCCCAACTTTTTTGGAATCGGGGTTGTAAATATTAACTTGGCACAGGGTAATAAAAAGACATTTCTTCACAGGCAACATTCTGCCCATCCGGTTTCTCAAAGATGAGTACCCAGATAAACAAAAAGTGCCAAGTAACAACATACAGTATTGCCAGCTGTCATTTGGATAAAAGTAACAACAATTAGAATGGGAACATGTAGGTAAGGACGTAGGTTTGGTATTAACATTGGTGGGGACATAAACCCAATGCCAACTTCAGGTCAACATTAGAGGGTCACAATATTTTGCTCCATTGTGTTCCACCAAAAGAGTATCCGTCATCTCCAAAGTTCAGACTTTTAAAATGTGAAGTTCAGAACTGTAGTAATTCATGAATAATAATAATATGCAATCCATTTGATTAAATGCAAATCTTGCATGTGATGATTAACTCATTCTACCAATTTGCAAATGTGTTTTACAAGTGAATAATGCATTGACTGTCGGGAGGGAGTATGTTCCTTTCCCTCATAAATGGAAGTAAAACACATACGGAGCAAAACACTGCATTCCATTAGGCTGGCAGGGGGAATACGCCCTCTTCTGTGTGATCTTTAACTAGTTTTAGAATGCTTGTTTAAGCTGATATGTGATTGATCTAATGGTAAAACAGGACGAGGTCTCTAGAACTCTTTTGACACATTGAAAGGTTACAGTTTTACTTGGCAACAGAGTGTATCTGAATTGGTTGTTATATTCTTACCCTTTTGTTGTCTTCTTGAGCAGAGAGGAGGGAGTGACAGGGTTCTGCAGAGAAGTTTTTAGCCTACCGCTTTCAAATGAAGCCCCTCGAAAACCAATCAGTTCAGCGTATGTGTGTACTTGGTATGTGACGTTTTCAAAAGAGTAACCACTTTCTGATGAAAAAGGCGGAGGCTGTTATGCTTATTACGTGAAAATGTTTGATTTGATTGTTCGTGGCCCAGATACCTTTTAATGTCCACATCACCATCGGGTTGTTATTTACATGCGTCATGTTACACGAACTTGGTAAGGGCTCTGAAGGTCTTAACTGAAGCACTTCAAATTAAGGGTTAGCGGGCTGCTAAAGTTTGCAGACACTTCAAGCAAGACTAGGTGTAATATTAGCCAACATTAGCACAATTTGATATGATTAATAATGTCTTTGTGACCTTAATGAACACCAGTTGTCGGTATCAAGTTGGATTGTTATTTACATGCCACACAAACTTGGAAAACAGTCATATTCGTATGTTGTCATTTTTACACACTGAATACAAACTGTTGTTAACTGATTCATTTTACTAGCTAATCTAACGTTACATTCCTCAAGGACAGTTTGCTAGCTAGCAGCCGGTCACTGCACTGCAACCGCACTTGCTAATTGACATGGTAGCCAAACCTGCTTGATGTTTTCGCGACCATGCTCCCAGAGCGAATATTCATGAGTGAATTTTGCGTGGTGTTTCGCCCAGTGGAAACCTAGAGTAACCATTTGTGTACCACGCACGGAGCGTGATTTTTCTTCAGTCAGAAATATTGGTAGGGACATATCAGCCATCGTTTGATATTGGTAGGGACACGTCCATTCCCAATTCTACGCCTATGGTCTGTACAACAGAGCAACGTGTTGTCTTTTCCCCATTCAGCGGATACCCTGGCTGGATAACAGTTGCATGCTGGGAGGCCCCGCCTCTGACAGAACCGCGTGAGATGACAGAAAACAGTGTGGTGTTTTATTCAGTCAATGGGTCAAGCTAATACTCTGGTGACTTCCCTATGTAGATGTACAGTGCTTAAATGCCAAAATTGCGGTAAAAAAAATTAGAGTTCATTTTCACTTACTGTACGGTAAGTCGGTATATCGAATATTGCAACAGGCCTAGTATTAAATAAAATTTTCACACTGTATGGGGTATCTTTTGACCCTAACAAAGAGCATAGCCAATTTTTCTATGTTTAACTCTGAACGCAAAATCTTTTATGAGGAAAGAAAAGTCAGTAACAGAATTGCGTCAGAAAAAACTGAACCTTCATTTCTTAAAATTCAAACCAAGGTTTCTCTGAAGCGACATTGCTGTAATTGGGGTGATTTGATTTTTAAACATGGTTTTCAGTACATTGTGCCTTGAATTCCATATTTTAGCAATATTGCTGAGCTGACAAGTTAAGGCGATCTTAATTTCATAATTTTGGCCTCTCTGCTGAAGAATTGCCCTTTTATATATAATTGTATTCTCACTTCATTTAAAACAAAAAAACCTGACTAATCTTTTAAATGAATTTCCCACTACACGAAACGTGAAGCAGTAGGTGTTTTTGATTTGAATTCGGGGTGGTTGTTTTTGTTTTGTGTTTTTCCCTCTTTTTTTTTTTTTTTTTTTTGCCTCCTTTCTCTCCTCTGCTTTCAAGAACTTCTACAGGAATTTCTGTAAATTTCAAAGGAGTCAGCAGCACTGGTGTGACCGAGAGAGAGGGAGAGCACCAGCCACCGCTCCCAGGCCCTGTTCCAGTCCTGTTTTTATTTAATGGGCCACTTTACTTCTCTCTTTGCCCTTGTTTGAAAGCTTGTGGTCATCCTCAAGGTTGTCACATTGTATTAGAGCGCAACTTCCCCAGAACTTTTTTTAATTTATTTATTTTAAGGCACAAAGAATGAAGAATATTTCAAAACCATGACATTTGGTTGTTTTATTTGGGAAATAGTAACTAACCACAGTACTGAAAAAGAGAACATAACTATAGAGTGGCTAAAAAGGTTGTGCTCATGACTGTGAGAACTGGGAAGTTTCCACACTCCATTGGAACGGCCCTTTTTAATTCATAATTTCAACTCGGGGTCTCAAGAACTTTGGCTTCTCCATGTTGGAATTCCATTAAAGGTTTGGTATGCAGGATTTAGCGGGCTCTATTAGCAGAAGTGGAATATAGTATTCATAAGTGTTCATGCGTGTATAATTTATCTGTAACTATAAATTGTGTTTTTATAAGCATAGAATGAGTCCTTTTTATATCTACATAGAGCATGAGTCCACTTCCACAGAGCCGCTATGTTGCACCACTATACCATAGTAGCCCAGAACAGACAAACCTCCTGAGAACGCCTGCCATATTTCACGTTTTTGCAAGCAGTAGTGTGAAATCCAGAAGGAAACACTGGAAAGAAGATGAACAAGAAGAAAGGAAGACAAAGAAGAAGAAAGAAGAGGATTGTTGATGCTGGCCAACAAGTTTGAGAACCTAAATTTTGAAAATTGGAGCATCAATTTTATTATTTAACACAAGAAAAAAAGCAACGGAGTGTGAAGGTAAGTATTGGAAGTACTGTACACTCTGGGGACCTAACAGCTACTGTATGTTTGCTTGGAAAGGAAAGGGTTCAGTTGGTTGAATCCTACATAGTGGACCTTTTAAGTCATGTCAGCATTCATATTGGAGAGGGTGTAAGTTCTTTATTTAAAAATGGAAAGAATATGGTGGAAGTGTGACTCAGTCTCGAGGACACTGTCTGCGAAAGACCAGGTAATAAAGAGATTAGTCAGAGAAGTAACCAAGAAGAAAAGGGTAATGCGTCACCTGAGGCTCCCACCACACTTCACTGAGGGGATAGTTCTCAGGGTGATGAGCAGTGCTGGGTTTCTATTATAGGTGTTTTTATTAATTAATTTAATTAATTAAGGTGTGTGTGCTTTAAGATTGTATTTAAAACTGTATGGATGTGCCAGAAGTCAACGTAAAACCATGCATGCAAGGCATTCTCAGTCAAAAGGGATTAATGATCCAAAAGTGGAGTCTGGTCCATTAACACAAGAACTTTATTGCCATGTTTGTGTACAGCAAACAAGCAAGTTATTAAAACCAAGAAGTACACTCAAAAGAAGTGAACAGAGAAACCACTCTGTGGGATGGATCCTTACATGTTAACAAAGAAGGATTTTTTCCTATCGGTTGGAAAACTATCCATCCGTTGAGTTCCCCGACATCTCAAACTTCCAGGTGCTGCAGACGTCGTTCTACACGGACAAACACATGAAAATCTGGAAGAGCATGGAGGCCTACAATTTTTATATTTGGCTGGGTTAAAGACCTGGGAATCAAGACACAAGATAGATGGTGGTAGATGGCTCTAAGTGCAGGAAGAGTGTTTATTAGCAGGTATGATATTTACAAAAGCAGAATCTTAAAGCAGTGTATTTAAACAGCATTCTAAACATGGCTAGAAACAAATATGACTGTGATAATGATAATACTTTGCAAAGTCTCTGTGAAAACAGCGTCCGTATCTGTGCATGCTTATTGTGCCCAAATCAGGTATTTCCCATAATGAGTGTGTCCCAAGAGCGTGCACAATGCACTCCATGAGCGAGCGCAGCCGCTCGAGCTGCGCCAGACTCAAGTGTACAAAGGCATGATAGTCAAGTGTTCACGTGCTGAGACCACAACTTTTAGCTCACCTGTAGATCATCATGCATTACCACCAAAATGCCTCGTTTTCATTGATAACCCATTGCAAAGTATCGCGAGCTGTAGTGTGACCATTAGCTTTAATGAGGCGGATGTGATGTCAGATATAACCCAGCAATTGTACCCTGCTATGAGTAAAATTAGCTTCAACTTTGGAAAAAAATTTCACGGCCCACTAGATGGCACTTCGGCCCAGTGGTTGAGAAACACTGATGTAAAGGATTAAGTTGGCTCAAGGTTCTCCAAGCATTTTGGCTCAACAGTCAATGAACAGCTCTAATTTAGTGATGTTTCCATCTATCAAATATATTAGCTGTTTGTCTCATGTTTTAGGGAGGTGCTAGGCTGCCTTTTATTCTCTGGTTCAGTTGTATCATTATTTTGAATATGTTAAAATACCTAACAGTTTAAGCATGTATGAGTATAGTTACTAGCTAAAAAGGATAACCCAAGCCATATTAGCTAGTAGACACTTTTTGCCTAGCATTTAAAAAAACACAAACAACAAACAAACAAACAAACCTCTTGAACTCTGGAACTGACTATCACAGGCCTGCTGTGAGTCAGGAGTATGTTTTACTTGGCCAAAAAAACCCTGTCAGTTCTTCAGTTATTTCACAAACTCAAAGTTTATCATAAAAACCGTTATATTCACCAAAGCACTCCTACTGAAGGAGCGCTTTATATTTTTAACTCCCTGGAATACTGGGAGACACAAGCAAGCTAACTAGCAATGTGATTTATTATTTTTTTCCTGCAGATCATCTGACTCAAAGATCAGCGTTCTGTAGAACAGACTTCAGTTTGTGGGAATGAAGCTCTTTATACAGATCACCTATATCACATGAGTGTAATAGCCAGACGCAAGTCATAACGGCTTTCAGTAATGAACTAGCGTGTGTGCTAAATCGCTAGTAGTATTATCATTACACGTCAAGTACAATTATAGGAGCTGGAGTAAAACAAATGTGTTGTATAATTACATCTTGCCTGCAAAATGCTCCGTGTTTTAACCTGTAATGTCGGCATGTGCTTCTATGAATTACGAAGAATGTTTTGAGTTCATTAACATGGTACAAAATCTGGTGGTTTATGTTCAACTTGGGTAAAATTATACAGGTACTGGTGTTAATTATTTATTAGGGATGCCAAACAAAACTTTCAGTTCAAAAATTGTCTATAACGAAGTGTCAAATCTAAACGATTACAAGCAATTTTAATGCTAATCATAGCTGGAAAGTAATTATTTCCTTTTGCTCTCCTGAGTTGGTCAGTATTCAGACAGCACAGTCAAACCTTGTGTGTGTGTGTGTGTGTGTGTGTGTACTTGCTACATATTGAGGACCAGAATGTGTCTTACCAACAGAGTGAGGATGTGTTCAGGCTGGGCCTCATTTCTTCAAAGGGCTGTTTTGAGGATTAAGACATAGTTTTAGGGTTCAGGGTAGAATGAGGTTTAAGGTGAGGAGTGGGGTTTGGCATTTAGTCGTGATGGTCGTCATGCATTAGTCTCAAAGTTTAGGGGAATAAAAGGGTACGAGGCAGCGAATAGGAGGGTACAATTAAAAAGGCTGAAGCCCTTCACCATGAACCATAGGCGAGAAAAATGGAAAACTGGGGTTATGACACAGTTTCAAAGCATTTGGGGAGGAATTTCCAGTTTATTGTAAACAGCAAAATAGAGTTTGAAGTGATTTGTAATCAATAATAATTTTAATATAACTGGCATATAGTAATGAATCAAAGAAATTTGACAATACAAAACTGTTATTTTTTTGATGTTTACAAAATTTAAGTAACAGTGACAATAACTTGATTTTGTATGCATCAAAATTATATAAGTTTTGTATCGTTAAATTTCTTTTTGAGTCATTATTCAATTTCTGAACAATCTGAGTATTTATCTAATCCTAAAGCTTCTATTACAGTGTCTCTGTAGTGATATCAGGTACTGAACTTGATTCAGGTTTTTTACATGTTCTATCTTCCCATTTATCCTTCTTTTCTTTGAAAGGAACCGCTCTGCCTTTTACACAAATCTATTCACTTCAGGTAAATTCAAATTTTGTGTAATGTAATATTGTGGTTTTTTTTAAACACACATTCTACATGCACCGCTTTTGCCTTTTTTTTGTGTGTGTGTGTGTGTGTGTGTGTGTGTGTAGCAATCTTAAAGCATGTTACACACGACTATTTAACAATTTAAAAAATAATTTAAATGTAGTTTTGTTGACATTTTGTTTATGTAAACTTTTATACTGTAAATTTTTTTTTTTTTGTGTGTCTCTATCTGAACTCTGTGTTTTTAATCTCTCTGCTTGTTGGGCCCACGGATTGAGTCAACAGAGACACTTGTACATGTATACTTCGTGAGCAGAACCAGAAATCGGTATGATCTGGTGCAATTTCAGATAACGTTGTGTAAAAATATATAATATTTTTGAAACCAGCTCTTGTCAGTTGTTATTCCTCCTCCCATTGTTGTGCAAGTTGTCACTTGTGTGATATAGATGTTGTGCACTTTTGGGTCACAGGCCAAAAAAAAAAAAAAAGTGGTATCAGTCCTGCTCACATAACTTCTGGAGCTATGATGTTAGAATGGCACAAGGGGACATGGAGAGGGCGAGTCACTGAGAGCATGTTAAAAACGCTATTAAAATGCAGCCTTTGTTGAAGTGGGTTGAAAGCAAGTTTTGAAGGCTCTGAGTTCTTGGCACTGTGCCCACAGAGGACACTTAGTTTCTACAGACGGCTCTTTGTGCTCTACTCATTCTCTGCTTCGGATACTTGACTAAGGCATAAAAAAAAGCTTCCTAACCACACTAATCAAATCCGTCTCTTCATTTGCATCCCGATTGGGTAAAAATACAAGATGTGGCTTTAAATGCCAGTCGGGCCTTACAGAAATTTTAAACACCTATAAGTAGGATGAAAGCTTTCAGCAAGGCGGACCTGACCTTCAGCACGGCGGAATTAGCATGATTCAAACCATATGACTGCACCAGAGTTCTGTCGGTTGGGAATAGCCTCGTAAAACCGACCAAAAAGAGAGAAGCCATCAGTGGACAGTTATACATCACTACACACCTTAAACAGAGCTCTGAAAGTGGTGTGCCTTTAGTCTTTCTTTTTGTGTTTTCTTCAGGGCTGCTGCTCTTGGTTTGCTGTATGGGAAGTGCTTTATGTTCTTGGTGAACTTTCCTCAATTAAACTCCCCAAAAGCAGCATGTTACATAACCCCAGTGTGAGTCACTGTTTAAGCTCCTCTGTGATTTCAGATGCCGGTGATGCTGTGGTTCAAAAGCATATGGTGCAAATTCTCCAGTGAAGGAAACAAAGAACAAGGGACAGACCTGTGGAAATGCTGCAGTATACAAATGAGCAGTGCAAAATACGTAACGAGGAGAGTGAGCAAGAATCGTGGTTTAAAAGTCGCCTCGCTTGTTTGGCTGTAAATGTCATGTGGATGAGAATTTCTCACATAACTTGAAGTTTTTCTCCAGATGGATCGACATCTGCAGGAAACTCAATAGCACACTTGTCCCGGGAGCACAGCCGCTGCATTAATCACTTGGCTCTTGAGTAACACAATGAAGAACGGAAATGCTTGAGACTGGAAAACTTGTATAGCCTGTACAACTCTTTTTAAATATCATGCTAATCGATTAGCTCGAGACAATTGCTGGAAAACCCTGGACGGGAAAAATGCTAGGACATTAAATAATTGAATCTGATGTTCTCAATGCTTGTGAACAGAGAGACCATAAGACCAGCTGTCTTATGGAGAAAACCCGCATGGTGAGGACATGTGAAACAAAGCCAGGACACTGTGAAGTAATAATAGTGTGGGGGGAAAAAATGTCAGTAGAAGCTAGTATCAAGGTTTTAAATTTGTAATATTTCAGCACTTAATTCAACTACATGCTGATTGTAGTGCAGTGGGATTTAGCTCTCGCGTCATCTCTACCTAATGAGTGATGCAGCGGGGCTTTAGTCTTTTTGAGTCTGTCCAGCTCTCTCCCCTCCTTATTTGTGCACTTGGCTCAACAAGATCAGCTTCCAAAGCTTTGACTTTCCTGCTAATACTGCTATCAACACCATCACGCTAGTTGATGTAACTTGGCCTTTAGTCCAGAGTTTGCACCAACTAACTTGTCTCTCTCTTGTTTTTAGGTGCCAACAATAAAACCTGACCATCATCCCAAATATTTGAAATTATTCTATCCACATTCACTGGATATGAGCAATCGTGTGCTCTGATTGACTACTCTACTACTAGGTTATCAGCTCGTACCATGAGTAGAGAAAAACAATGACAGAACATGTTGCTAAACCAACTGAGGACAAATTAAAACTCCAAATTAAAACCCCCCAAAAATACCAAAAAAAGCAACAAAATTTAGAATAAAAACCATTTGATGGTAAGAATGTACAGTCAAGCCGGAAAGTCTGCACACCCCTTTCACCTTCTCCACATTTTATTACGTTACAGATTTATTCTACAATAGATTAGAATTTTGTGACAAAAAAATGAACTCGCACAAAATAGCCCATAATGACAAAGTGAAAGCAGGTGTTTAGAAAATATGTAATTTTATTTTACTGACAAAAATAGGTTATTTAGGGGTTACACACCCTTAGCCTAATACTTGGTTGATGCACCTTTGGCAGCAATTACAGCTTCAAGGCATCTTGGGAAAGAAGCTACGAGCTTGACACATTTGTTACTGGACATTTTTGCCCATTCCTCTTGGCATATCCTTGCAAGCTCTGTCAGGTTGGATGGGGAGCATTTGGTACACAGCCATTTTCAGCTCCTTCCACAGATGTTCAATTGGATTCAGGTCTGGGCTCTGGCTGGACCACTTCAGGACATTCACAGACTTTCTCTGAAGCCACTCCTTTGTTCTCTTGGCTGTGTGCTTCAGGTTGTTGTCATGTTGGAAGGTAAACCTTCCCCAGTCTGAGGTCCAGAGCGCTCTGGAGCAGGTTTTCTTCAAGGATCTCGGTGTACTTGGCTGCATTCATCTTTCCCTCCATTAGGACTAGTTGCCCCATTCCCACTGCTGAAAAACATCCCCACATCGTGATGCTGCCACTGCCATGCTGCACTGTAGGGATGGCATTAGCCAGGTGATGAGTGGTGCCTGGTTTCCTCCAGATGTGACTCTTGGTATTCAGGCCAAAACCTCCAATTTTGGTTTCATCAGACCAGAGAATCTTGTTTCTCATGGTTTGCGAGTCCTCTAGGTGCCTTTTGGCAAACTCCAAGCGGGCTGTCATGTGCCTTTTTACTAAGGAGTGGCTTCCGTCTGGCCACTCTACCATAAAGGCCTGATCTGTGGAGTGCTGCCTGGATGGTTGATCTTCTGAAAGGTTCTCCCATCTCCACAAGGATATGCTGGAGCTCTGTCAGAGTGACCCTCGGGTTGCTGCTCTCCTCCCTGGCCAAGGCCTGTCTTCCCCGATCGCTCAGTTTGGCCAGGTGGCCAGGTCTAGGAAGATTCTTGGTGGTTCCAAACTTCTTCCATTTATGAATGATGGTGGCCACTGTGCTCTTTGGGCCCTGTAAAGCTGCAGCAATTTTTCTGTACCCTTCTCCAGATCTATGCCTTGATGCAATCCTGCACTATGCGCCTTGTCGGCTATCAGCTCATGTACGACTCGATTTCGTGGAATAACTGTTAATTGTTTGTCGTTTCTCCTTTTGTAACTGTTGTAGCAGCATCAATGTCCCCCTGTGACATCAGCACATCACACAACTGCTAACTTCTTGTAATGTCAGCCTAACACAAGAAAATGCAGCAACAACTGCCAAATTAGCATTAGCATCATTAACAATGCATCATATATCATTATAAACACATTTAATGTACACGCTAGTGCACAGTGATTGGATGGAGTATTAATATAGTTCCCAGTCTTGTAAGGAACTTTAGAAGTATACAGGGACTGCTGGTGTTTCCACAAACAGGTATTTAAAATGCACTGTTAAACAGCTAGCTAGTGGAGTCATTAATTCAGGTGTCGTCCCCCCCCAGATGGAAAACATTTGTGAAAACAGGCTAAAAAAATCCTTAAAAGGTCATTTTCTGATTGATCTGCTAGTGTGGACTAGGTGTAAGTACATATATGTTGTATAACTTAATAAACATCTAATAAACACAGTAGCCTAATTTCAGGCCAGAGGCTCAGCATCCTAACATCGTCATTGTTGTTTGCATGTTCAGAGCTCATTCTAATCTCCTCCTGATCATACACTGCTCCATTTCCAAATTCTTTACGTCATGCTAAGGAGTACACTTCATCTGAACACCTCAGAAATGCCCCTTGCAAGTTGAATGATACCTGTTTAAAATGTCAAATGTTTTGTTTTTGTGAAATGAACTTGACAAGAGAACCCAAGAAACGTGGTCTTTTCAGGCAATAGATCAAATGCTAGCTAAGCTGTTGGTCTGGAGCCAGAAGAGGGGCTTTGCCAAAGAGGTTGGCAGATTTGTAAGGTTTCTCTCTCTCACACTCACACACTCACTCTCTCTCTCTCTCTCACACACACGCACGCGCGCACACACAGAGAGAGCTAGCGTAGTGAAGCATTGGCTGCAAAATGAAACTCTACAGCTGCTTCTTTGGCCAAGCCAAACCATAGAGTGCCTGCTTGAAAAACAACACGCCAACAGAGCTCTGTACTGCACTGGAATCATTCTGATTTCCTTTTTTCCGTTGTGGACCATAGGAGTTCTTAATGTAACTGACAAAATGCAGTTAAATACTAAATCTGGAGTGATTTTCCTTTGGTTTCACTTAGAAAAGCCACAGTATGAACATTGGACTTTATGCTGGTCCAAAGCAGGAAGTGATTCAGAGTTTCCCCTGTTTGGGTCTCGGGTTTTTGCGCCAAAATTCCAGCAGTGTTCACTGGCTCGGATTTGCAAATCCTCTGTGAAGCATCACGTTTTCTTAAAGGTCCTCAAATGAATAATGGGGTGATGTAGTGGTATTTTTATTAATAAGATTAAGGGAAAAATATTCGAAATGGGTTTGAGATGAGAAATACACATTGGCATGAGTTGAGCTAGTCTTGCTTCAGTAGTGGCCAGTGGATATCCTAATCAGTCAAGTAAGACTATAATCCTTATTGAGAATTTTTTTTGTACCTACATGGAGGTGAATTCTAACAGTCTCCACTAAAGCTCCCCTTGAGTTTTATTAGACATTAGTGATAATTGAATGGTTTTTGTTTTAGGTCTGTTGTTCTGAGTAAACATCCACCTGTGGATACAGTTTAAAAAAAAAAAAAAAGTCTCGTCTTATTGCTGCAATCCTGAGCATTGTCTTCCTCTATTTGTTGAACCAAGTTCCACATTTAGATGCTTACCTTGGCTCCAAGCCCTTATTTTTATATTAAATTTTTGACTTGAGGCTCTGCTATAGACCCCTTCGCAGTAAACGTCATTCATACATAAGCGGAAATTGCGCGCGCAGCATGGACCCAAAAAAGACTCAGAAATGCCTAGTTGTTGTGTTTTCGGGTGTCAGGATCGTAGCAGTGATGGGGTTAAAATGTTCAGAATTCCAGCAGGATCTCACCTATTCCAAAAAAATCGCCGACGTCTATGGCTACAAGCCATCAAACGTGTAGACTGGGATGAAAGTACTATCAAAAATGCGCGGGTTTGCAGCGCCCACTTCATCACAGGTAAGATCAGGCTATTTATTAAATCTTTCTTTTTTATTCTTTCTAGTCTTCGTTTATTGATGTAGCAAAATACTTTGGTAATGTTTGTCTGATTAGCTGGGTCATAGTTACACAATGTAATGAATATTGTTAGCGTGTTAACTTAGCTTTGCATGCAATTTTGTTTGTAGGAGAGGTCTTGCTTGACTCAAGCAGTCCAGGTTTTGTGCCATCATTATTTGCGTATGCCGAAAATCACAATTTTAAAGCAAGGATGGAAAGGTAAAATTGTGTGCCCTCACTCTAAATGCCAACTTACGTTGACTGCTCTAACCTAGCTCCCGCCCTGTTCAGTTTCATTTCTGGTCTCTGCCTCTCGCTTTTTACGCAGCTCTGATTTCTCTTAGCTGCACCCTTTACACTATCATTCCTTTCATGCCATTACCTTCTGCAAATTGCTGTTTAGTGTTGGTATTTGCTGTTGTAGCTAAAGCCACATTGCCATCACATCACTGGCATAATTTGATTAAAACAAAATGAATATGAATGTCCCATTGTTAATCAAGTTGTACATGCCCGCACATAACATAATCATATGCGTCTAAAGACTTGTAGGCATGAAGTTTTTCGTGGGTGTACACTGAAGTCGTGTCAATAAGGTACGAGTATATATCTGGCCATTGTATACCAGGGAACTTACTAACATCGTCCTTCCACTCTTTAATTAAATGCGGATCCGGTAGGCGATGTCCACTTGTTAGAGTTAACTTATTTATGTAGCATTCTCGATCTTGTAACGACAATTGTTTGGCATAATCTGACAGCTCATAATGCCGGTCTATGGGCAGCGCCATTGTTTCTGGGTCCAGGCTGCGCGCGCATCCTGGCAACGGTTGGTTTGTTTACAAACATGCGAAGCGGTCTATACCTTCAGCACTTTCCACCAAATGGACAACAGTATTTATTTGTCCATGTAGCATCTTGTTCCTTCTTTGGTAGAGTGTATTTGTGTTTTGAGGTGGCAAACATCTACAGCCTGTAACAGTTTGAAACAGCCTCATTCTGGTTCATGCATCACTTGGTCTTTTATATTTTTATGCAGTATAAATCCTAGCACATTAGCTTGTCCGAAAATGTGTTTGCCAATAAACTATAATCTTTACCAGAAGAATTCAGCTCGAGACAAAGCAGCGGAGACTGGGTTTGGAAAAATGCATTTAATCTTTTAGAAGAAAGCTTTGGCTCGCCTGTAGCTGTACCATCTTCAGGAATTTCAAAGCCAGTGGACCTTGGAGCCAGTGGTATATTTGGGCCAGTGGATCATTCCAGATCCTGTAGTTTCTTCTTTTGGAGTTTCAGCCAATCAATTTTTGCCTTCAAACAGAGGTTGTGCCAAGTTATCATTTCAGCCATTGTGCAGCTCTATTCATGCAAGCATATTGTATAGCCTGCAAAGCACTGGTGTCTCCTCCAAGGGTACGTTTCCACCTCATGTCCAGTGTTCCTAGGATAGGATCTGGTTCCCCAGTGACCCTGACCAGGATAAAATGGTTACTGAAAATGACTGAATATTGGGTGGCCTGTAGCACTAGCTTCCTCAGGAATCTTATAACCATTTCATTCAAAAGAATATTTGGTTCCAGGTTCCGTTCTGCGCTTTCTTATGTTAGGAATCTGTGTCTCCTTCATTTGTTTAAGTCAAGGTATCCATCCCATTATAAGGATGGATCTTAGTTGGGAGTAAGACATGGAATATAAAATGTATTCTTCATTCAGAGGGATAGTTCTCTTTACCATACTCACTATAGAGGGCTACCGCATGACGTCACCGCGCCGCGAGATTTTGTTAGGTGCCATATTGGAAGACCAAGTACATGCACTCACAATATAAAACAAAGTACGAGTGAGAGTAAAGTGACACGATGGCTGATAATTCTGGTTATGTGAGTACATTACCAGCTGCAGAAAGGACACGGTATGTGGAGAAACTGGCTATGATTGATGGGTTTGACCCATATGATAAGACTCGGGGCAAGGGAGAATGGAAACATAAGGAGGACCTGACACCAATTCTGCCATCTGTTTGTTACCCAGACATTGTAAACTATTTGTTGTTTACACCCAGTGCCTACACTGCTGATGACTTGAAAGCCTACAAAGGGCTACAGGCTTACAATTATGTTGTTAGTGGCTTGGTTCGTGATATTACAGCTGTTATTAAGAATAACCTACACATGGTTATGGCCAAGGTAATCTTGTTGATATTTATCTTTTAATAATATATCTTTTCAGTTGAAAAATTAATACTTTTTGTTACTATTAAGGTATCCATAATTTAGGTTAATTTATCCAAATTATACATATGTATTTATGATATATGCCTACACAACTATGCTTTATTTATATAATAGGAGGGAGAGCAAGCCCCAAACCATCCTTTATTATTATTATTATTATTATTATTATTATTATTATTAAATTGTAGAAGTCTGGGAAGCTTGCTCCTCATACAGTTATCAACTTGGGGCCAATTTAGCATGTTTTAAATCTGAATTTCTTGCGTTTGCTTACCTCAAAGTGTCCACAGATCATGCACAGACTTATCCATTATATCCACAGTTTTTTGCCAAGTCTCACACAGGTTTCTTTCAAGTCTACTGTTGGGCCAATAAATCATATGTTATGTAGGACTAGGTGTTGTTATCCCAATAGATACTTAAGGCACCGACGAGACACTGTGGCCATCAAATGAGTGATGGCATCCTTTGGGTTCTCAAGTGGGTGCCCTCCTTCTTGGGTGTTTCGCTGATAGGCCCACAACACCTCCAGAGGGTTCAGCAGTGAATCCCAGCGTCCCAGGTTCACTCCCATCAGCCATCACACACTTGGAGCCCCATGTCAGGTCCTTCCTCCTGGTCCACAGCCACTGGCTCCCCTTCTCAGCAGCTTTGGAGAGATTCTTGATTGCCTGCCTGTGGGCCTTCCCTCGCACCCCCATCTCCCTGAGTAGCCTATATGTTGAGGTGGCTATGAATCCCCTGCAGCCTACTTCCACCGGGCGTACCTTCACATTCCAGCCTTGTTGCTTGGCATCTGCTGCAAGATAGGCGTATCTCAGCTGCTTCCGCTCATAGGCTTCCTCTACCGCCCCCTCCCATGGTACCGTGAGCTCAATGATGTACACGAGCTTGAGTGAGGAAGACCACAAAACAAGGTCTGGACGCAGGTTGGTGGATGCAATTTCCGGTGGAAAGCACAGCTTTTTGTCCAGGTCTGCCAGCATTTTCCAGTCCTGTGCTCTACCCAGCTGCCCAATGTCCGCCCTACTGGTGATGGTGAAGCTGGCTTGACCCTGCCGGACAAAGAGTGTTGGCTGCCGGTGGGATGGCGGGGGAGGAAGCGCATTTGCGCTCACCCGCTGGCATTCCAGCACTGCAGCAAGACATCTTAGTACCTGGTTGTGTCGCCAGGTGTAGCGGCCTTGGGTGAGGCTAGTCTTGCAGCCCACTAAAATGTGCTTTAGTGTTGCTGGGCTTGGGCACAAGGAACATGTGGGGTCATCGCCATACCATTGGCTTAGGTTTGCAGGGGAAGGTAAGACATCGTATGCAGCCCTGATGGTAAAGCTTGCCCTGAATGCCTCCATCTCCCAAAGGTCTTTCCAGGAGAGCTTTCTCTTCTCTACTCCTTCCCATGCCAACCACTGCCCTTGCTTTGCCTGTGACACGGCTTGTGTGTGCCTTGCTGCTTCCTCTTCCAAACGTACCTCTTGAACCACCAGCTTGCGTCTCTGAGCTGGGTTGGCCTTGCTCCAAGTCGGTCTGCTAGTACCAAGGCCAAGACCACTCCTCCCCTCCTGAACATGTCCCACGATGTCACGGTGTCGGAGTGCTGCCTTTGCCTGCTCTGTTGCAGCCAGCGGGGTCCACTTCCTCCCAGTGGCCAGGATGGGTGCTGCTTGGGCCACAAATGGGTCACGGGAATCTTGGAGCGTCATCTCCAGTCTGACCTTGGCGCACTTGTACTCCTCTGCAAGGCTGGTGATGGGAAGTTCCAGCATCCCTCTGCCGTAAAGCTCAATGCTACTGAGGCACCTGGGAAGGCCAAGCCACTTCCTGACATGAGTTGACCAGCCTCTCCAGTTTTTCCACCTTTGAGAGTGGAACCTCGTAGAGGGTTAGTGGCCAGAGGAGACGTGGCAGGAGTCCATACTGCATGCACCAGAGCTTGAGCTTGCCAGGAAGCAGGGTTCTATCGATTGTTCTCTAGGGCGCTGGCTGTGTCCTTCCTGAGCTGCTCTACTTGCTCTTTGTCTTTGAGGGAGGCATCATACCAGCGCCCCAGGCTCTTCACAGGCTTCTCGGAGACCGTTGGGATGGGTTCACCGCCAATGTGGAAGCAGTGGTCTGACAGCTTCCCCTTGACAATGGAGATGCTTCTGGACTTGCTCGGCTTGATCTTCATGCGAGCCCGCTCGATGTTCTCTTGAAGTTTTCCCAGAAGCCGTGCTGTGCAAGCCTTGGTCACAGTCAGTGTTGTGAGGTCATCCATATAGGCCCTGACTGGGGGCAGCCTCAGCCCAGGTCTTATTTGCTGTCCGCCCACCACCCATCGAGAAGCCCGTATTATGACCTCCATGGCCAGGGTGAATGCCAGTGGGGAGATGGTGCAACCGGCCATGATTCCCACTTCCAGATGTTGCCATGTTGTGGTGTACTCTGCTGTCGTCACGCAGAGCTGGACGTCCTGGAAATGGGCCTTGACCAAAGTTGTAAGGGCTGGTGGGACTCTGAAGTACTCAAAGGCTGTCCACAGGAGGTCGTGAGGGACCGAGCCAAAAGCATTTGCAAGATCCAGGAATACCACATGGAGATCTGTCCCCTCCCTCTTGGCGAGCTGGATTTGATGCCAGATGACACTAGCATGCTCCACACATCCTGAGAAGCCCGAGATGCCTGCTTTCTGGATTGATGTGTCAATCAGGTTGTTTCTTTGCAGATAACTTGCCAGCCTTTGAGCCACCACGCTGAAGAAGATTTTTCCCTCGACATTTAGAAGGCTGATCTGACGGAACTGGCCAATTTCTGAGGAGTCCTTTTCCTTGGGGATGAGGATCCCTCCGGCTCTCCGCCAGGATGTTGGAATCTCCTTCTTTTTCCACACAACCTTCATCAGCTTCCAGAGGAATTGAAGGACACCTGGTGCGTTTTTGTAGAGCCTGTATGGAACTCCATTGGGGCCTGGAGCTGACGCGGCCCTTGCTCTACGCACAGTTTTGTCCACTTCACTCCACCTGGGTGGACTGATGTCTAGCTCGTGCGCCGGTGTGTTGAGCGGTGGCATGTCAGGTGGGAGTGCAACCTTTTCCTGGTGTCGGTCATCTGTGCAAGTTCTTTTCAGGTGTTCTTCCAAGGCAGCCTTTGATGCAGAGAGACTTCCACTCTTTGTGAAGAGGCTCTTCACAAATTTGAAGGGGTCTTTGTAGAAGCGTGATCTTGTTTGCTCTTTCCTTCTGCGTTTCTTCAAGAGATTCTCCGCTCTTCTCAGTGTTACCAGCCTGCCCTTGATCTCTTCCTGCAGTAGGTTTATTCCCTCCTTTTCCTCCTCTGTGGCCTTCCTCCACTGCTTCTTCAGCTGCCTCCTCTCCTTGACTAGCCGGTCTATCTCCGTCTGCCTTCGGGACTTGGTGGGGATTGTCAGAGTAGAATTCTGCCATCTGTTTGCTACCCAGACATTGTAAACTATTTGTTGTTTACACCCAGTGCCTACACTGCTGATGACTTGAAAGCCTACAAAGGGCTACAGGCTTACAATTATGTTGTTAGTGGCTTGGTTCGTGATATTACAGCTGTTATTAAGAATAACCTACACATAGTTATGGCCAAGGTAATCTTGTTGATATTTATCTTTTAATAATATATCTTTTCAGTTGAAAAATTAATACTTTTTGTTACTATTAAGGTATCCATAATTTAGGTTAATTTATCCAAATTATACATATGTATTTATGATATATGCCTACACAACTATGCTTTATTTATATAATAGGAGGGAGAGCAAGCCCCAAACCATCCTTTATTATTATTATTATTATTATTAAATTGTAGAAGTCTGGGAAGCTTGCTCCTCATACAGTTATCAACTTGGGGCCAATTTAGCATGTTTTAAATCTGAATTTCTTGCGTTTGCTTACCTCAAAGTGTCCACAGATCATGCACAGACTTGTCCATTATATCCACAGTTTTTTGCCAAGTCTCACACAGGTTTCTTTCAAGTCTACTGCTGGGCCAATAAATCATAAATAAAACAGCTCAGATTTGTTTGTTTAAGTCGTTTGCCACTCCACTTTATTCTCGTGGGTTCACATACCGCTGCCATTATTTCCCCCTAATCACGAGTTTGTTGGTCTTCCAAAATGTCGCAGGGTCTGTTTACTTCCGGTTTCGGGTGACGTCAGTGAAATCCCTCTATATGTAGGTTAGAATTATGGGATCAATTTCCTTCTAACTCTTTCAGAATTATCCAGTGTGACTTCATGAATATGTACCTCAAGCTCATTAACTATTGTGTAA
This sequence comes from Neoarius graeffei, assembly GCF_027579695.1. Taxonomy (NCBI): domain Eukaryota; kingdom Metazoa; phylum Chordata; class Actinopteri; order Siluriformes; family Ariidae; genus Neoarius; species Neoarius graeffei. The sequence continues at coordinate 13,507,020 of NC_083581.1, forward strand.
ACGATTATCAGCCAAGTGGTCATGGCATTGGTGGTGAATATTCCCACATGACTGGACGTCCATTGTAACTGGTTCACATTTTTCAACTCTGTGGCTTTGTCAAAAGGGCTAAGGGTTGAAAGATTTAGGGTCAAATGTCAAAGTTGGGGTCTAGATTAAAGAGCACAGCTGATGTGGGTGTGTTGCCTTCTACAAAGAGATCAGCTGAATACTTTAGAGGAGTCGTATGGTTGACGATGAGGAAACTAGGAAGTAGACCTGAACTAATCTTGCACTTTCTAACAAATTTAATGTAAGTGACTGACTGAACTGGCGGCACGGTGGTGTAGTGGTTAGCGCTGTCGCCTCACAGCAAGAAGGTCCTGGGTTCGAGCCCCATGGCCGGCGAGGGCCTTTCTGTGCAGAGTTTGCATGTTCTCCCCGTGTCCGCGTGGGTTTCCTCCGGGTGCTCCGGTTTCCCCCACAGTCCAAAGACATGCAGGTTAGGTTAACTGGTGACTCTAAATTGACCGTAGGTGTGAATGTGAGTGTGAATGGTTGTCTGTGTCTATGTGTCAGCCCTGTGATGACCTGGCGACTTGTCCAGGGTGTACCCCGCCTTTTGTCCGTAGTCAGCTGGGATAGGCTCCAGCTTGCCTGCGACCCTGTAGAAGGATAAAGCGGCTAGAGATAATGAGATGAGATGACTGACTGAACTGTTGTTAATCTGTTAGTAGCTACTTAAGTTATCATAACTGCAGCCCTGTTGCAACAATAGGCTAATGGAAAGGAAGTTAAATAAAAATTTCTTTATAAGTTGCAGTGACCATTTAAACTACTGTTCAGTTGTCCCCAAGCCATCTTTTCAATTTTTACAGCAACATAATTGTAAAATATTTTTATAATGATCAATCTGAACATTTAATGTTGGAAGTTGAGTTCTAAAAGTCTTTCCTGTACTCATAGATCCTCATGAACACAACAATTTAATGCTAACTAGGTTTGTTTCTTTCCTGGCACAATGTTGGTTGTTAAATTTAAAGTTCAGACCTTTTATTATGTTCAACTCCCCACCTTCTTTTGTGTCACCAAAGTTTAATTGGCATAAAGGGTTTAAATGTGACTTATTTTATATAACGCAACACAGCCAAAATGACAGCGTATTTAGGATAAAAGATGCCTTAATTTTCAGTCACTTCTTTCTGCTTGTTTATAGTGTGAATGAGCTAAATAGAGCAGCTGTTGGTTTTCATGAATATTCAGTGCTTCAGTCTGCTAGTGGAGATGGAACCTGGGGCCATGACTTTAGGTCTCTTGGAAAAAAAGAGCTTATTTTCAGTGCTGTTTTAATTGTCTGTGGAAAGCTAAAGTAGAATGTGGGAACATGTACGGTATGAAGGACATTTCGGGATGCTGAAAGGTCAGCTATTTTAGTGTGCAGCCCCACTTATTGAAGTTCTCTGAAGTGTGAGCTGATGCACCTTTTGGATTTAGGAATCTTTTAGTGCAGTGTTGTTGTTGTTATTATTATTATTATTATTATTAAACCAAATGTTAATAGAATAATTCCGTGCCAAATCACCAGATTTTAGAGAGTTCCCGACTGACCATCTTAGATTTTGTTCATTTTTTTTTATTTTAATGTCCTTGTTACTAATAACTGCTGTGCAAAATTTTAGGCCAATATCTCCACTAGTTTCGGAGATATTAAGCCTTCAAAAAGGAGGTGTGGCCCCATATTTAGCATAAAAAGTGTTACAAACATCCATAGTTTGGCTAATAACTTTTGAACTGTTCACTCTAAATGGTTCAAATTTGCACACATGATTCTTTGATATAATAAGGCTCTGTACACAGAAGGAGAGCTTTGTATACATATTTGCAGATTTATGGCGTGCCAAATATGGCTTCCTGGAATGTGCATTTGTCCATGGTAGCACTTTTGGCTCTCTATATCTCCAGATTTAATGATGCCAGATGTCTGATTCTTTTTAATATATGAGACATGTTATAGTATTATCAGGAAAACATGTGATATCTGTGACAAAAATTATACTTGTCTCATATATAGGCCCCTAAAAATGGAAAAACGCTTGTCGCATCTGTATTTTGAATGCTTATAGCAAAAAACTGACAAGGTCTACCAGAAAACAAATTAGATCATTGAAAAGAGCAAGATCTATTTGATATATGTACCAAATATGAAGTTGGTGCTGTGAAGAAAAGTGTTTTATTCAAGCTGTTGAATATAGAAGGTTTTATGACATGCGAAAATGCCATTCACAAGGTTGCATCACATGTTACATCATTATTAATTCAAATTCTCTTGACTATACATATATGTAGTATATTTGTAAATATGATAAATGATTTACAAATCTCACAAAAGTAAATTACACAAATTTAATTCTATTTATGTAGACTTGGCATGTCTATTTGAAGCGTTTGAATAACTGGTCAATTTCTTTCACCACACCAGACGGAACTACATATTGTCTACCAGTTGATGTGATTGGTGCATCTATGATCTTTATGATGTGTATTAGTAGAACCCAACAGATATCTTCTCTTCTGGGCCAACTGTAAGACTTTGCAGGACCATGAGGGTGCATAAATTGTACTTGCATATCCTATTCCTCCTCCGATATTGCACAGATATTACCAATCCACCATTGCTGGTCATACAAACATGCAACATGTTTTCCTGGGATCATGTCTGACAGGGTGTAACCTTCTTTCACAGCATCATCTACAACCTGGGGATGAGTGCCACTCATGTCCACAATGAAGTTTGGTCCACCAGACACTCTGCTGCTCTGCAACTGGCTCTCTGAGATGGGAACAAATGAGTGGTTGTCCCTTGTTCCTGGTATTGTTGAGGACTTTGAAAGTCTCTTTGTGTATATACAAAACCTGCTGTGTGACCTTTGTAGGTCAACATGTGATGACAGAGTATAAACTTTTCTTTAACTTATCATAACTAGGTTTCATGCTATGTTTTAATCATTAAATTACAGATCAATTTCTGATAAACATTCAATTAATTTAACATATTTAGAATCTATAAAAAATGTTTAATTTTGATATATAAATGTATGCATACTGTTTAAGTTAAACATTCAATTTAAGCAAGTTGTTATTCTGGTACATTAAGCGTCAAACCTCCATTCCAAAATTTTTTCTGAAATTTTTGTTCGTTAATAAATTAAACATGTCACTTTATTAGGGAGCTTCAAATGAGGTCAATGCTGATCAGTCAATAAACCACGAACATACATTTATACCACCTATATAAATGATGAATATGCTAACTCCATGTGACCTGTCTATCTTCAAGACAAAAATTTGCCTATTAATATTTGAGTAATTAGTACATTAGGCTTTTCTCATTCCCGGCCTGAGCTACCCTATCATATGGTTAGTGAAAGTGTACACTGAACTTTATCACTCAAAGTAAAACTAGGTCACGCAAAGTGATTTCATGTCATAGTGTCCTTGACCTCATTACTATTCACCTATTTAAAGTCAGCTGCACATCCTTGACCTCTCCCCAGCAGAAATCTATAATGGATCATTAACTAGGATTAAAATCCTAGGAGGAGTTTTATGCCAAAGGAAAGAGCGGAAGAGCAAAAAGAATAATAAGAAACCGTGCAATTACAATGCATTTTGCCTTTTAGAAGGCAAAATACAATGATGTAGCATGTGATGTAACCTTGTGAATGGCATTTTCGCATGTCTTAAAACCTTCTATATTCAACAGCTTGAATGAAATAGTTTTCTTCACAGCACCAGCTTCATATTTGGTACATATATCAATTAGACCTTACTCTTTTCACTGATCTAATTTGTTTTCTGGTAGACCTTGTCAGGTTTTTGCTATAAGCATTCAAAATACAGACACGACAAGCGTTTTTCCATTTTTAGGGGCTTATATATAAGACAAGTATAATTTTTGTCACAGATATCACGTTTTCCTGATAGTACTATAACATGTCTCATATATTAAAAAGAATCAGACATCTGGTGTCATTAAATCTGGAGATATAGAGAGCCAAAAGTGCTACCATGGACAAATGCGCATTCCAGGAATGCATATTTGGCACGCCATAAATCTGCAAATATGTCACATACAAAGCTTTCCTTCTGTGTACAAAGTCTTATGATATCAAAGAATCATGTATGCAAATTTGAGCCATTTAGTGTGAACAGTTCAAAAGTTATTAGCCATCAAACTATGGATGTTTGATTGTAACACTTGTTTTTATGCTAAATATGGGGCCACGCCCCCTTTTTGAAGGCTTAATATCTCCAAAACTAGTGGAGATATTGGCCTAAAATTTTGCACAGTAATTATTAGTTACAAGGGCATCAAAACAAAATAAAAAATTATGAAGCAAATCTGAGATGGTAAGTCGGGAGCCTTCTGGTGATTTGGCACAGAATTACCCAGTGTGATAGCTTTTTTTTTTTGTTAAAGTTCTGCCCGAGTGACTTCAGTCAGCCATCGACCTTTTGAAGAATATTAAGAATGTTTAGTAAAATGTCTGTTAATACTGAGCTTTAACTGCTCAGCTCTGCATCACTTGGTCCTTTTGGGGTACAATGAACCTGTTAAATAGATACGTTTAAATATAATGTGAAATCAGGGCTTTGAACCGGTTCAAGGAACGAAAACCGGGAACTTTTTTCTATTTCACATGGAACAGAAACGAAACCAGAAACTTTATTATTTTTTATGTTCCGGAACAGAAACGCTTATTAAAAATAATGGTAACCGGTTAATACCGGTTTTTATTTCGTTCCTCAAAGTTTCCGTAGCCTATAAATAAAAAAGCCATTCTTCTCCTGCGCAAGTTTCTATGACCCGCTGGGGTTCACTTCCTGTGTGACGTTCGCTGACTGAATGGAGAGAGCGGGAAGGTGGACTACTATCACGTCTCCATTACTGAGTGTCTGCGCAAAGAAGAGCCTGAACGTTGCAACCTCCCTATTGGCTGTTTGTAAAAATGTATCAGTTGTTGCCCTTCCCACGGGAATCATCGCGGACTCGAGAGACGAGACCTGACGAGTTAGTTCGTTGGTAGCAGAACAAAATGTCTGGACACAAATCGGGTTTTCAGAAAAGGAAAGAAAATAAACGGAGGGTTGAAAATACAAAAAAGGAGGCAGAAAATGCAAAACGAGTTTTAAGGTAGGACAAATGGTTACTTTTCTGAGGCAGCCCGCCGTGGCTGCCTGCAGGCTTATTTATTATAGCCCATTTAGTTAAAATAGTTGATATAAAATGTTTATAGTTATGTGATGGTTGTCCTGATTTAGACTGGTGTTTTTCTTTTTTTTTTTTTGGGGGGGGGGGGGTTGCGCGATGTTGCACCTGGGTCCAGATTAGGGCAGAACTGGCCCTGGCTACATTTCAGGTGTAGTTTGTTTTATGAATGTATGTACTTGCATAGATGTGTACTTGGTCTTCCAATATGGCGCCTAACAAAATCTCGCGGCGCGGTGACATCATGCGGTAGCCCTCTATAGGGCCTGACTAGCCTTTGGTAACACACTAAACGAATTATCTTTCATTTTTGGCACTTTTTCTGTTTGTGTAGATGGGAAGACATACTGAGAATCCAAATCGCCAACGTTTGAAATAATAATTGTTTTGAATTATTTCTTGTCTTATTTAATGAAGGTTGTAATAGAATTAGCCTACATTTGGCTTAAGCTGGATGAGACAGAGACATAACTTTATAGCCATTTGTTAAACTGCTGACAGGGAACGTAATTTTTTTTTGTTCTAACCGTTTCGGGAACGTCTATTTAATGGTGGAACCCAAAACCGGAAACGTTAAAATTCCGTTTCTGTTCGGAACGAACCAATAGGAAAAAAATTCTGGTTCAAAGCCCTGTGTGAAATACAAATTAAATTCTTGTCATAGTCTTTAAATAAAAAGAATGGGGTAGTTTCCATGTCACTATATCCAAATGAGGCAGTGGTGGAAGCACTGCATGTAGTGGCTTTGAACGAGGCAGTGATGAAGGGAACCAGTGAAAACCATGACAGCAGTAAAAGCAGTAGCAGCAGTAAATGAGGCAGTAGTGGCAGGCGTGAAAGGCACTGTCGAAAGTTGTAGTTTTTGAATTACAGTTCTCATTTGAAGTATGAATAATATACTCGGGCCTTTTTTGGGGGGGGGCGGCATGCTCCAATGGTTACCAGTGAAAAGTGGATCCAAAACTCCAGCCGTGTAATTGCTGGCATGCTGAGTCAGTGATTTTTGATTCAGTGTCCATTTACTGAGAGAAATTACACTACATGAAACAAATATTCAAAATGGATCATAAAAGTGGACCAAACCTGTTTTTCATTGTAACTCCTTTTTGACTTGCCCTCCTCTTTTCCCTTGGGTTGGGGCCATTTCATTATTATATGAGGTCAAGTATTTGAAGCTCTTTCGATGAGCATTAGATAAGAAATCAAGTTTATGGCACTGTGGACATCGGGGTCCATAGTCACACATCCTAACTGGTTAATTTCAGAAATACTCTTTAAAACACAGGGAGGTTTAGTCTAATATTAATGCAGTTTTTACACCTACCGTGTTTGAACCTGTCAAACTATTTTTTTTCCTTTATTTCAGTATATTGCGAACTGGCTAAACGTATCAAGAGACAGTAAAAATGCTATACAGATTCAAATGGTATGTTTTACACACAGTTTAATACATTTTGTATAATTTGTCCAAATCCACTCGTACGGTCATGATTTTTAAGCCAGATTTGGTTGGTTTAAAGATACGACACGACTGCCATGATCTTGTTTCATAAGTAATCAGAATTAAATTTCACAAATTTTCCAGACAAAGGTGGCGTCTAAGTATAGACAATGTGTCCATGATGTACAGAACAATTTCTGTTGCATGATATATCATGAAGCTTGAGTGAAAGGGCACTTGTGGTGTGGATAATGTCCATAGATAAGAAATGCGTGTGCACCACAGTGACTTGGAGCTAAAAAAGAAGAAAAACGTGTGACTGGAAAACAGGGGCATTTTTAAAAATTTATTTATTTATTTATTTATTTATTTATTTATGGGGGGGGGGGGGGGGGTTTAGCTTCATCATTCATGATGCATCTAACTACAGTAAACTTAGTTCAGGAACTTTAGTAGTAGTAGTAGCTTTGCTAGCTACAGAAATCACGATCTTGTGTGTATAATTTGTCTGGTTAAGCTGTATCACATCCTTCTTCTGGATACAACTCTTCTGAAAGGCTACTGTTGTATAAAAAGGCATTTTGGCATGAGGTTCAATCTAAATTGGTGGCTTTCAAAAGGGGAGGCGCCAAAGAACTTTAGGGGAAGCGCAGTGTGTGTGGGGGGGGGGAATAACAGAAAAAATAGTAAACGTCTGGTTAGCAAATTTGAGCTGTGTATGGAAAGAGATATGGATCAATTTGTAATACCTAAAATGAGCAAGGAAAGAGAGTCTGGTGTAAGTAGAGAATGGAGGAAGTATGACTGATTGATTTAGTTAAGGTTTGGATTGGCCCAGATGATACGCCACTACCTCAGTGTGTTATTTGCAAAGAGGTACTAGCTAATGACCATATGAGACCATGTAAACTCCAGTGTCACATTGAGACCAAGCACCCAAGTTTGGTGGCCAAACCACAGGAGTTTTTTGATAGAAAGGTAAAGGAACTCCGTTCACAGAAGAAAGTAATTGAGCCATGAAGCACTGTAAATACTAAAGCAACCAAAGCATCATATCATGTGGCGTTGTGCATAGCTAAGGCAGGTAAACCCCACAACATTGGTGAAACATTACTCCTCCCTGCTGCTAAAGATGCGTGTTTGGGAGAAGCTGCTGCTGCTGCCAAGCCAGATGCAATCCCAATGTCTGACAGTACGATCCAGTGCTGCATCTCAGACATGGCATCTGATGTGAAGGAACAGGTGCTGGATTGTATTTGTGACAGCCCTTTCTTCTCTATTCAGCTGGATGAATCGACAGATGTCGCTAACTGTGCTCAGCTAATGGTGTACATGTGCTATGTTAAAGAGCTCAGTGTCCAGGAGGAGTTTTTGTTTTATCCTTCTCTGCCAGCTCACACTTTAGCAGAAGAAATCAAGTATTTGAATGATTTCATTCCGGAGAGTCATATTGACTGGGGCCGTTGTTGTGGAATATGTACTGATGGTGCAAGGGTGATGACGGGTCATCACAGTGGTCTGGTGAAACCAGTGCAAGCAGTTGCTCCCGCTGCTGTCTGGACGCACTGTATCATCCATCACCAGGCCTTGGCGACCAAGAAGATACCCAAAGAGCTGCTCACAGTCCTGAATAAGGTAGTTGTTAGGACTGGGGACTGTCTTGGCCTCTAGAGGCCGCTGTTATTTTTTTATCTTGTCATGTTTGTTTTGGCCTCTAGAGGCCGCCACTGCTTCTGTGTTTTGTGTTTGTTTTGATAGCCTGTGTTTCCATGTGCCTTTTACCCCCACCTGTTCTTTATTTTCTGCCCCGCCTAGTTTCTTAATTACCCTGGCTATATATACTTCCTCAGTTTAGCCTCTTGTCACGGAGTCTTTGTGCTGCTTATGGCTAGTAACCTCTGTCCTGTGTACCTTGCTTATGTCCTTGTGTATTTTGGTATTTTACTTTCTTTTGGACTTTGTACTTGACATTTTTGGATCTTCTGAGCGTTTTGCATTTTTGCCTTTTCTTTTCTAATTTTGGACTTTGAACTTTTGGATATTTTATTTTCCCTTATATCTTCTGAGCGTTTGGATTTTACTTTTTGCTTTGGATTTTTGACCTTCTGTGCTTTTGACAATAAACTGTTTTTGTACTCTACCTTCGCCTCACTCCTCTGCACTTGAGTCATTCCCCTGGTGGCCTAGTGGGGGTTTGCTGGATTACTACACCAACGACCCGGGTTTGATTCCCAGCAAAACCCTAACAGTAGTAAAACTTGTAAACCTAATTAAATCAAGTGCCATGAATGCCCATCTCCATCCTCTGCAATGACGTGAGCGCTCACTTCCAGCAGCTGCTCCTGCACTCCGAAGTTCGGTGGCTCTCCCGGGGCAAGGTCCTTACACACTTGTGTGATCTACATGAAGTCCTCCTCTTCCTCGCCGAAATCAGCTCCCCACTGGTGAAGCACATGATGGACATGAACTGGGTTGCAATGTTGGCCTATCTTTCTGATATTTTTGACCGTATAAACATACTGAACACTTCTCTATAGGCCAAGGAATGCCATGCATTTTTAGCACATGGCCAAGTTTCTGCACTGAGGAAAAAGTTGGACCTCAAAACAGGGAGATTTTAATGAATTCGTCACAAAAATGCATTACAGTACAAATAAAAGAAAGAGGAACAATTATTGACTCCAAAACAGATAATTCAATCTAAAACGGGGTGTGACGGGGAAAGAAACAGAACTTGTGTCCCAATTGCAATCTAACCCCATACAATACTACGTACATTAAGGATGTACTCTAAAAGTGCATACACACATAAATACTATGGCAAAGGAGTAAAATATATATCAAGCTAAATTAATATCTAACCTGGAGGACCATAAGTTCCTCACTAAGACAAATATTAGATTTGTCCTAAAAGTAGTAAATAGGTTAATTTCCTTAGTACTAGATGGCAACAAGTTCCACAATTCAGCAGTCCTGACAAAGTATGATTTCCTATAGCAATCCTGATTATGTTCGCAAATAAAATTATAATTATTAAGGTCATAATTGCGTGTAATTATGGTTCAAAAGTAAATATGGTTCAAAAGTACGCAGGTGGTTTCTAATATCAGTAGATATAAGGCCACTTCTGGACTTGAAAAATGGAAGTAAATCTGATATTACTCTACAATATTCTAAAGGCAATAAATTAAGTTTAATTAGTCTCTCTCTGTCATGTTTTGGGGATAGTTCAATACGAATTTAGTTGCTCTTCGCTGGATGTTCTCTAAGAGGGTTCAATGCTTAGTAGTGCAAGGTGACCATAAACTACTACCATATTCCAGCTTTGATCAGACCAGTGCACAGTATAGCAGCTTTCTGGTGCTGGAGTCTCGTATGTCCCAGCAGACTCTCTTAAGGAGACCAAGAATTTTGTTTGCTTTAGAAACCGTGACTTCTATGTGCTTTGACCAGGACAAATTATTGGAGACCATTATGCCAAAGTGAATGATGAAGGATACGCTTTCAGGCTGTCTGCCGTCTAGGGTGTAATTCCTGATGGTTGAAGTTTTCTTCTTTGAGATCTTCAGCACTTTACATTTTGGTTCTGTTAAAATCCATTTTCCAGTCTTGACTCCACTTGTACAGACAGTCCAGGTTTTGTTGGAGAAGCTTGCAGGCATTAGGATGGTCAATAGCTCGATTATAGTTTGGAGTCCTCCGCAAAGAGGGCGATAGTTAGAACAGATGTAGTCGGGAGCATCATTTATGTAGACAAGAAACATGATTGGGCCAAGGATAGACCCTTGTGGCACACCAGATGTTGCGGGAAGCCACTTAGAGAAGCAGCCATCAATGACTATTTTTATTTTATTTTTTTATTCCTGTCAGTAAGATAACTATGAAACCAAGAGAGTAGTGTGCCGTTGATTCTGCACAACTCCAGCTTATGCAGAAGCATTTGGTGAGGTACCTTATCAAAGGCTTTGGCCAGGTTGAGGTAAACTACATAGACCTCCTTGCCACTAGCAACAGAGTTTAGTATGCTATGATAGACTTCCAAAAGTTGAGTTGTAGTAGATCTCCCCTTGAGGAAGCCATGTTGGAGATGGTACAGCTGGACTTCAAAATGCTGATAACAACGGTTGAAGATGTACCATTCTAGTACCTTGGAGACTACTCTCCACACTGTCCCTTAGAAAAGTTTGACCATCTTTAAGAAAAGAAGGCTTTTAATTTATCTTTGTCGTCAATTTTATGAACAACTAAAAGCGCTTCGGGTTTTCAAACACAGAACCTCGCAACTTGTTGGTGACGTCTTTCTTCTATTTGTGGATCATTTTGTTTAATTTTGTCTCATCTGTTTGAATTTTAATATCACATGGGGCTTTTGTTTTCAGTGCCTTCTTTCTTTGGTTGTTTTTCTTTTTGATTATTTTGAAAAGTTTGCTGTCAATCCATGGGTGACTGGTGGTATTTCATCTTGTGCACTTAGGAATGTGCTCATTGACAGCACTGAATAACAAATCGCACCAAATGCTAAGAGACTCATTTACGTCATTGTCAACAAAGGCCATGTCCCAAGAAGTGTATAATAACAGTTCTTTGAGGCCTGACCAATTGGCTTTCTTAAAATTGTAAGCAGAATGCTTGACTTTTTTGATTTACTTGGAATATTTAAATTAAGTTCGAAGCTCAGGATTTTGTGGTCCGAGTTGAAGATATCTTCAAAACCAAGTTTTATGACCTTGTCAGGGATGTTGGTTAGAATTAAATCAAGTGTATTATTGATCCTAGTTGGAAAGTTTACCAGTTGCCACAGAGAATTCTTTAACTATCTTTGTAAAGTAGTTGTATATTGCATCATTAGTAGTAGCTGTCCTGGTAGACCAGTGGGGAAGGTTGAAATCACCATACATCATTTGCTCAAACTTGGCCTTAGAACGAGGACCATGGACTTTTTGAACTCTTTGATGTAAGCTAAATCAGAGTTTGGGGGTTGATGAGACCACGGCCAAAAATTTCTTTCTTGACTCTGCATAGTTCACAGACCAATATTTCAGCATTGCTTTCGTGATCTTTCCTTCGTATACTAGCAGTTGTGTTCCTGATTAGCAAGCATTACACCTCCACCAACTCTCAGGTCTATCATGCCGATGTATGTATAGTAAAGTCATCCCCAGGCAGGAGTTCACAGTCTAAGATCTCAGGTCGAAGCCATGTCTCAGTTACACTAATTTAAATCAGCTTCGATAGCAAGCATTTTGAAATTCCTTGGCCTTGCTGATGATACTTCTAGCATTGAGGTATAAACAGGGTTTTTCCTAGAAAAATTTAGTATGAGGGCGCTCACCATGGTGAGGGAGCGAAGCGACCGGGGGGGGGGATGGTGCCGGTTGTCCCCCCACCCCCCACCCCGCCGTGCAAAGCCTTTGAAAAATGCTCCAATGGGACATTCTGAGGCTATCTGAGAGGGAAATTGTAACAAATTGTCTGTCAACATTGAAAAAGAAAGAAGTAATCATCTTCTGCCCCGGACAGTCTTTGGCTTTCTTCCGTTTCGTGCCGCGGGATGACATCTTTAAATGCCCAAGTGTCAACAAAAACAACTCGCGAACTACTTCTGTCAAAAGCTCCCGCGCCAGTGGGTGAAAGGTCATTTCAGTCTCGAGAAATCTTGCTCTACAAGTCAGCTCGCTTTTGTATGTAACCCATGTCAAATCTCGCAAGAGCAGCCGCGACAAGTAAACAACTAAACAACATGGCGCCTCAGTCTGGAAAACGCCAATTCGGATTGTTTTTGCACCGTCTGGCGGTGTATCTACTATGATTGGAATATTTTTGGAGCAATTATAATGTATTTGATGATCAGACACATTGTCACATAGTGTTGCTGGGATGTTTTCACGGAGTCGGTAAGGGGGCACATGCCGAGAGTAAGAGGGCGCAGCGCCCCTGTTCCCCCGTTTAGACGAAAGCCTGATAAACATCGTGCAAAGTGGCACATACTCTCACAGGTCCAGGATTGGGATGGATACCAGCCAAATACATTTTCTCGAGAGAGAAACATGAGTAATTCTTGTAGAAACAAATCTGTCTTTTAAAGTAGCCATTTCTGTGAATCTGTGGGCTTAATTTAAACTGGTTAGGCAAGCCATGATGACAAAATGAGGCCAATGAACCAGGAGATGAATCATTAGGAATAGACTGTGACGTTTGGTACAGAATTAAGTGAACTACTAAGACAGCAAAAACCAAAGAAAGCGGAGTCGAAATGAGCGCCGCCATCTATCTTTTGTGTCTAAGGTGTGATTTCTTCGTGACCTGTGGTGTGCTCTTGTTGAACAGGGGTCTGTGGAAATCTTCCCAACCTTGGAAGATGATGTGAGTAGGGCAGGGCTGCAACTGGGCTCTATACAGCAGGTGATCATTACACAGTTGAAGGGGTTGCATGAACTGTTTGAAGAATATGTTGGAGAGGAGACTTTGGCAAATCAGTGGGTGAGAGATCCATTTTCTTTCCCAGTGACACCCTGTGATGGACTGACTATGCAAGAAGAAGAGGCCCTAGTTGAACTGAGCTCTAATATGGACTTGAAACAAAAGAAGCGTGAAGTGTCACTTGCACACTTTTGGCTATCTATGGAGACTGAATTCCCCCACCTCTCCAAAAAGGCTATAAAAGTGCTCATCCCGTTCACTTCCAGTTACCTGTGTGAGTGCGGGTTTTCCACATTGACCACAATTTAAAAACAAGTACCAGTCAAGGCTGCAGATAGAGGATAATCTACGATTGTTCCTTTCTACAGTGCATCCCGGCATCAAAAACTTGCGCACCTCAAAGACGCAGACTCATTGTTTCCACTAAAGTAGGAATGAGCAAGATGGCAATCCAAAATGGGCTACATACGATGTTGAGTGATTTAGAAAAGGAGCGCTGTACATGGGGGATAATTATTTTGTTTGGACTGACTTTGTGTTCAAAAAATATTTGACTTGAGTTAAATCGCACAAAAGGCCTTAAAATGGATGATTTTTGTTGAACTGGGGTTATTTGAGTAAAGCTTGAGTCTGCTTTCAATTTAGTTACTGAACTCCTAGGCCAATTGTCTTGCAACTGGATAAAATATTTTTAGGTGAGGGTGACTTTCAATTTAAGCATAAGTTTGGCTAAATGTAAGATGTTTAGTTTTTGTTTGGTGTGCTCTAAAAAAAAAAAGCTTTAAAATGTTTAAAAAGATAAAGATTAAGTTTGTTTAAAATATTTTTTAAAAAAGAAAGCTTCTTTGGTTTAGAAAATGTTTAAAAAATATTTTTGTTGAAACCTATTTTATTGGGGGGGGTCAGCTGTTTTTATATGAGGGAAGGCTCATTTTCTCAGTTTGAAAACCCCTGATCTAAATAAACACGAGTGGGATGCTCCTCAAGGATTTTTTTTTCCCCCCCATCTTCAGCCATAAGATTGTGTAATGAGCCTTTTAATAGACTTCCTATTCAAAACTAACATTTTTTTTTTTAAATATAAACATTTATGATTAAAGTTTTTGTGCCAATTATTCACTGGTACCGAAATATTCAAATCTCGGACACCGAGGATGTTTTATGTCTTTCATGCAGTGCCCAAAAGATAAGAAATCATGATGAGAAGATGGATGTTTTCGCTGGCTCATCTAGGTTTAAAATGGGCCAATATTAAACCCTCATGGGTTTTGTCATTTTCTAGTTTTTAATCCATTTTGATTTGATTTTCTTTAAACTGAGATGATGACAGGATTCTCACAGTAACTGTCTCTTTATTTTGAAGAAGGATAATGACAGGGTTTTTTGGAAGAATAATTGTTTTTGTTCTCGGTTTGGCCAAGACGCACATTATCCTTCGTCTCCTTATATTTCCTGCAGGATTTGCTGTAAGTTTCGAGCATATTTTGCTTTAAGGAAGAAGGGATGCTCAGTTTTCACAGCTCAGGTTCTGTTCATGTTGCCAAGTGAGATTAAACTGAATGCTTTCTGAGGAACGAGTTGTCCTCCCAGCTTTTTCTCATATCAGTCTGACCTCAAGGCCAAATTAAAATTGTAAAAAATCTACTCATTTTGAAATGGAAAAACTTTGTAACTGGAAAAATGGGTTTTTGTAAAGTGTGACTATTTTATGAAGTCCTTATACAATGTAATAGATCTAATATAAGGAATATAAACCAGACTTGGAAGAGATTTGTTTTGGGGGAAAAAGTTTTGAGAAGTCAAAAAAGTTAAATTAGATACTGGAATTATCTATGTAGTTATTTTCCCCTTTAATCATCTGCTTAAGAGTCAAGAATTGATCACTGTTAAAATATGAAAGCAAATAAGTAAGCAAACAAACAAGTTTGTAAGTAGGTAAATAAGTAAATGGGTAAGTTAATACATAAATAGGTCAGTAAATATGAAGATGAAAGTTCATAAGTAGCTAAGTCAGTGAGGTAACAAGTACAAGTAAAAGATTTCATATGAAGGGTTTTTTTTTTTTGGGGGGGGGGGGGGGACAGTGTCTTGCATTCCCCTTGCTGTTTTGTTTTGTTACAAGCTGGAATTAAAATGGATTTTGGGGGGTTAGCACCATTTGATTTACACAGCATTCCTACCACTTTAAAGGTGCAGTGTGTGTGTGTGTGTTTTAAATTGTGACACAAACAAGAATTAAGATTAAAAAAAAATCTTGAGTGTGCATAGGTATTCACCCCCTTTCATATGAAATGCCTAAATAAGAGCTGGTCCAACCAATTCACTTCATAAGTTGATTAAGATCCACCTGTATGCAATCAGTGTCGCATGATCTGTCACATGATGTCTGTATAAATCAGCCTGTTCTGGAAGAACCCTGACTCTGCAACACTATTAAGCAAGCAACATGAAAACCAAGGAGCACTCCAAACAGGTCAGAGACAAAGTTGTGGAGAAGTACTGTATAGATCAGGGTTGGGTCATAAAAAAATATCCCAAACTTTGAATATCCCAGGGAGCACCATTAAATCCGTTATAGCAAAATGGAAAGAATATGGCACCACTACAAACCTGACAAGAGAAGGCCTCCCACCAAGGGCAAGGAGTGCATTAATCAGAGATGCAACAAAGACACCAAAGATAACACTGAAGGAGCTGCAAAGATCCACAGCAGAGATGGGCGTATCTGTCCATAGGACCACTTTAAGCCATACACTCCACAGAGCGGGGCTTTATGGATGAGTGGCCAGAAAAAAAGCTATTGCTTAAAGGAAAATGATGATGAGAAGAAGAAGAAAATACGTTTGGAGTTTGCCCAACAGCATGTGGCAGACTCCCCAAACACGTGGAAGAAGATTCTCTGGTCAGATGAGACTAAAATTGAACTTTTTGGCCATCATGAAGAATGCCATGTGTAGTGCAAACCCAACACGTCCCTTCACCCTGAGAACACCATTCTTACAGTGAAGCATGGTGGTGGCAGTGTCATGCTGTGAGGATGTTTTTCATCTGCAGGGGCAGGAAGGTTGGTCAGGATTGAAGGAAAGATTGATTGCACTAAATACAGGGCAGTTCTGGGGGAAAATCTGTTTGAGTCAGCCAGAGGTTTGAGGCTGAGATGAGGGGTTCACATTCAAGCAGGACAATGACCCTAAACGTACTATTAAAACTACATTGGAGTGGTTTAAAGGGAAACATTTAAATGTCCTTTGAATGGCCTGATCAAAGCCCAGACCTCAATCCAATTGAGAATCTGTGGCGTAACTTGAAGATTGCTGTACACCAATACAACCATCTAACTTGAAGGAGTTGGAGCAGTTTTGCCTTGAGGAATGGGCAAAAATCCCAGTAGCTAGATGTGCTAAGCTAATAGAGACATACCCCAAGAGACTTGCAGCTGTAATTGCAGCAGAATTTGAGTCTACAATGTATTGACTCTGGGGGTGAATACCTATGCACACTCCAGAGTTCTGTTTTTTTTTTTTTTTTAAATCTTATTGTGTCACCAAAAAAAAAAACTTCAACCTTTTTAAAGTGGTAGGCATGTTGTGTAAATCAAATGGTGCTAACCCCCCAAAAATCCATTTTAATTCTAGCTTGTAATGTGACAAAACAAGACAAAAACACCAAGGGGATGAATATTTTTTTGCAAGACACTGTAAAATTGAAACAAATGTGTTTTATGTAACTGAAAACTTTTACTGAAGTGTGTTTGTTTGCCACTGTGACTGCAATTTAGTTATTAATTTTTGCCTCTGGTATTTTAAGTTGTTCTACCTTGATTTTATTTATTTTTTTTTTTAGTTTTGCAGCAAAAAGCTAAGATTGTCCAAGTCATTGGAAGTTTGTTGTACAATATAGAGGTGAGTTGCAGCCGACGTCACATCCATCTCGTATGCCAGACATGAAGTGATGGTCAGCTAAGCTCACTGTTTACAAAGCGTTACTATCACTGGGGTGCCTTATTAGTCGTTAAAATGCCCTACGCTTTGCGCTGTTCAAATCAAACCGTGAAACTGATAGAAGTTTCTTCTGGGCTTCCTGTGAAGTGATAAAGGGTGAAGGAGCAAAGGATTTTACCAAAGATGACGAGAAAGATGGCTCTTCAACCTTTTGCTGTAATGGAAGGGAGCGGAGTTGAAGAATGTTCGAATTTGCAGTGATCATGAAAGGTTTGTAAATTCCTCTGATTTATTTTGTTTAGATTCGCAAGTTGCCTTTCTTGCCATTTTCTGTTTCGCAGTGTTCTGAAGTTCAGGAGATGCTTCAGTCCTCGGATGTGTTTTTGTTTACAGTTTGATCATGGTCGCCATATTGTAAACTAACGCGTATGTTTTCACTTTATTTATCAGGATGTCCTAACAAGGACAATTACTGTATGTAGATTGGGCTGCTACACTGAACAGAGGGATAAGATAATCTAAATGATCCACGTAAACACAAAAGCGGAGCTCACGAGTTAACAGCACAAAACTGCTTCCCTGGCCATGCAGTTACAAAGAGCCGTGATTAACTTCTCTGTCCTGTATCACTAATGCCCAGGTCTTTTAAAGGGGTTTCTGTGGATCTTTGTGAATGATTTAGCTGAAAGAGAAGAGCAGGGAGGATTAAGAATCAAGTGGCTGTGGTTTGTTTACACCCAATACCAAAACTTGTAGCGTCGTAGCAATCATCACAAAGATGCATACAAAAAGCCCAGAATACCTCCTTACCTGGGCATAAACAACACAGGATTTATCTTGCAGTGTCCTGATCCCCAGATCTTTAACCCAGCCATATTTAAAAAAAAAGTTGTACACCTCCGTGCTCTTCCAGGTTTTCATCAGTTCGTCCGTGTAGAACAATGTCTGCAGCACCAGGTAGTTTGAGATGTCCGGGAACTCAATGGATGAATAATTTTTCATCTCCTAGAAAAAAAATCCTTCTTTACTTGCGTGTAAGAATCTGTCCCATCATGAAGAGCAACTTTTCTGTAGGTACCTTGACTGTGCATTGGCCTCTAAACTGCGAAAATAGTTGTAGATGGTTTCACTAACTCTCTTGTATAAGGAAACCCAAATTTGGCTGCCCTGACCACCACTTTATTCACTGGAAGTAACCTTGCAAGCAAGAGTCACATGACTCAATACAACCTATACACCAATCAGCTATAGCATTATGACTTCACAGGTGAAATGAATAACCTTGATTATCTCATGACGACAAGTGCCACTGTAAAGCGGTGAAATATATTGCTCAGCAAGAGAACGGTCAGTTTTTGAAGTTGATATGTTGGAAACAGGGTAGCGTAAGGATCTGAGCGACTTTGACAAGGGTCAAATTGTGATGGCTGGATGACTGGGTCTGAGCATCTCCAAAATGGCATATCTTGCGGGGTGTTCCCGGTATGCAGTGGTTAGTACCTACCAAAAGTGGTCCAAGGAAGGACAACTGGTGAACCAGCAACAGGATCATGGGTGTCGAAGGCTCATTGATTCCCTGGGGCACGAAGGCTAGCCCATATGGTCCAATCCCGCAGAAGAGCTACTGGAGCACAAACAGCTGAAAAAGTTAATGCTGACACCTTTTGTGTTAGCGATCATTAACTTTTTTTTTTTTTTTAAGCAGTTTGGGCTGCAGTAGCTCTTCTATGGGATTGGACCATATGGGAGTTGTTCACTTCACCTGTCTGTGGTCATAATGGTATGGCTGATCGGTGTACATCAACCTAATATTCCATGGACTCTATTAATGAATTTAATGTGTTAAACTTATTGAAGAGCAAAATAGCAAAGCAGTCAGTAGGTCACCCCTGGGGGAGTGGAGGGTGGTATGTTGTGGGTTGGGTGGGTTTTTTTTTTTTTAATCAATTTTATTTAGGTCAGGAGCCATGAGAGCTACTGAGTCAAAAAGTTCAGATCAATGACGTGCACTAAAACATCAATATGTCTGTTACAGACATGGATTTTGTACCTTGGAGCGTAAACAACTGGGTCAGTGTTTTCATCAGGATAAAATTCACTTATAACAAGCAAAAACTACTGGACAAAGTTCTGGAACGTATTATTTGACTTGATTCAGTTTTTTCCCAGGTAACAGGTTACGAAAGAGCTTGAATAAATTTTTGCCTAATTATTAACAGAATTGTTTTGTGATTTTATTTTGTGCATGGAGCACACTCACTTGCAATCTGTTATCCTTGTATAATATATAAATTATTATATATAAAATCAGTATCATGACAAATATGAAACTAAAAGGTGGAAACTAAGAGGTTGAACATCAGAAGGAGTTTAGGGAAGAAATGAGACAAGCATTGAGTGGTCATGGAAGTCTGCCAGAAGATTGGAATACTACTGCTGTACTAGTAAGAGAGGCAGCAAGGAAGGTGCTAAGGAGGAAGGAAGACAAGGAGACATGGAACAAAGAAGTGCAGGAAATTTATAAAAGAAAAGAGGCTAGCAAAGAAGAATTGGGACTATCAGAGAGACGAGGAAAGCAGGCGGTTATACAGAAAGACGAGACAGAAGGCAAAAAGAGCGGTAGTGAAGGCGAAAGCAGATGCATACCAGGAGTTGTATGAAAGACTGGAGACCAAACAAGGAGAGAAAGACCTGTACAGACTAGCTAGGCAGAGAAACAGGGAAGAGTGATGAAAGATGTAAATGGAAATGTGCTGACAGAGTGTATTAAGAAGGTGGAAAGAGTACTTTGAGGATTTATTAAATGAGGAGAATCCAAGAGAGAAAAGGTCAGATTCATTGCAAATCAGGAAGCAGAGTTGGTTAGTAAGGATGAGGTGAGGGCAGCCATGAAAAGAATGAAGACTGGGAAAGCAGTCGGACCGGATGGTATCCCGATTTGAGGCTTGGAGATGTTTGGGTGAGACGGCTGTGTTAGTTCCTAACGAGATTGTTTGTTTAATAAGATCCTAGAGAATGAGAAGATGCCAAATGAATGGAGAAAGAGTGTGCTTGTCCCAATATACAAGAATAAGGGAGATGTACAGAGCTGCAGTAATTACAGAGGAATAAAATTGATGAGCCACACCATGAAGCTATGGGAAAGGGTATTGGAGGCGAGACTGAGAAGAGAGGTAGCAATCTGTGACCAGCAGCACGGGTTTATGCCAAGGAAGAGCATGTCGGATGCAATTTTTGCTTTAAGAATGTTAATGGAGAAGGCCAGAGAAAGCTACATTGTGTGTTTGTAGACCTGGAGAAGGCATACGATAGAGTGCCGAGAGATGAGTTATGGTATTGTATGAGAAAGGGTGGAGTGAATGAGAAGTATATTAGAGTGGTGCAATACATGCATGAGAACAGTGAAACAGCAGTGAGGTGTGCAGTTGGAACAACTGAATGGTTCAAGGTGAAGGTGGGACTCCATCAAGGATCTGCTTTGAGTCCTTTTTTGTTTGCCATAGTGATGGATAGCTTGACGGACGAAGTGAGGCAGGAGTCACCATGGGACATGATGTTTGCGGATGATATTGTGATATGTGGTGAAAGTAGAAAGGAGGTTGAGTTGGGTTTGGAGAGATGGAGGTATGCATTGGAACGAAGAGGAATGAAGGTGAGCCGTAGCAAAACAGAATACATGTGCATCAATGAGAATGGGGATGAGAGTGTAGTGAAGATGTAAGGAGTAGACATGAAGACAGTTGGTGAATTCAAGTGCCTGAGGTCAACTGTGCAGGAAAATGGGGGCTGTGATGGTGAGGTGAGAGAGAGTGCAGGCAGGGTGGAGCAGTTGGAGAAGGATTTTGGGAGTCATTTGTGATAGGAAAGTCCCAGCAAAAGTGAAAGGTAAGATGTTTAAGACAGTAGTGAGACCAGCTGTGATGTATGGATGGGAGACCGTACCCTTAACAAAGACAGGAAGCAAAGTTGGAGGTGGCAGAGTTGAGGATGTTAAGGTTTGCAATGGGAGTGACAAGGTTGGACAGGATAAGGAATGAGCACGTCAGAGGGACAGCACATGTAGAGAACTTGGGAATTTAAGCTAAGAGAGATGAGACTGAGATGGTCTCACATCCTGCACATGCACATCCTGAGAAGAGATGCAGAGCATGTGGGAAGGAGAATGTTGAGGATTGAGCTGCCAGGTAAACGAAAACAAGGAAAGCCAAAGAGGAGATACATGGATGTGGTGAGAGAGGACATGAAAGTGGCAGGTGTGGTAGAGAAGGATGCGGAAGACGGAGCAATGGAGATGAAAGATCTGCTGTGGCGACCCCTAATCGGGTGCAGCCAAAAGATGATGATATATATACACACACACTATATATTAGTGTATACATGAATTAAAAACTGACAAACAGTCGACATTTTGTTTAAAATGCTAAGTTTTATAGGTTTTTACTTTTTTTTAAATAAAATTAAAATCCATTTATGCATGCAGACATTATACTGTATGAAGTATCAGACATTTATTGATTTATTTAGCAGAACATTACGATGTTGCTGAAATTAGTAAACCTGTATATTGTGACCCACATTGTGTATCAGAGAAATGCCCCGAGTATCTTGAATTTGATATATTAGTAGGAAGCCATGGCCTAATAGAGAAGTGGCTTTAGGACCAAAAGGTTGCTGGTTTGATTCACTGGACCAGCAGGAATGGCTGAAGTGCTCTTGAGCAAGGCATCTAACCCCAACTGCTCCCCAGGCTGCTCTGGGTACGTTGTATGTTGCTCTGGATAAGAGCATCTGCTAAATGCGTTTGATTGATTGATTGATTGATTGATTGATTGATTGATTGATTGATTGATTGAATATATTTTAATTATAAACCCAAATCAGAAAAAGTTGGGACGGTATGGCCTAGTCTTTGAGGAGTAAAGATTGGACCAAGGATCTCCAGTTTGTCAAAAAATGTGAGAAAATTATTGAGATGTTTAACCTTCTGGGATCTAAGGGTATTTTCTGGCACTGTAATGATTTTGATATGCTCTCATTTTGTTGTCCGTTTCAACAAATCTAAGCAGTATTTTCAAAGTCCTATGACTTTTTTATTTATTTATTTATTTATTTTGTGTGTGTGTTTTTTTCAGCTACAGTAATATCTATGTCGTACGTATATCATGATTTGTGCTTTAAAAAAAACAGATAAATGAAGATGTTGTAAAAACCAGTTTTAGAACTATGTTGGAATGTGTGAAAAAACATTAACTTACCCATTGTGACAAACCGTTTTGGTCACTTGAGGTGATTCTGTTCAGTTTTAAGAATGTATCAAGCATAAAAACATAAATCTGCTCCATTGATTTGATTTGGACAATTAACTGGCCATAAAGGGCGGCACGGTGGTGTAGTGGTTAGCGCTGTCGCCTCACAGCAAGAAGGTCCTGGGTTCGAGCCCCGGGGCCGGCGAGGGCCTTTCTGTGTGGAGTTTGCATGTTCTCCCCGTGTCCGCGTGGGTTTCCTCCGGGTGCTCCGGTTTCCCCCACAGTCCAAAGACATGCAGGTTAGGTTAACTGGTGACTCTAAATTGACCGTAGGTGTGAATGTGAGTGTGAATGGTTGTCTGTGTCTATGTGTCAGCCCTGTGATGACCTGGCGACTTGTCCAGGGTGTACCCCGCCTTTCGCCTGTAGTCAGCTGGGATAGGCTCCAGCTTGCCTGCGACCCTGTATAAGGATAAAGCGGCTAGAGATAATGAACTGGCCATAAAATTTATGCCCTATTGTTTTGGAATAAAGGATTGGCAGTGGGAGGAGTATTCAATGATGAGGGTAAAAATTTCCATTCAATGAGAAGTGAAAACTCCTCCCACTGCCAACTCTTAATCCCATCAGGTCAAGTCACAATGGGTAAGGTAATGTTTCTTCACACATTCCAACACAGTTTTAAAACTGCTTTTTACCACATCATTTAGCTGTTATTTGACTTTTTTTTTTTTCTTCTTCAGTGTGTCTTGAAATTAACTATTTTACTCAGTTCAGAGCCACAACCTATTCTGTTACACAATTACTCTAATTTTGCTCCCACTCCAAATTTTACTCTCTAAACTCAAAATAGAGCAAAATTAACTATTTTTGAGGAAAAATTGCTCAGTCATTTTTCCTGTGCATGCACTACAGTGCATGTACTACAGCGCACACATATCAACCAATCTGCTCATCAAAAATAGAAATATTTACACTTACTTGAGTTTGATCTTTGGCTGAATCAAGTCGAAGTTTAGGCGGCACGGTGGTGTAGTGGTTAGCGCTGTCGCCTCACAGCAAGAAGGTCCTGGGTTCGAGCCCCGGGGCCGGCGAGGGCCTTTCTGTGTGGATGTTGCATGTTCTCCCCGTGTCCGCGTGGGTTTCCTCCGGGTGCTCCGGTTTCCCCCACAGTCCAAAGACATGCAGGTTAGGTTAACTGGTGACTCTAAATTAACCATAGGTGTGAATGTGAGTGTGAATGGTTGTCTGTGTCAGCCCTGTGATGACCTGGCGACTTGTCCAGGGTGTACCCCGCCTTTCGCCCGTAGTCAGCTGGGATAGGCTCCAGCTTGCCTGCGACCCTGTAGAAGGATAAAGCGGCTAGAGATAATGAGATGAGAAGTCGAAGTTTAAAAAGAAAAAAAGGGCACCACTCATCAGTGTTACAGTTCTCAAGATTGAATTGAATAGCTGTCCCGAATCATGAATTGAATCGCTGTCCTTTAATTGAATCACTGTCCTGAATTATGAAATGAACCATGAATTGAATCGCTGTCTTGAATCCTCCAAAGCGCATAAAATCCGCCATCTCGCAACAAGTTTTACCTCCAGATAGCCTAAACTATGTCTGACAGATTTTATCCTGTTTACGATGGGCATTCCCACTGCAAAAGAGAGACCAATTGAAACCAAAAGACTGAAAGTGATTTATCATGCCATGTGAATAGTCTTTTATGAGTGTGTAAGTGCGCGCTCGGTGCTCTGACACTGGTGTGACTGAGTAAGGTGACAAGTTTTATGTTTCCTCTAATTTAGGTGGGGTTTACATTAGACCGTATCAGCGGATCATCAGATTAACATTTTTAAAACGATTAGCGTGCACACAGCAACGCCAATACACGACTCGCGTGCACACAGCAACGCCAATACACGGATACGCTCTGCTCCGCAGGCATCCTGCGCTCCAAATCACTCCGCCCTGAACAGCGAGTGCCCTCTGGAGGGTGCGCACTCCGGCCCTGCGCAGCTCACAGAGCGCGCGAGTGAAGCGCACGAGCAGTGATTCGGGACTGAGCCGCTGTGTGTGAGATCTCAGTGCATATTGGGCATGCGCGTCACTTACCACTTGCAAGTGGAAGGATGGCAAGCCTAAAGACAATCATAACTACACAATGGGCAGTATTTGCATCGGTATTTGCAGTATTTTCATACTTTTATACTCTTTAATGAAAGGTGATACAAGGCAGAAATCCGCGCCGTTTTTCAGCAGTCGCGTCACATGACCAATGCTAGCGAATCAGGAAGGTGGATGTCACAGTGACGTTGTCCAATGACGACGCTAGAGCTCAGCACAGCGTATCCGCGTATTCTCAATGTTTACACAGCACCGGACCAGACATGATCTGGATTGAATACGTGGACCCTGGCGGATTCCCGTTTCCCGGCGTTTCCAGGCGTTTTAATGTAAACAGACAGTGCATCCGTGAAGAAAACGAGACCGATACGGTCTAATGTAAACTTGGCCTTAGATAATTTAAAAAATATTTGACAGTGGGCATGTAGGAAAGTGTCAAGTATAAAGTTTGCCAATATATTTATCATGCTTGTATGATGATAAACTTGAAGATATTTATCGAAATGCATGACCTACTCATTCTAAACCTGTTGAGCTTCACCAGTGAAACCCTCGACCCCAAAGGGTTAAAAACGATGTTCCTCAAAGGAAGTTCAGTTCAGTTTAAATTTATTGTCCCAAGGGGAAACTTGTCTTACAGACAGGTACACATAAATAGCACACAGATACACAAAGACACAAGAAGGGAAACTGACACAAACTAATATAAATAAACAGACTAATATAAAGAAACTGTCTTACCTATCTATGTTTCTGACACATGGTCATCAGACTCATTTATGTGCAATAAAGCAAAATTGTGCAAATTGAGCAGACGTATTGCACTAGGGATAAAAGAGTGTCTTGTCCTATTGGACTTATAAAAGGGGACTCTTAGTCTCCGGCCTGAGGGGAGAGCTTCAAATCAACAATGAAGAGGATGATCTTTACAGTCCAATATTGACCCTGCCTTCTGAATGGCCTGTTTCTCATAAATTGACAGCAGGGATAACTGTGGACAGCCAATCAGCTTCCCAGCCACCTTTACAATATGGCTGAGATTGTTTTTATCCCTAACACTGATACCCCCATACCAGGCGATAAAAGAAAAGGTGAGAACAGATTCTATAAAAGATTTGTAAAATAAAGACAACATAACCTTATCAACACCAAACACATTGAGCTTCCTAAGGAAGTACAAACGTTGTTGCCCCTTCTTGCAAATGACCTCAGTATTCACATCAAATTTGAGCCTGTTGTCTATTATTGTGCCCAAATATTTATACTGGTCAACCAACTCTATGTAACTTCCATTAATATCAGTCAGTGATGGAGAACAAGGTTGGTTTCTTCTAAAATCAATGACCATATCTTTTGTCTTTGAGGTGTTTAAATGAAGAAAAAAACTTGTCACACCAACTGACAAACTTGTCAACCACTGGCCCATGCTGAGATTCATGTTTGTGCAGTAAGCTAACAATAACTGTGTCCTCAGCAAATTTCAGGATGTGCCTACTTGTATGCTGACTTCTACAGTCATTAGTGTAGAGGATGTACAGCAAAGGGGAAAGCACACAACCCTGAGGAGAGCCAGTGGAAGAGATGCGTCTTTCTGAAAGACAGCCATTGACCTTTACTCTCTGTGATCTGTTAGTTAAAAAATCCATAATCCAGCCCACAAGATTTCTCTCAAGATTAAATTCTGATAATAGTTTTCTAACTAAAACATGTGGCTGGATAGTATTTAAAAGCAGAAAAAAAAATCAAGAAACAAGAGCCTGGCATGTGTGCCAGAACCTTCCAGATGACTGTACAGAAGGTTTAGTAGTGTAATTTGGGCATCCTCCAGCCCCCTATTGGCCCTATATGCAAACTTCATGGGGTCCAGAGCCTTACCCACCCTCAACAACAGCAACCATTTCACAATCTTTTCAAATGACTTCATTACCAGTGAGGTCAGTGCCACTGGTCTGAAGTCATTTAAACAGGAAGATGGAAAGGAAAGGATTTCAATATTTCCCCCTCTACAGTTCATGATGTTATTAACCATTTCAAGGAATCTGGAGGAATTTCGGTGTGTCAAGGACAAGGGCTCAAGCCTAATCTGAACACCTGTGAGCTCCAATCTCTCAGATTGCACTGCATCAAGAACCGTCATTCATCTATAGCTGATATAACCATATTGACTCAGGATTACTTTGGCAAATATTTTTTCAAACTCTCCAATATGGAGTTACATCCACAAATGGCAGTTAAAACTTTTACTGTGCAAAAAGGAAGCTTTATATTAACTGTGTCCAGAAGCACCATTGATGATTTCTGTAGGCTTGGAGGCGTCTGGGATGGATCATCACACAGTGAAAACGTGTATAGAGGCTTTGCATCACGTGACCCCCCCCCCCCCCCCCCCCCCCCCCCATAGCAACTTTAACTATGCCATAGTGACAGAAGGTAGCTTGTAGTGCTTCATTCAGCCAAGTTATTTGTTATTGATCAGTATGGTAAGGTCTTGCTGCGTTTTTCAATGAGCAAATAGTTTTGAAAGAAACAAAGGCCTGTGTGTGTGTGTGTGTGTGTAAAAATAAATAAAAATAATAAATATGTACACACACAGTGTGTATGTATAATATACACACAGTTGTAGTCAGAAGTTTACATACAGTGACATGAATGTCATCTTGGATATGAATGTCATGGCAATATTTGGGCTTTCAGTAATTTCTTTGAACTGTTCTTTTTCTGTGGCAGAATGTACAGCATACATCTTTAAAGAAAATAACCACTAGAATTTGGTGCACAAGTTTTAATTTTCTTTGGGTTTTCTGAAATCAGCACAGGATCAAAATTATACATACAGGGTCAAAACTGTACATACAGCACACCTAATATTTGGGTAAAATGGGTCTTTGCAAGATTCACCTTGAGCAAACCATTTTTGTTTACCATAAACAAACTTCTGGCAGAATTCTGGTTGGATATTTCACAACTCTTCATGGTTGAATTGGTAGAGTTCAATTAAATTTGTTTTTTTTTCTTTGCATGGACTCGACTTATAAGCACGGTCCATATATTTTCAATAGGGTTGAAGTCAGGACTTGTTTTAAGCTTAATGTTAGCCTGCTTTATCCTCCACAACCAGCTCTGATGCGTGTTTGGGTTCATTGTCCTGTTGTAACTC
This sequence comes from Neoarius graeffei, assembly GCF_027579695.1. Taxonomy (NCBI): domain Eukaryota; kingdom Metazoa; phylum Chordata; class Actinopteri; order Siluriformes; family Ariidae; genus Neoarius; species Neoarius graeffei. The sequence continues at coordinate 13,534,589 of NC_083581.1, forward strand.
CCAAGTCATGTTCAAGTTTCTGATGGTGAATTCTGAGGTAGTCCTCCTTCATTATTCCAACAACATTGTGCAATGAACCAGTTCCACTGGCAGCAAAACGATCCCAGAGCATGATGATCCTACCACCACCACCAGCTGGTACAGTGTCCCTCTGTACATGGTGGTCATTGTGGTCAAAAGAACTCAATCTTTCTCATCTGACCATACAGCTATCCTCCAGAAGGCTTTTTCTTTGTCTGTGTGGTCAGCTTCAAACTTTAGTTAAGCTTGAAGGTGTCAGTTTTGGAGCAGGGGGTTATATCTTGGATAGTAGCCTCTTAGTCCATGGTGATGTAAAACTCACTGAACTGTAGACAGTGATCCATCAGCTTCCAGTTCATGGCAGGGCTGTGCCATGGTGGTTCCCAGGTTGTTCCTGACCATCCAAACCAATTTCCTTTCAGCTGAGGGTGACCATTTGGGTTTTCTTGAAGCAAAGTGGATTGGCAAAGTGACTACACCGCACAATAACTTGCATACAGTTGTTTGAACTGATCTTGGAATTTGCAGTTGTTTAAAAATGGCTCCAAGAGACATTCTGGAGCTGTGTTTATCTGCAATCCTCTTTCTCAGATTTGCACTGGGCTCCTTGGACTTTTCCATTTTACTGTGTTTGTCAGTCCAAAGAGTGCTGTAAACAAACCCTTTTTATGAACATACAGAGAAGTTACTAGCTGTAGTCAATCATGATCACTAACAGGAAGTTAACAGACGTTGGCCTTGACAAGATAAGAGACAGTTTGGAAGTTTCAGCACCTCTGAATTAATAATCTAAGTGTGCATGTGTAAAATTTTTTTTTTTTTGACCCTGTGTTGATTTCAGAAAACCCAAAGAAAATTAAAGCTTGTGCACCAAATTCTAGTTGTGTGTGTGTGTGTTTTTAAATTAAAGGCGTCACGCAGTGGCGAAAGAAGTCGCATTATTCTGCACCAGAATGCTTTCGAGATTTGAAATAAATTGACCGTCGATTTTTCAAAAGCTTCCCGCGGTTGTAATCGGTCCTTATTTGGTCATGCCCATCACTTGAAATTTCCCGCGTTTGCAGCGCCCCCTCTCGGTCAATGGAACAGCTGCGTGACGTCATACCAGTAACCACTCGGTGCAGTTGCAACAGTGGACACACCAGAAAATAGGAGCGATGCTGAGGAAATTAGCTTTGATTTTACCGATACAGAAGAAGAAAATGGCCCACAAGTAGAGATTTTGACAGCTGAATGTCCTGGTGGTATCCAGCCTTACAGATTTGAACCTGAGCGCTCATCTTCAGAAGAAAATGAGGACAGTTCTGACGACGACAGAAACGAAGACGAGAATGGAGAAGACCGGCGACTTGAAGACTTGTTTTGGTTGGTTTCTCTGACTAAATCACTACTTGTGTGTATTTTTAAAGACCATTTTCACTTGAATTAGAATGCTGTGTGATTAATCTATGATTATGTGTAATACTGATAGCTGTAGGGGGTGAAAGTATAGCTAGAAAGATTGAATTCTAGCAACTTGACAGCTTGCGATCTCGCGAAATGCAGTGGGCCTTCTGATACAGTAGACCCCTTGATATTCCAGTTTTCATCATTTTCCTTTTATTGCGGTTGATTTTAACTTGATATTCAGTATGTTATAGGCTGGGAGTATTGAGCTTTGTATTGTATTGTTTAGTAAACGTACAATCGTCAGTAATAAGTGATAATTATTAGTTAAAGGCAGCTCTGTGGCATAAATCACTGTAAAATTTGGACACAAGTCCAAATTTGGCCTTTTGGTTTCTATCCTATAGATCTATTTTGCTCTCCCATGATGATCTTAGACCTATTAAAAGCGACATGGGGTGTTGTACATAATATTGCAAGATCATGGAGGTTTAATTGGAGTTTTGTGAAAATGTTTTTAAAAAGCTAGTAAAGGTGGCTTGGGAAGCTGGAAAGCAGACATTATAAACAAACAAAATTTATTTTTAACGCATGTTTTCCAGGTGCAGTTGTGGAAACTGTAGAATTATGCCAGCATCACCCAAGGGAGGTTACTGGTATGACGTCACACATAAGTTGACCTAGTTAACGGCTGGCTGCCTAAATTTGGCTGTGCGCGTTAACTTTAAATGCTTGTAGCGGGCGCATCGTGACACTGAGATCGCGGGAAACCGAGGGGCTTGAATAACCCAGCAAACCCGACAATTTGACACATGATATAGCCTGATTGCTGAAATTACCACACGACGCCTTTAAAGATGTATGCTGTACAATCATTCTGTCACAGAAAACGAATAGTTCAAAGAAATTACTGAAAGCCCAAATATTGCCATGACATTCATGTCATTGTATGTAAACTTCTGACTTTTTTTATATATATATATATATATATATATATATATATATATATACACACACACAGTTGTGCTCATAAGTTTACATACCCTGGCAGAATCTACGATTCTTTGACCATTTTTCAGAGAATATGAATGATAACACAAACATCTTTTCCGCTCATGCTTAGTGGTTGGGTGAAACCATTTATTGTCAAACGACTGTGTTTTCTCTTTTTAAAATCATAATGACAACAGAAACTACCCAAATGACCCTGATCAAAAGTTCACATACCCTGGTGATTTTGGCCTGATAACATGCACAGAAGTTGACACAAATGGGTTTGAATGGCTACCAAAGGTAACATCCTCACCTGTGATCTGTTTGCTTGTAATGAGTGTGTGCACATAAAAGCTGAGTGAGTTTCTGGGATCCAGACAGACTCTTGCATCTTTCATCCAGCCACTGACATTTCTGGATTCTGAGTCATGGGCAAAGCAAAAGAATTGTCAACGGATCTACGGGAAAAGGTAGTTGAACTGTATAAAACAGGAAAGGGATACAAAAAGATATCCATGGAATTGATAATGCCAGTCAGCAGTGTTCAAACTATGATTAACAAATGGAAAATCAGGGGCTCTGTTAAAACCAAACCATGGTCAGGTAGACCAACACAAATTTATGCCAAACAGCACAGAGACAAGCCTCAAAACTTCTGGAACAAGGTAATTTGGAGTGATGAGACCAAAATTGAACTTTTTGGCCACAACCATAAACGTTACATTTGGAGAGGTGTCAACAAGGCCTATGATGAAAGGAACACCATTCCTGCTGTAAAGCACGGAGGTGGATCGCTGATGTTTTGGGGATGTGTGAGCTACAAAGGCACAGGAAACTTGGTCAAAGTTGAAGGAAAGATGAATGTAGCACGTTATCAACAAATACTGGAGGCAAATTTGCACTCATCAGCCCGGAAGCTGCACATGGGACGTTCTTGGACGTTCCAACATGACAATGATCCAAAACACAAGGCCAAGTCGACCTGTCATTGGCTACAGCAGAACAAAGTGAAGGTTCTGGAGTGGCCATCTCAGTCTCCTGACCTCAGTATCATTGAGCCACTCTGGGGAGATCTCAAGCACGCAGTTCATGCAAGACAGCCCAGGAATTTACAGGAACTGGAGGCTTTTTGCCAAGAAGAATGGGCAGCTTTACCATCTGAGAAAATAAAGAGCCTCATCCACAACTACCACAAAAGACTTCAGGCTGTCATTGATGTTAGATGGGGCAATACACAGTATTAAGAACTGGGGTATGTAAACTTTTGATCAGGGTCATTTTGGATGTTTTTTGTTGTCATTATGATTTAAAAATAGAAAACACAGTTGTTTATTAATAAATGGCTTCACCCAACCACTAACCATGAGTGAGGGGGAAAAAAGTTTGTGTTATCATTCATATTCTCCGAAAAAAGACCAAGAAAGCAAAAATTCTGCCCATGTAAACTTATGAGCACAACTCTGTATGTATGTATGTATGTATGTATGTGTATACACACACACACACACACACACACACATATATATATATATATATATATATATATATATATATATATATATATATATATAATATAAATTTTTTTTTTTTTTTTTACTTTTTTTTTCACTTGCATAACACAGTTTCTTTTGTCATGTTTAATAAGAATAAAGATAGTCTCTTGCTTTATCTGGCCTCCACTGTGGAAAATTTTTTTATTACAATTCAAATGCTTTTGTAAAATTGATTTACATATAAAATAACTACATCATGAAGAATTAAAGCCCCTCCTTCACAGGTGAGTGAAAATATTGAATAAATTTCCTCTTTTTGATTGCTTGAATTAATAATGCCAAGTTATGATGACTGAATTGATTATTCACTTAAATATGAATAATATGATAGGCTCCAGCTTGCCTGCGACCCTGTAGAACAGGATAAAGCGGCTAGAGATAATGAGATGAGATTTTGGGTATTTGATATGGCGAAATAGGACACAATGGAAAAATCAAGAACACACCGGAAAGATGAGAATAATGGCAGTGGTAAAAGAACAGCGACTGTGGGGCGTCGTGGCTCAGGTGGCTAAGGCGCCATACCATAAATCCAGGGACCTGGGTTCGAGTCTGACCCGAGGTCATTTCCCAATCCCTCCCTGTCTCTCTCCTGCTCATTTCCTGTCTCTACACTGTGTCCTATCCAATAAAGGTGAAAAAAAGCCCCCCCCCCCAAAAAAAAAAAACAGCGACTGTACCGGCTGAAGGTCACACGGGTCTCTGCTTCAGCGCGTGAGCAACGGGACATCACTACCGCACCGGATGGAGCGCGAGGCAGGGGTGGGGCAAAATGACTGGCCGTAGATTCTATCAAAAGTTCGATCTAAATTGACCATGGTTGCAAAATATTGGCCAAAAATATGCAAACACTACAAAATATGAAAGTAAGATGGAAAAGAAACATTATACTGCAAGACTAAAACAAAATAAAACTGTAAAAACTCACCTTTTCAGTGATGACATTCGAACAGATCACTCGTGTAACGGGCCGCAAATGGAAGCACGATCAGCTTCTAACTGTTGGAGTGGAAAATTCCATTCTACACATGCAAATTGTTAATGTGTGTCCTTCCCCGCACACACAACACGCTCTGGTAAAAAAATAGACCACAACTCCTTTTATAGCTCAGAAATTCATACAAGACCAGCTACCATTTGTAACATATTCTGTAAGAAACACATTCTATACCTAACTTTGAGCTTTTGTTTTAAAAAACAAAACCGCAGATTTATAACTAAATTTTTATATGGCGTAGTGTTTTTAAGTTACTACTTTTGGTGAGGTGGTGACCTTGACCCTGAGGCTTTCCGTTTAGATCAAAACACACGATCGTATTGGTTTTGGGTATGTGGGAAACGAAGTTACAACGGTGATTAAATATTTTGCATGATGTTTTATTACGGTTATGATTATTCTGTGAGCGCACCAATCCTTAGGTGTATAAAGTTGCAACTTAAAATACAATTAGTGATAACTGTAGACTTTTCAGTGCACTACAACCTTTTTAAGGGAATGCGATGTCAACCATTTATCATGTCCCAGATCAAGCTGCCATTTTTTTCCACAAATTTGCAGAATTTTTTGTCAAATTCTGAATATTCACATCAAAGATTTAGTTTTATCTGTATTTCTTTCATCATTTTATTTCAAATTAAAACCAACATCACCATTCAAAACCGTATAGTTTACTGACTGTGAGTATATTTAGTGGGGTACCCCCACATAATATATTTTTTTCCCCAAAAGTAATTCATCATTGGGGGGAAAAAAAAAGAGAAATTTATAAATGTATAAGGGGGGAAAAATGGCTCAAAAAACATTCCCCGGGACTCTGTGTTGAACGGAGAGGTCAAAAACCCTACGGTATGCTCACTTCATTTCCACGAAGGTAAGAATTCAAGAAAAAAAAAATTCAGAATGGCAGCATAGTGCTCATTCTTCTTATACAGTGAAGTCAGCCTGAGCTTCAGCACCTCACTGCACTTTCTCTTTATGCTCATGTTTACGTCTCTGTTTGCTAGCCATTTTTCCTTTCTATGTTCAGAAATCTCTAGCTTTTTTTCCCCAAATGATTAATTACTTTTGGTAAATAAAAAAAAAATTGGATGTCTTTTTTTTGTTTGTTTTGTTCAAAACAAATTGAACATCCAAAAACAGCAATACTGATCAATAACAACTAACTTGTCTGAATGAAGCACTACAAGTCAGCTTGACAGTGCACTGCTGCACTGCTGAATCTCTCATAGGTTTGTATGGGAGAACAGCATGTTTTCGTTTGGTCTTTAAAGACATTTAATTGTTTAATCTACATAAAACTAGTGTCAATTCAAGAATAAATAACATTTACGGAATACTTTGTGAATTTTGTGCGACGTTGTGATGAGCTTTTACTTTTAAGGGTGTTTTTTTTGTTTGTTTGTTTTTTTTAAACGTTGTGTAATGCAATACATCAAATTCATGGGTGCCACCACCTTGGGTTTTTTAGTGATATTTGTCACCGGTCCGTGTGTTTTGTTGTTACTTCCAGCTTGTTCACTGTTGTTTCAGTCAGCTTGAAACTTATGATTCCCATCTAGTGGTCGGATCTCTCATGCTGTTGTCCCCCCCCCAATAAAATCGGTTGAACACTTTGGTGTCTAGTGCCTGTGAAAGATTGGATCACTGAGGGGAAATTTTTGTATCCTTACTAAAAAGAAATTATTTTCCTAATATTTTTTTTCATGTAGAGAAAATGAAAAGGTGTATATCAGTGGTGCTGTTTTGAAGAGCATTAACAAAAGTTTGACCTTCTTATACACGGCACATTCAAGCACGACTGTAATAAGTCATGCTTGGTGTCCACAATTTAAAATGAATGTACCCACTAAATTCTGCCTTTTATATTTAAACACAAAGGATATACCAATTTCGTTGATGTATTACTTTTAATTCTTCTAGGTGCATAATTGTGATATACAAGAAGAAACCTTTATCTGTAATTCTTATCCTGATACTCAAAATTCTAAATCTCTCTTATTTTTTGCTTTTTGTTCTTTTAATTTCTGAGGGTCCCCCCACAATCATCCTTCTCGTGAATGGAAAATTAAACCAGTGGAAAATTATTGGTTAGGTAATCAGGTAATTGTTTACATGTGACGTTGTCTGAGCACATGCTATGCTTCCTGGGCATCTTTGTACATCCTTGTTACATCGTGAAGTCATGGAAGACGGATTCACAGGAAAAAAAAAGCAAAGCACGGATCTTTTATTCACAGTTATGTGATATTTTGCATGTAATATCAATAGTAAATTAAAAGTAAACCTATAAATGCAGGAAAGATATTTTAATTATGAACTTCAGCAGTCCAAACATTTAATTGTTTTAGATTTCTTAATTTTTTTATCCATGATGCATCATCTGTATTAAATTGGTAACTAATCTGTAAATTATTAGTATCCGTGATGCAGCCATATTAAAATCCATAACCACTCCATATTTTATATCCTTTATTATATTTCCGTAGTCCATGACTTACAGTAGTGCTTGAAAGTTTGCGAACCCTTTAGATTTTTCTATATTTCCGCATAAATATGACCTAAAACATCAGATTTTCACAAGTCCTAAAATTAGATAAAGAGAACCCAGTTAAACAAATGAGACAAAAATATTATACTTGGTCATTTATTTATTGAGGAAAATGATCCAATATTACATATCTGTGAGTGGTAAAAGTATGTGAACCTTTGCTTTCAGTATCTGGTGTGACCCCCTTGTGCAGCAATAACTGCAACTACATGTTTCCGGTAACTGTTGATCAGTCCTGCACACCAGCTTGGAGGAATTTTAGCCCATTCCTCCATACAGAACAGCTTCAACTCTGGGATGTTGGTGGGTTTCCTCACATGAACTGCTTACTTCAGGTCCTTCCACAACATTTCAATTAGATTAAGTTCAGGACTTGGCCATTCCAAAACATTAACTTTATTCTTCTTTAACCATTCTTTGGTAGAACAACTTGTGTGCTTAGGGTTGTTGTCTTGCTGCATGACCTACCTTCTCTTGAGATTCAATTCATGGACAGATGTCCTGACATTATCCTTTAGAATTCGCTAGTATAATTCAGAATTCATTGTTCCATCAATGATGGCAAGCCGTCCTGGCCCAGATGCAGTAAAACAGGCCCAAACCATGATGCTACCACCACCATGTTTAACAGATGGGATAAGGTTCTTATGCTGGAATGCGGTGTTTTTCCTTTCTCCAAACATAATGCTTCTCATTTAAACCGAAAAGTTCTATTTTGGTCTCCTCCACCCATAAAACATTTTTCCAATAGCCTTCTGGCTTGTCCATGTGATCTTTAGCAAACTGCAGATGAGCAGTAATGTTCTTTATGGAGAGCAGCGGCTTTCTCCTTGCAACCCTGCCATGCACACCATTTGTTGTTCAGTGTTCTCCTGATGGTGGATTCATGAACATTCACATTAGCCAATGGGAGAGAGGCCTTCAGTTGCTTAGAAGTTACCCTGGGGTCCTTTGTGACCTTGCCGACTATTACACGCCTTGCTCTTGGAGTGATCTTTGGTCGACCACTCCTGGGGAAGGTAACAATGGTCTTGAATTTCCTCCATTTGTACACAATCTGTCTGACTGTGGATTGGTGGAGTCCAAACTCTTTAGAGATGGTTTTGTAACCTTTTCCAGCGTGATGAGCATCATCAATGCTTTTTCTGAGGTCCGGTCCTCAGAGATCTCCTTTGTTTGTGCCATGATGCACTTCCACAAACGTGTTGTGAAGATCAGACTTTGATAGATCCCCGTTCTTTAAATAAAACAGGGTGCCTACTCACACCTGATTGTCATCCCATTGATTGAAAACACCTGACTCTAATTTCACCTTAAAATTAACTGCTAATCCTAGAGGTTCACATATGTTTGCCACTCACACATGTAATATTGGATCATTTTCCTCAACAAATAAATGACCAAGTATAATATTTTTGTCTCATTTGTTTAACTGGGTTCTCTTTATCTACTTTTAGGACTTGTGTGGAAATCTGATGTTGTTTTAGGTCATAATTATGCAGAAATATAGAAAATTCTAAAGGGTTCACAAACTTTCAAGCACCACTGTATCTGTATTATATAAACCACCGGAGTATGTGCATGGGTTGTTTTGAAGTCCAAGCTGTACAGTAGGACACAGAATAATGTGCTACGACTTGAGGGGGGCTTCCATGACTATTCCTAAATTGCATGCATTTATTTACCTGAGTGGCAGGACCAACCGATATTATAGTCGGGATTATAGTTGTGGTGTGACTACTTCAGACTGGAACTAAATTCAGGCATAGGTATAGTCATAGTTGTAGTTATAGTTAAGTGTTGTGGAACCGGGCCCTAAAAGCCAGGATGTGTTATGGTATGGGGTTGTGTCAGTGCCCTTGGCAAAGGTAACTTGCACTTCAGTGATGGGGCATTAATGCAGAAAAGTACACTGAGATTTTGGAGTAACATATGCTGACTTCAAGACGACATCTTTTCCAGGGATATTTCAACAAGACAGTGCAACACCACATTCTGCATGTATTACAAAGGCATGGTTGTGGAAGAAGAGGGTGCCTGTCCCCAAAAGAGAATGTGTGGAGAATTTAAAAATGAAAAATATGACCATGACGACAACCCTGTACTGTTTTGCACCTTAAGACCTGTTTACAGGAAGAATGGGGCAAAATAACACCTGAAACACTTGATCACTTGGTATCTTCAGTCCCTAAACATCTTTTTAAGTGTTGTGAGAAGGAATGGAAACATTACAAAGTGGTAAATGTTTTACTGTCCCAACTTTTTTTGAAATGTGTTGCAAGAATCAAAAGTGAAAATGTTTTTATTTAAACAGTAAAATTCATGAGATAATGCATCAAATGTGCTGCTATATTGTTTTGACTGCAATACAGGGGTTTTACATTGTGATCTGATTTTAGTTATGATTTAAGTGAGAATTTTTATTGAGTACTGATAAATTTATTTATGACTATGAAGAAAAACTGGGATACAAATATTTTTAAAAAAAAGCACCTTATAGTGAGAGAGAGTTGAAGGTTCATGAGAGAGCCCGCTATACAGTGTGGGGACTTTCTTGTATCTTTTCAGATGATGTGCGAGCAAGAAAATGAATCCAAACCCTTTCCCCATAAACACACACAAAACAAAAAATGCACACATTAACTGTGAATTTTTTTTTTTCTAGAGCAATGCACTGCTGGACATACTTGGTAATAGTGTTGGCTAAGTTAACTAGCAAAGATTGACAGTTGTTTTCATGTGCTGCTCTCTAGCTAGTGAATGATTAGCGGCTGCCACAATGCTTCCTTTGTTCCTGATTTATCCCACTTCACAGGTTTTGTGATTTAATAGTATTAGGTAGACCTGTGCAATATATCGTATTTTTATCACGATATCGATATTGGTGTCAAACGATATCAAAATTCATAATATCGATATGAAACGATTTTTTGTCATTTGTAAGGTAAAACAACCCTTCTGTCCCCTAAGGCACACCCATAGCCTTGTATACGTCATCCATTCTACTCCCGCGATATCTCCGCAACAGTAAAAAATCAGTTCTTCTGTTTTCATACGTGTTGGGTGATTTGATGTATTGATTTGTTAATATGTTGTTTGATTTGCTTGCTAATAGTTATAATACAATTAACATATATTTACGTCATATTTTTGGATGTGGGACTGGGTAATGTAAAAATGGCATCTACGGAAGAAAACAAGCACAACAATATTAGCACATATCCAGCTTGCTAGCTGTGTTAGATGTGTTAAACCGTGTGGATTTAAGTGGAATAATTGCGAGTCGTCCTGTGGTCAAGGCAGCGTTTTAAGGTAAGGCAGTTTGGTTATTAATGTTGCCTGCCGCGGCATGTTTACTTGGGTTCATTTGATTTTGACTTGTGCATCTGCAGCTAGCATCATGCTTTGAAGTAGGTTCTGCTAAGGACGGGTTTATTGCGCGATGTAGACGGACTCAGATGTAATTACATTGTTTTTAAAATTCCGTGCGCTTAAAATGGTGTCCCCCTGCTAATCATGTAGCCCTAATCATGTGTTGCTTTTACTTTTCCTAATGGCGAGTGAAATATCTCTGCAAATGGTATTTCAATGCTGACATGCCAAAAAGATAGCGGAGTCCACATTTGGAAGATGAAGGAAGAGAAGCCTGATGCTTGAAAATAGATCGCTTAATCCACAACGCATATCTGTATTTGAGACATAACCTGCAACTAGTGGGGATGTTTTGGAATGACTGTGCGTAGGGTGTTTTTGGCCACAGAACACTAACCCACAGTAGTAGGAGGACTACTGGGTTCGTGGATTTTGTCTGTTGACTGAGCGACGCATGGTGTTTGCCTTGTGCCATTTCACGTAGCATCTAGCCGCAGTGCCACCTACACTTTCAGGGAATGTTTACATGCCGCTGAGCTATTTTCATGTATGTTAATTCTTAAGGACTTGTCTCTATATTGTGCGTGTTCACACACGGACTGGCCATCGGGAGTAGCGGGAGTTTTCCCGGTGGGCCGGTGGTTCAGTGTGGGCCGGCGGAGAAAAAAACAAAACAGTTGCGCGCTGGCCTTTAATATGATAAGCAATGTTAACAGTTTCTTAAAGAAACAGTTAACATTGCTTATTACAGTTGCGCGCTGGCCTTTAATATAAGCAATGTTAACAGTTTCTTTAAGAAACTGTTAACATTGCTTATCATATTAAAGGCCAGCGCGCAACTGTTTTGTTTTTTTTGTTTTTTCTCCGCCGGCCCACACTGAACCACCGGCCCACTGGGAAAACTCCCGCTACTCCCAATGGCCAGTCCGTGTGTGTGCATGTTTAATGTTGGTGTCTTAACAACACACAAGCTTACGTTGTAGTGTGTGTGTGTGTGTGTGTGTGTGTGTGTGTGTGAGAGAGAGAGATTTTATCCTTGGCTGGCTACGAGCCAGTGTGGACGTTACGCAGTAATCACTGGTAATAGCAGCGCTGGCTCCATCCTCTGTGATCGGAAATGTTGAGTGAGGAGAACGTGAGCCTTGTGCAGGCTATAGGACCTATGCAAAGTACGCGCTTGCACAGTAAATAGTTTAAGTAAAAGGCATTTCAGGGTACAACGGGAAGGGTTGACAGGTAGCCTATGAGGCCTGTACTATAAAAATGTGGCCCGGTGCCTCGGGTGTTGATGATCGGGGCTTTAAAAAAAAGGTGTATAAATATCGTTTTAAAAATCGCGATATCGATATTTACTGAAAAAATCGTGATATTGATTTTTTCCAATATCAAGCAGCCCTAGTATTAGGTGAGAAGGCTATTAAGTAGGTAGTGCCTGACTAGCCTTGTTAGCCACTGGACACCTTCCACCATTAAATGTACATACAAGCAGAGTTAGAAATAAAAGTAATAACAGTTACAATTTTTCCATTCTTGGGTACTGGTTTTGGCTAGCCAACTGGTGACTTGTCTGGCTAGTAAAGCTAGCTAATCTCTCTCTCTCTCTCACACACACACACACACACACACACACACACCGAATTATAGAGGTCCTGATTATCACTCACTCACTCTGTGGACAAAATGAAGGTGGGGGTGGGGGGGATGGAATTTTTGGTGGATGAGGTTTAAGCCACTATGGAAACTGAAGTAGGAAAGCAGTGAAAAAATGTTAGAAAAGAAAGCATTGCTTTGCAGCATGCACACAGACAGCTGATGATTTTGTTTTCTGACAGTCAGAACACAGGGCAAAGTAAACACTTGACTCATTAGTGAGATTTTCATCTACCTGTTCTACTGATTATATGCAAACCTAATAATCTGATCATTGTCTGATAGGCATGTAATGATGTCTCGTCTCGTCTCGTCTTCTTCCGCTTTATCCGGGACCGGGTCGCGGAGGCAGCAGTCTAAGCAGGGAAGCCCAAACTTCCCTTTCCCCAGACACCTCGGCCAGCTCCTCGGGAAGAACACCGAGGCGTTCCCAGGCCAGCCGAGAGACATAGTCCCTCCAGCGTGTCCTGGGTCTTCCCCGGGGCCTCCTCCCGGGGGGACATGCCTGGAACACCTCCCCAGGGAGGCGTCCAGGAGGCATCCGAAAAAGATGCCCGAGCCACCTCAGCTGATTCCTCTCGATGTGGAGCAGCAGCGGCTCTACTCCGAGCTCGATTACGATACAAATTTATGACTTCAAATCGATGAAATTTAAAAAAAAAAAGTGATTTTATTATCGGGCTGCATCTTAGTTTTTCCTAGCTGTTGTTCATTGTTCAGACAGCAGAGGGAACAATAATGTACAGTAGTGGGAATGCGCATGACTTCACTGTAGGTGGAAGTAACACGGCTCTAATGCAGCAAAAATACAGCTGTTGTGTGATTTTGACTGTATGTAACACTTCCCTGTTGTGAGACAATGTGGAACTGGAGACAGGCACGACAATTCATGGTGCACTTTATTTTGACTTTCACTTTTCACTGAATACTAAGATACCACACACACATATGCGCATTGGGGAACACAGTGCTCTCTCTCTCTCTCTCTCTCTCTCTCTCTCTCTCTCTCTCTCTTTCTTTCTTTCTTTCTCTCTTTCTCTCTTTCTTTCTTTCTCTTTCTTTCTTTCTTTCTCTCTTTCTTTCTTTCTCTCTTTCTTTCTTTCTTTCTCTTTCTCTCTTTCTCTCTTTCTCTCTCTTCTTTCTTTCTCTCTTTCTCTCTTTCTCTCTTTCTTTCTTTCTTTCTTTCTTTCTTTCTTATAGCCAGTAACGAGAGGGAGAGAGACACAGACAAGTTAATAGACCGCCAATAATTAGACACAGGTGTAACTCATCACATGTTACCTGCTGGTTCAACCTGACTCCTTGCCATTTACAACTGATGCTCAACCACACCCTTGCTGCCACATACCCCCCCCCCCCCCCCCATTGCCTGACTCAGGTTGGGGAGCCTCCATCTGGCCTGTAGCTGACCCACCCCAAACAGGAGAGGTAATCTGCCACCACCATCTGCGCCCCTGGACTTTGAACCACCTCAAATTTAAAGAGCTGAAGGGCCAGATACCAATGAGTGATCTGTGTGTTGGCATCCTTCGTGTGCTGGAGCCACTGGTGTGGGGCATGGTTGGAACAGAGGGTGAATGGGTGGCCTAGCAGGTAGTGCTGGAGAGTGAGGACTGCCCACTTGATGGGGAAAACCCGGTGGAGGCTTGTGGGACCTCACGCACTGTAGACAACAGATGGTCTAGCCACTTATCCCAGTTTCTAGCATCCCATGAACGAACTTACAAATCATGTTTTTAAGTGTTTGATTAAATCATTCGACCAGCCCATCCGTTTGCAGATGGTAAATACTGGTACGAATCGGTTTAATCCCCAATAATTTATTTTTTGTGTGAGAGAGAGAGAGGGGGAGAGAGAGAGACATAAGTATTGCCTTGATCAGTCAGGATTTCTTTCAGAATCCCAACACAGGAGATAATGCGAAAGTCATGCTTTTGGCATGACTGCTGGATTTACCAGCTGGCATTTGTGACGAGCTGCACACAACTTGTGGACATCAGTACAAATCCCTGGCCAATAAAATCGGGCCATGAGATGACTTGGTGTTTTGTGCTGACCTAAATGCCCAGCTATGGGATTATGATGAGCTGCATAGAATAAAAGTTCTGTACATCTCTTCGGGACCAACAACTGTGTCATCTCTTCCTTAGCCTGAGTGTCCTGCATTTACTCAATATAGCCTATCCTTAATAATGGAAAAATATGGAAAGGAAAGTGCAACATGAGGCTGGAGGTTTTGACCATCAATTAGTTTCACTTGGTCAAAAGCGTGCCTCAGAGACTCGTCTCGCATCTGCTCCAGTGGGAAATTCCCAGAGGGAATTCCCAAAGAGTGAGGATGGGTGGTGCCTTCCCCTCTGTCCACGTCCTCATGATGTGATGATGCGGACAGCCCTGGGACCGCCTCCTCAGCCAGTGTTGTGGCGGGATTCCCCAGCGATGTGCTAATGCAGGACCCATCCACTACTAACTTTTTTTTTTCCTCGTCTCGTCTCGTCTTCTTCCGCTTTATCCGGGACCGGGTCGCGGAGGCAGCAGTCTAAGCAGGGAAGCCCAAACTTCCCTTTCCCCAGACACCTCGGCCAGCTCCTCGGGAAGAACACCGAGGCGTTCCCAGGCCAGCCGAGAGACATAGTTCCTCCAGCGTGTCCTGGGTCTTCCCCGGGGCCTCCTCCCGGGGGGACATGCCTGGAACACCTCCCCAGGGAGGCGTCCAGGAGGCATCCGAAAAAGATGCCCGAGCCACCTCAGCTGATTCCTCTCGATGTGGAGCAGCAGCGGCTCTACTCCGAGCTCCTCCCGAGTGACTGTGCTTCTCACCCTATCTCTAAGGGAGCGCCCAGCTACCCTGCGAAGGAAACTCCTTTCGGCCGCTTGTATCCACGATCTTGTCCTTTCGGTCATTACCCAAAGCTCATGACCATAGGTGAGAGTCGGAACGTAGATCGACCGGTAAATTGAGAGCTTCGCCTTTTGGCTCAGCTCCTTCTTCACCACGACGGACCGGTAAAGCGACCGCATCACTGCGGAGGCTGCACCGATCCGCCTGTCGATCTCACGCTCCATCCTTCCCTCACTCGTGAACAAGATCCCGAGATACTTAAACTCCTCCACTTGAGGCAGAACTTCTCCACCAACCTGGAGAGGGCAAGCCACCCTTTTCCGGTTGAGAACCATGGCCTCGGACTTGGAGGTGCTGATTCTCATCCCAGCCGCTTCACACTCGACTGCAAACCACCCCAGTGCATGCTGAAGGTCCTGGTTTGAAGAAGCCAACAGGACAACATCATCTGCAAAAAGCAGAGATGAAATCCTGTGGTTCCCAAACAGGATTCCTTCTGGCCCCTGGCTGCGCCTAGAAATTCTGTCCATAAAAATTATGAACAGAACCGGTGACAAAGGGCAGCCCTGCCAGAGTCCAACATGCACTGGGAACAGGTCTGACTTACTGCCGGCAATGCGAACCAGACTCCTGCTCCGTTCGTACAGGGACCGGACAGCCCTTAGCAAAGAGCCCCGAACCCCATACTCCCGAAGCACCCCCCACAGAATACTATGGGGGACACGGTCGAATGCCTTCTCCAGATCCACAAAGCACATGTGGACTGGTTGGGCAAACTCCCATGAACCCTTGAGCACCCTATGAAGGGTATAGAGCTGGTCCAGTGTTCCGCGACCAGGATGAAAACCGCATTGTTCCTCCTGGATCCGAGGTTCGACTATTGGTTGAATTCTCCTCTCCAGTACCCTGGAGTAAACCTTCCCTGGGAGGCTGAGAAGTGTGATTCCCCTATAATTGGGGCACACTCTCCGGTCCCCTTTCTTAAAAAGAGGGACCACCACCCCAGTCTGCCACTCCAGAGGCACTGTCCCTGACCGCCATGCGATGTTGCAGAGGCGTGTCAACCAAGACAGCCCCACAACATCCAGAGACTTGAGATACTCAGGGCGGATCTCATCCACCCCCGGTGCCTTGCCACCGAGGAGCTTGCAAACCACCTCAGTGACTTCGGCTTGGGTAATGGACGAGTCCACCTCTGAGTCATCAGCCTCAGTGGAAGACATGATGGTGGGATTGAGGAGATCCTCAAAGTATTCCTTCCACCGCCCGACAATGTCCCCAGTCGAGGTCAACAGCTCCCCACCCGCACTGTAAACAGTGTTGGCAGAGTACTGCTTCCCCCTCCTGAGGCGCCGGACGGTTTGCCAGAATTTCTTCGAGGCCGACCGATAGTCCTTCTCCATGGCCTCCCCGAACTCCTCCCAGTTCCGAGTTTTTGCCTCCGCAACTGCCCGAGCTGCAGCACGCCTGGCCTGCCGATACCCGTCAGCTGCCTCGGGAGTCCTGGAGGTTAACATGGCCCGATAGGACTCCTCCTTCAGCTTGACGGCATCCCTTACTTCTGGTGTCCACCACCGGGTTCGGGGATTGCCGCCACGACAGGCACCGGAGACCTTGCGGCCACAGCTCCGAACAGCTGCGTCCACAATGGAGGTAGAGAACATGGTCCACTCAGACTCGATGTCCCCCGCCTCCCTCGGAAGCTGGGAAAAGCTCTCCCGGAGGTGGGAGTTAAAGACCTCCCCAACAGAGTGCTCGGCCAGACGTTCCCAGCAGACCCTCACCATACGTTTGGGCCTGCCAGGTCTGTCCAGCTTCCTCCTCCGCCAGCGGATCCAACTCCCCACCAGGTGGTGATCAGCTGACAGCTCAGCCCCTCTCTTCACCCGAGTGTCCAAGACATAGGGCCGGAGATCAGATGAAACGACTACAAAGTCTATCATTGACCTCCGACCTAAGGTGTCCTGGTGCCACGTGCACTTATGGACACCCCTATGCTCGAACATGGTGTTCGTTATGGACAAACCGTGACTAGCACAGAAGTCCAATAACAAAACACCACTCGGGTTCAGATCGGGGAGGCCGTTCCTCCCAACCACGCCCCTCCAGGTGTCACTGTCATCTCCCACGTGAGCATTGAAGTCCCCCAGTAACACAATGGAGTCCCCAGTCTGAGCACTCCTCAGTACCTCTCCCAGGGACTCCAAGAAGGCCGGATACTCTATACTGCTATTTGGGCCGTAGGCACAAACAACAGCAAGAGCCCTCTCCCCAATCCGAAGGCGCAGAGAGGCGACCCTCTCGTTCACTGGGGTAAACTCCAACACATGGCGGCTGAGCTGGGGAGCTATAAGCAAGCAAGCAAGCAAGCCCTTTTTTTTTTTTTTTTTTTTTTTTTTTTTTTAAACCCCAGCCAATATGTTCTCTGGATAAGTGGATGGGTGAGGCTCGGACTAACTGCTGCCTCCACACTCTCTCCCTGGAACTGAAATGGTGACGTGCATTAGCAGATATTTGTGGACATCCCATTTCCCAGTGACCCACACTGAATTAGGCTTTGATGCATGGAAGTCTAATTACAGCCAGAATCCACCAAAGCCTGATGTGTACCCCCTTGAATACTCGCAGAGATGCAGTACATTCCTGCTTGATCGGGAGAAGCCTGCAATGTGTCAGGAATGTGAATCTGAATCCCTGCCCCTTTGCGGAAGTGCTGATTTCCAGGAAATCCCAGCCTTCCTGCTGTGCTGACAGACCTGTCTGGACTTTCTCCTGATTTTGGTGGGCACGGAGGGGTTCACCCATGGAGAGAGAGAGGAGGTTAGCAGCAGCACAGACACGGAAGAAGAAGGGGTTGTGGTGACATGAGAACACACACAAGCATGGGGAGCGGGAATCGAGGGAGTTGGCCCCCATCTCTGTGGGGATGTGATTGGGTGGGAGGTGTGTGTGTGTGTGTGTGTGTGTGTGTGAGAGAGAGCAAGAGAGAGAGAAGCTGCAGGAGTGCCTGCTCCCAGAACCGCAATCAGATGGTTCTCTGCCTGTCAGACTGCTTTCTTCAGCAATGCTGCATAGTGACACTGGATCCACATTGAGATCTGCTCCAGTGTCACTTGATCAATGACATCCTTCATGTTGCATTTGCCTGCCTATAGACACCGTCAGCAGGTGTTCCAGAGCTGCTGCATGAATGCAAACAGGTGGCCAACTTCACCATATCACGTGGAAACACTGGTGATGTTCTTTGGGGCTGTGGCCGACCCATTGCAGTATAGCCTGCTTCAGGTCCGGGTACTCGGGCATGCTGGTTGCCGGGAGTTGCCAAGCCACAAGCTGTGTTTCCTGAGCTCGTCTCTGTGACATGCTCAAGGAAGGCTTCTGGGTTGTCCTGCAGCCCTATCTTGACCAGCTGAACAAGAATGCTAGCTGCTGGAGTACCCGCTAAGCTCTATACCACCTACTGGTTCTTCACCTGGGCCTTGCACAGAGCCTAGAAGCAGTGCCCCTGCTCAACAGACAGTGTGAGAAGCTCTTGGTGCTGGTGTTGGAGGTTGATCCCTGACTAATTTGGACTCCATGGTGGCATTTGTTCCTCAATTCCCAGGTTTCAGCACCAGTGTAACACTTCCCTGATGTGGGACAATGAGGAACTGGAGACAGGCATGACAATTTATGGTGCACTTTTATTTTGACTTTCACTTTTCAGTGAATACTAAGATGCACACTTGGGGGAATGCAGCTCATGCGCTCTCTCTCTCTCTCTCGCTCTCTCTCTCTCTCTCTCTCTCTCTCTCTCTCTTTCTTACTGGCTATCTGAAAAACAGACACACATTGATAGACAGCCAGTAATTTAATTAGACACAGTTGTAACTTGTCACACATTACCTGCTGGTTCAACCTGACTCCTTGCCGTTCACAACCGACATTCGACCACACCCTCGCTTCCACACTGTACAAATAGATTCAGCAAGAAATCGGAGCTCTCTTTACAGACTGCTGAAAGATAAAGGAAAGAGGAAAAAATGGAGGTGGTACAAGTATTCATAATCACAAAGCTCCAGCATTCTTTTTCACTCTTTGTGGATTTGCTCTTTCATTTTTTGACTGTCTTCACTTGTCTTCCTCATCCTGCTTTTCTCTTGCATCTATCTATCTCATGCTTTCTCTTGCTTTTTTCACTTCGTCTTGCTATTTTTCTCTCGATCAGTCTCATTATTTCACTTTAACTCTTAAATATCTTTATATCACACAATCCATGATATGCAAATGAACCTCTGAACAAATCACAAGACTCCAACATCAGAGCTTTAACTAAACTGCATTTTGCCAAAGCGATCACAGTATCAGAAGCAAAATCACTTATTGCAATTTCTACCAGTTTGTTTATTTATTTATTTATTTTCCACTATATATAATATAATATAAAATCATTAATTTTTTTTTAAACTGATGGAGAAGGGCTAGTGTGAAGTTTGATCCATAATAGGAGCTGTTTAGTGAATGCTGAAATTTTTTTTTTTAAATAATTATTTCTTTGTGTAGAGACTACACATGTATAGAGGAGGTAACATAGTGCTCCCACCACCATGCTTCACAGTAGGGAAGTTGTTTTTTGGGGGTTGGGGTGTGTGTGTGTGTGTGTGTGTGTGTGTGTGTGTATGCTACACCTTTTGTGTTAGTGTGTGTATTTCCTTTGGCAGGTTGCCTGGACTGTTGTATAAAGTGTTTAGGAGGCGTTCCATACGCATCTCTACTGGCCACCATTTTGTGTTTCTCTGGAGTTGCTCTGTTCTGCGGCTGTGGTCACGTGGCCCTGAGTGGCACGCTCGCCATCCTCGAAAACAACTTCTACAGGACCCCGAGTGAAACTGCCATGCTCACTGACATGTAAGTGTCTGTCTGTGATTCTCTGTGTCTCTTTGCTTGTCTGTGTGTGTCTGATTGTGTGTTTTCTCTGTTTGGGTCCAAATGACCTATTAAAAAAAAGTTACTCCATTTTTCATTTTCAATCTCATTTGCTATTTTTCAATATTTACCTTTTTTCTTTCTTTTTCTTTCGCTTTGCTCATTTTTCCCCCTCACTTTTCTCACACTCTTGCTCCATTAATCGTTCTCTCATCACTCTTTGTTCTGTCTCTTTTCAACTTTATCTTTGTCCCCCTCCTTTTTTTTTCTAGTCAGGCTCCTTTTGTTTTTCTCTTTTTTTTTTTGTCTCTTTCAATCATTCATTGTTGTTCCTTTAAAACTAATTCAGACTCAAACTCCTCTCTTGGCCAAGGCTATGTTAAGCAGAAAATGGTTGGGGGCTGTCTCATCTCCTCTCTTCTTGTCTCCTCTTGTTCGATTCCACTCGTCTCCTCTCGCTCATCTCCTCAGCAACTCAACAGAAACCCATGCCGTCTTCTCCATGTGTCCCCTAAAGCAGATGGCTTTCACTGACACTCCACCTCATAACGACTCCAAATGGAATTTTTTTTTTCCTCTCTGCCATAAATCTGAAGATGCGTTGTCTCATGTTTCCCCTTCAGCGTCATCTTGTTGACCGTTTCACCCTGATTTATCCGCATGGATTATAAATTGTTTCAGACAAAATTCAGCTGTTGTTAATTAAAATAAAACCAGATCAGATATTCTAGGGTCGTTTTGTCTCTGAAGCACAATTATTCACTGAGAATTAACAAAGTGATCATTTTATTTTATATGAAGGTTTTCTAGAAGTAAATTTAGATTGAAAAAGAGAGGAATGCACGATGTATCATTTGTGTTGCTGATATTATTACATCAGAGACTTCAGGTTATGCAAATGAGCCTTTTAACCAATCACGCAACATTTCTCTCTTTCAGTCTCTCACTCTTTTTTCCATTATTTCCCTCACACTCTTCTTTTTCTTCCATCAGTATCTCTATCTCACTTGAGCTTGTTAATATTATTGCATCACTGAATCCATGATATGCAAATGAGCCTTTAAGTATAATTAAATTAAATATTTAAATTTAATTAGGCTGTAAGTAGACCGTTTCCATGGTGATCCCTATAGTAAGCAACAAAATCACTTTATTTCTGTTTTGATTTTTAACAATTTTTAGATTTTTAAAAAAATATAATGATTAAAGATTTGCAATTTGATAGTTTAATCCATAACGCAACTTGGCATTCCAGGGAGGTCAATAAATACACATACATGCGTAAGTGTGTGTGATATATATGTGTGTGTGTGTGTGTGTGTGTTCAGAATCTATCTTTTACAGTACGTGATTTATGGCATCGCTTCCTTTTTCTTCCTCTACGGTATCATCCTGTTGGCTGAGGGTTTTTACACCACCAGCGCTGTGAAAGAACTGCACGGCGAGTTTAAGACCACAATCTGTGGCCGCTGCATCAGTGCCATGGTACTGCACCATGCCTCCCCCCCCCCACAACACACTTGTAAAGCCACACACTAATGTCTTGTTGCTACAGATGCAGATATTTTGTCCTCGACTTTTTAATTTTAAAAATCAGAATTTTATAATTCTGATTTAGTGTTAGTAACACACACATTTAAATTCCATCCCATTGCCTTCTTATTACATTGGTTTCCTAACTAGTTACATTTGTAACTGGATAATGTACTTCTCACTAATTCAGAGTAAAGTGATTAGATGGTGTAACTTCACCTGAGTTTGTATTTAGAAAGATAAATAAAATCTCAGATCAGATTGTTAAAATCAGTTTCTCATGGACTTTTATTTTTCAGTTTGTATTCCTGACCTATGTTCTTGGAGTGGCTTGGCTCGGAGTTTTCGGGTTTTCCTCCATTCCAGTTTTTCTGTTCTACAACATTTGGTCTACGTGTGGATCCATGGGTTCCAGCTCTCCGGCCAACTCCTCCGTTTGTGTGGACATGCGGCAGTATGGTACGTAAAATCATAATAAAATTCACAAAATTAAACTCAAACATGGTGTTTAAAAATTATCTAAAATACAAAATAATGATACAATATTTTATTAACATGTTTATTCAAGAATAATGCTGTAAATTTGATATCCTTGGGCTTCTTTGGACAAACATTAAACTAAATGCTACCAATAGGAGGTGCCCAAGTGCCTTACAGGAAAACATTCATGAAAAATAACTCCTATCTTGTTAACTTGTACAGTAAAGTGACATGTATATTTTGAGTTGTATGCCTGATACTGTTTTTTTTTTTTTTAATCATTATTGTAACTTTTTTTTTCTTGCAGGAATTATTCCATGGAATGCCACTCCAGGTGTTGCTTGTGGCTCAACACTTCTTGATATTTGTAACTCGAGTGAGGTATTACCACAGTTATGATAAGTGTGTACTTGTGGTGTAAATAACAGTTTCTTTCAGTTGCAGTAGGTTGCCAGTTTGTTAGGGGGATGACGGTAGGTGAGCTACTCCAGATGTCATAATAATTCTGTCAGCTGTTCATGTTAGTTTGTACAGTACACGTTACTCTAGCTTTGGTGTAGGTTTTATAGATTGTTAGGGGGATTATGGTAGTTGTGTTTATCCAGATGTTACAGTAGTTAGGGGGATTACGGTTCAACCACTTGCAGTAGTTTGCTTAATTGTTTGTGTATTACAGTAGGTGTTTTTTCTCCAGATTATTGTAGTTGGTGTTTTTACACATGCTCTAGCTGCTGCAGTACAACCCCGATTCCAAAAAAGTTGGGACAAAGAACAAATTGTAAATAAAAATGGAATGCAATGATGTGGAAGTTTCAAAATTCCATATTTTATTCAGAATAGAACATAGATGACATATCAAATGTTTAAACTGAGAAAATGTATCATTTAAAGAGAAAAATTAGGTGATTTTTTTTTTTTTTTTTTTTTTTAAATTTCATGACAACACTTCTCAAAAAAGTTGGGACAAGGCCATGTTTACCACTGCGAGACATCCCCTTTTCTCTTTACAGTCTGTAAATGTCTGGGGACTGAGGAGACAAGTTGCTCAAGTTTTAGGGATAGGAATGTTAACCCATTCTTGTCTAATGTAGGATTGTAGTTGCTCAACTGTCTTGGGTCTTTTTTTGTTGTATCTTCTGTTTTATGATGCGCCAAATGTTTTCTATGGGTGAAAGATCTGGACTGCAGGCTGGCCAGTTCAGTACCCGGACCCTTCTTCTACGCAGCCATGATGCTGAAATTGATGCAGTATGTGGTTTGGCATTGTCATGTTGGAAAATGCAAGGTCTTCCCTGAAAGAGACGTCGTCTGGATGGGAGCATATGTTGCTCTAGAACCTGGATATACCTTTCTGCATTGATGGTGTCTTTCCAGATGTGTAAGCTGCCCATGCCACATGCACTAATGCAACCCCATACCATCAGAGATGCAGGCTTCTGAACTGAGCGCTGATAACAACTTGGGTCGTCCTTCTCCTCTTTAGTCCGAATGACGCGGCGTCCCTGATTTCCATAAAGAACTTCAAATTTTGATTCGTCTGACGACAGAACAGTTTTCCACTTTGCCACAGTCCATTTTACAACCCCGATTCCAAAAAAGTTGGGACAAAGTACGAATTGTAAATAAAAACGGAATACAATAATTTACAAAGCTCAAAAACTGATATTGTATTCACAATAGAACATAGACAACATACCAAATGTCGAAAGTGAGACATTTTGAAATTTCATGCCAAATATTGGCTCATTTGAAATTTCATGACAGCAACACATCTCAAAAAAGTTGGGACAGGGGCAATAAGAGGCTGGAAAAGTTAAAAGATACAAAAAAGGAACAGCTGGAGGACCAAATTGCAACTCATTAGGTCAATTGACAATAGGTCATTAACATGACTGGGTATAAAAAGAGCATCTTGGAGTGGCAGTGGCTCTCAGAAGTAAAGATGGGAAGAGGATCACCAATCCCCCCAATTCTGCGCCGACAAATAGTGGAGCAATATCAGAAAGGAGTTCGACAGTGTAAAATTGCAAAGAGTTTGAACATATCATCATCTACAGTGCATAATATCATCAAAAGATTCAAAGAATCTGGAAGAATCTCTGTGCGTAAGGGTCAAGGCCGGAAAACCATACTGGGTGCCCGTGATCTTCGGGCCCTTAGATGGCACTGCATCACATACAGGCATGCTTCTGTATTGGAAATCACAAAATGGGCTCAGGAATATTTCCAGAGATCATTATCTGTGAACACAATTCACCGTGCCATCCGCCGTTGCCACCTAAAACTCTATAGTTCAAAGAAGAAGCCGTATCTAAACATGATCCAGAAGCACAGACGTCTTCTCTGGGCCAAGGCTCATTTAAAATGGACTGTGGCAAAGTGGAAAACTGTTCTGTGGTCAGACAAATCAAAATTTGAAGTTCTTTATGGAAATAAACATGGCCTTGTCCCAACTTTTTTGAGATGTGTTGTTGTCCTGAAATTTAAAATCACCTAATTTTTCTCTTTAAATGATACATTTTCTCAGTTTAAACATTTGATATGTCATCTATGTTCTATTCTGAATAAAATATGGAATTTTGAAACTTCCACATCATTGCATTCTGTTTGTATTTACAATTTGTACTTTGTCCCAACTTTTTTGGAATCGGGGTTGTAAATGAGCCTTGGCCCAGAGAAGACGTCTGCGCTTCTGGATCATGTTTAGATACGGCTTCTTCTTTGAACTTTCGAGTTTTAGCTGGCAACGGCGGATGGCACGGTGAATTGTGTTCACAGATAATGTTCTCTGGAAATATTCCTGAGCCCATTTTGTGATTTCCAATACAGAAGCATGCCTGTATGTGATGCAGTGCCGTCAAAGGGCCCGAAGATCACGGGCACCCAGTATGGTTTTCCGGCCTTGACCCTTACACACAGAGATTCTTCCAGATTCTCTGAATCTTTTGATAATATTACGCACTGTAGATGATATGTTCAAACTCTTTGCAATTTTACACTGTCAAACTCCTTTCTGATATTGCTCCACTATTTGTCGGCACAGAATTAGGGGGATTGGTGATCCTCTTCCCATCTTTACTTCTGAGAGCCGCTGCCACTCCAAGATGCTCTTTTTATACCCAGTCATGTTAATGACCTATTGCCAATTGACCTAATGAGTTGCAGTTTGGTCCTCCAGCTGTTCCTTTTTTGTCCCTTTAACTTTTCCAGCCTCTTATTGCCCCTGTCCCAACTTTTTTGAGATGTGTTGCTGTCATGAAATTTTAAATGAGCCAATATTTGGCATGAAATTTCAAAATGTCTCACTTTCGACATTTGATATGTTGTCTATGTTCTATTGTGAATACAATATCAGTTTTTGAGATTTGTAAATTATTGCATTCCATTTTTATTTACAATTTGTACTTTGTCTCAACTTTTTTGGAATCGGGGTTGTAGTTTGTCAGGTTGTTAGAGGGTTTATGGTTGGGGTGTTTTCTCCACTAGGTATACACATTTATTAATTGCTTGCATATTGCAGGAGGTGTGTTATTTCAGACATTACAGTAATATGTGCAGTTGTTCATGGTTTATATGGTAGTAGTGTTACTCCAGCAGTAATGGTACAACCCCGATTCCAAAAAAGTTGGGACAAAGTACAAATTGTAAATAAAAACGGAATGCAATGATGTGGAAGTTTCAAAATTCCATGTTTTATTCAGAATAGAACATAGATGACATATCAAATGTTTAAACTGAGAAAATGTATCATTTAAAGAGAAAAATTAGGTGATTTTAAATTTCATGACAACAACACATCTCAAAGTTGGGACAAGGCCATGTTTACCACTGTGAGACATCCCCTTTTCTCTTTACAACAGTCTGTAAACGTCTGGGGACTGAGACAAGTTGCTCAAGTTTAGGAATAGGAATGTTAACCCATTCTTGTCTAATGCAGGATTCTAGTTGCTCAACTGTCTTAGGTCTTTTTTGTCGTATCTTCCGTTTTATGATGTGCCAAATGTTTTCTATGGGTGAAAGATCTGGACTTCAGGCTGGCCAGTTCAGTACCCGGACCCTTCTTCTATGCAGCCATGATGCTGTAATTGATGCAGTATGTGGTTTGGCATTGTCATGTTGGAAAATGCAAGGTCTTCCCTGAAAGAGACGTCGTCTGGATGGGAGCATATGTTGCTCTAGAACCTGGATATACCTTTCAGCATTGATGGTGTCTTTCCAGATATGTAAGCTGCCCATGCCACACGCACTAATGCGACCCCATACCATCAGAGATGCAGGCTTCTGAACTGAGCGCTGATAACAACTTGGGTTGTCCTTCTCCTCTTTAGTCCGAATGACACGGCGTCCCTGATTTCCATAAAGAACTTCAAATTTTGATTTGTCTGATCACAGAACAGTTTTCCACTTTGCCACAGTCCATTTTAAATGAGCCTTGGCCCAGAGAAGACGTCTGCGCTTCTGGATCATGTTTAGATACGGCTTCTTCTTTGAACTATAGAGTTTTAGGTGGCAACGGCGGATGGCACGGTGAATTGTGTTCACAGATAATGTTCTCTGGAAATATTCCTGGGCCCATTTTGTGAGTTCCAATACAGAAGCATACCTGTATGTGATGCAGTGTCGTCTAAGGGCCCGAAGATCATGGGCACCCAGTATGGTTTTCTGGCCTTGACCCTTACGCACAGAGATTCTTCCAGATTCTCTGAATCTTTTGATTATATTATGCACTGTAGATGATGATATGTTCAAACTCTTTGCAATTTTACACTGTCGAACTCCTTTCTGATATTGCTCCACTATTTGTCGGCGCAGAATTAGGGGGATTGGTGATCCTCTTCCCATCTTTACTTCTGAGAGCCGCTGCCACTCCAAGATGCTCTTTTTATACCCAGTCATGTTGATGACCTATTGCCAATTGACCTAATGAGTTGCAATTTGGTCCTCCAGTTGTTCCTTTTTTGTACCTTTAACTTTTCCAGCCTCTTATTGCCCCTGTCCCAACTTTTTTGAGATGTGTTGCTGTCATGAAATTTCAAATGAGCCAATATTTGGCATGAAATTTCAAAATGTCTCACTTTCGACATTTGATATGTTGTCTATGTTCTATTGTGAATACAATATCAGTTTTTGAGATTTGTAAATTATTGCATTCCGTTTTTATTTATAATTTGTACTTTGTCCCAACTTTTTTGGAATCGGGGTTGTAGTTTGACTTTTTCTGTATTACAGTAACTGATTCTTTAATGGTTTATGGTAAACGTATTTCTCCAGCAGTGCTGGTAGTTTGTCCACATGTTCGTGTGTTTATGGTGGCTGTAGGTAAATTGCATCATTGTTATTTTTATAAGCGTTACAAACATTTAAAACCGAAACATGCAGTGAAATGATGGAAGGATTAAAGTCTGGAAAAGGAACAGAAAAGAAATGTACATTTTGTTTTTCTCCTTTTTATTTATTTATTTTTACAAGTCACATTGTCTGGAAAATACATAATTTTGCTTTTGTCTTCTCTTCCCCTCCTCTGTTTCAGTTCTACCTGTCCTACCACCTGTATATTGTTGCATGTGCTGGAGCTGGAGCTACTGTCATCGCCATGGTAAGTGTTAAGGCAGGTGTGTACTGACACATCCTTTCCCTCTGAACCTCATTCAGCAGTGTACAACTGTTCTTTCTTCACCATTTAACAGATAAAGTGCTTACAAAGAAGATACATTTAGCGAAATAAAACCCAGGCGTTGGGCTTTTATAATGATTCTGGTTCACCTTATTTATTTAATTCCTTTTCTTCTTCCCCCCCAGTTCATCTACATGATGGCTACCACTTATAACTTTGCTCTTCTGAAGTTTAAGAGCAGAGAAGACTGTTGCACTAAGTTTTAAACATGCACAGGAATCAAATGGACAAAAAAAAGTAAAACTGAGAAAAGGATCCGAACCATAACTTACGATACAATGTATAAATATTTAACTATATCTGTATTTAGCAGTTTTAGACCAGGGAGCTCACCAGTTTCCTAACGATCTTTATATCTTTATATTACTGCAATAATATAAACAGTAGTTGCACTAGCCTTTAAAAGAATGGTTTAAGGGAAACTTTATGCTAATTTTTCACTTGAATGTAGTTGATTTAGCCAAGATGTTTAGCATTAAAATTGCTTAGCTACAAGGTTAATATCGCTAACAAGTCCTCTAGTTAACATTGTACAAACACACTTTTACTTTCTGACATTCTTAAAAGTGGCTGCTTGCATTTTAGTTTTTAGAAAACACGACCCCAGAAACTTAGTTCCTACATTAAACATCAAGGATTCTTTGCTAAAGTTACAAAAGTAAACTCAAATTTACTGAAAAATGTGAGATCAGCAAATCTGTTTTGTGTACAAATTTGACAGTTTTGTGCATTAACAAACAAATAACCAATTAGCATGATGCTAACTGCACACTGAGGTAACACACCTTGCTTGGTTAAGTAGTGCTTCCTTTTTTTCTTCTTTTTTTTTAACTATAAAGAAAACTCAAAGCCCGTGTAAAATGTGTAAAAATTAAAACTATTAACTTTAGCATGAGACTAATAGGGTTGTGCTACATTGTGATTGTTTATTGAAAAAACAAAATTGTTTAGCCAGCAAAATGTATGTTTGATATTTCTTGGGAAAAATGTTTTAGGAAGAAACATTGTGCCAACTGTAAAATTATCCCATTACACATGAGCTTTACATCAGTGCTATGAGGCTAATTAAGGTGACAACCAACCAACTAGCACGGTGTTAACTTTGTATGTACCGTTTGTGCAGTTAACATTAGCTCTTTGCTTGACAAAATACAGCCTGGATAATCTCTAAATATCATCACAATGAGAACCAACATGTTTATTTTGACAGAAATTTCTCCTAATGTACCATCCTTGTTCTGGGATGTAGTGCAGCAAAGTTAACATTTTAACCGGTGTATCTTTTAATTATTTAGAAATTTCTCAGAAATTGCAGTTTTTATTTAGCAGAACAGCTGCATGCCAATTTTTATTTTCTCAGCTTTTCAAGTAATGTTTACTTAGTATTACCTTTAACTTTTGAAAACAAATGTAGACTTGTTTCTTTGATATGCAAAATAAACCTGTTTTGTTTACAAAACCATCCTCCGTGGTGTTCATCATTTTCAGCTACTTTAACTGATGTTCAGCCGCTCATTAACGAGGCTTCATTCATAGCTTTATTTATTTGAAGCGCATGCATTGCAGTTTTTCTTTACTAACCGTTTGCTTTTGCTGGCTTGCATCATTTTCCTGTCTTAATAATAAATCATCGTTTCATGGGGTGTGTGGGTTTTTTTTTGGGGGGGGGAACCTAGCTAGATTTTTGTTGCTATTAGGCTCTCTTGCAGATCCAGTACCTCATAATATGTACATGCCACATGACAATCTTTAGAATCTCATTCATACAGTGGTGCTTGAAAGTTTGTGAACCCTTTAGAATTTTCTATGTTTCTGCATAAATATGATTTAAAACATCAGATTTTCACACAAGTCCTAAAAGTAGATAAAGAGAACCCAGTTAAACAAATGAGACAAAAATATTATACTTGGTCATTTATTTATTTATTGAGGAAAATGATCAAATATTACATATCTGTGAGTTGCAAAAGTATGTGAACATTTGCTTTCAGTATCTGGTGTGACCCCCTTGTGCAGCAATAACTGCAACTACACATTTCCGGTAACTGTTGATCAGTCCTGCACACCGGCTTGGAGGAATTTTAGCCCATTCCTCCATACAGAACAGCTTCAACTCTGGGATGTTGGTGGGTTTCCTCACATGAACTGCTCGCTTCAGGTCCTTCAACAACATTTCGATTGGATTAAGGTCAGGACTTTGACTTGGCCATTCCAAAACATTAACTTTATTCTTGAACCATTCTTTGGTAGAATGACTTGTGTGCTTCGGGTCATTGTCTTGCTGCATGACCCACCTTCTCTTGAGATTCAGTTCATGGACAGATGTCCTGACATTTTCCTTTACAATTTCCTGGTATAATTCAGAATTCATTGTTCCATCAATGATGGCAAGCCATCATGGCCCAGATGCAGCAAAACAGGCCCAAACCATGATACTACCACCACTATGTTTCACAGATGTGATAAGGTTCTTATGCTGGAATGCAGTGTTTTCCTTTCTCCAAACATAGAACTTTTTGGTTTCAACAAGAAGTGTTATTTTGGTCTCATCCATCCACAAAACATTTTTCCAATAGCCTTCTGGCTTGTCCACATGATCTTTAGCAAACTGCAGAAGAGCAGCAATGTTCTTTTTGGAGAGCAGTGGCTTTCTCCTTGCAACCCTGCCATGCACAACATTGTTGTTCAGTGTTCTCCTGATGGTGGACTCATGAACATTAGCCAATGTGAGAGAAGCCTTCAGTTGCTTAGAAGTTACCCTGGGGTCCTTTGTGACCTTGCCGACTATTACACGCCTTGCTCTTGGAGTGATCTTTGTTGGTTGACCACTCCTGGGGAGGGTAACAATGGTCTTGAATTTCTCCATTTGTACACAATCTGTCTGACTGTGGATTGGTGGAGTCCAAACTCTTTAGAGATGGTTTTGTAACCTTTTCCAGCCTGATGAGCATCAACGACGCTTTTTCTGAGGTCCTCAGAAATCTCCTTTGTTTGTGCCATGATACACTTCCACAAACACGTGTTGTGAAGATCAGACTTTGATAGATCCCCGTTCTTTAAATAAAACATGGTGCTCACTCACACCTGATTGTCATCCCATTGATTGAAAACACCTGACTCTAATTTCAGCTTCAAATTAACTGCTAATCCTAGAGGTTCACATACTTTTGCCACTTACAGATGGATATTAGATTAGATAAAACTTTATTGATCCCTTTGGGAGGGTTCCCTCAGGGAAATTAAGATTCCAGCAGCATCATTACAGATGAACAGAGAAAAGAAATAGAGAACTTCTACCTAAATTAAAATAAGTATTTACATATACAAATATAAAAGAATAAGATATGGGGGAGGGGGGAAAGGGGGGATTAGGGTGTGTGTGTGGGGGGAGAGCAGGAAAGATATTGCACATTGTCCGGTATTGCTTATTGTTAGGCTAGGCTACTGCTCCTTTCCATCCTCTGTCCTCCTGTTACCTCTCCTCCCCCCCAAGAGAGGAGTTGTACAGTCTAATGGCGTGAGGGACAAAGGAGATTTTGAGTCTGTTCGTCCTGCACTTGGGAAGGAGCATTCTGTCACTGAACAGGCTCCTCTGGTTGCTGATGACGGTGTGCAAAGGGTCACTGGCATTGTCCATGATGTTCGTTTGTCCATAGACCTCTTCTCTGCCACCGTCACCAGAGAGTCCAGCTTCATGCCGACCACAGAGCTGGCCCGCCTGATCAGTTTGTCCAGCCTGGATGTGTCCTCCTTGGATGTGCTGCCCCCCCCCAGCACACCATGGTGTAAAACAGGACACTGGCAACCACAGACTGATAGAACATCCACAGGAGTTTCCTGCAGATGTTAAAGGACCGCAGCCTCCTAAGGAAGTATAGCCTGCTCTGTCCTTTCCTGTATGAGTGATTGGTGTTGCAAGTCCAGTCCAGCTTGCTGTCCAGCCACAGCCCGAGGTACTTGTAGGAATCCACAGCCTCCACCTCAACTCCCTCGATCAGAACTGGTTGTGACCTTGGTTTGGACCTCTGTCAATGACCAGCTCCTTGGTCTTCGAGGTGTTGAGCTGCAGATGGTTCCTGTTGCACCACGCAGCAAAGTCCCTCACCAGGCTCCTATACTCCTCCTCTCTGTCGTCACTGATACACCCAACGATGGCTGTGTCATCGGCAAACTTCTGAATGTGACACAGCTTCGAGTTGTAGCAGAAGTCCGTGGTGTACAGGGTGAAGAGAAGAGGGGCCAGCACCGTGCCCTGGGGTGCTCCAGTGCTGCTAATTACAGCGTCAGACGTGATGTCCTTCAGCCTGACGTACTGTGTGGCCTGTCAGTGAGGTAGCTGGAGATCCAGGTGACCAGGCAGGGGTCCACTCGCATCCTGTTCAGTTTGTCCTGAAGCAATAGGGGCTGGATGGTGTTGAAGGCACTCAAGAAGTCCAAGAAGAGGATCCTCACTGTGCCATTTCCCTTATCCAGATGCGAGTGGGCTCAGTGTAGCAGGTAGAGGATGGCGTCTTCTACACCAACACCTGCCCGGTACGCGAACTGCAGACAATCCTGGGCATGTTGCACCTGGGCCCTGAGGAGGCTGAGGAAGAGCCGCTCCAACGTCATCATCAGATGTGAAGTGAGTGCCACTGGTTGGAAGTTGTTCAGCTCGCTGGGCCAATTCTTTTTGGGAACTGGAACGATACATGATGTCTTTCAGAGGGTTGGCACTCTCCCCAGCTGCAGGCTGAAGTTGAAGATGCGTTGGAGTGGTTCACCCAGTTCAGCAGCGCAGGTCTTCAGTAGTCGTGGACACACCTTGTCCGGGCCTGCTGCTTTCCTGGGGTGAAGCTTCCTCAGTTGACCTCTGACCTGGTCTGCAGTAATGCATAGAGGAGTCTGTGTTGAGGTGGGGGAGGAGGGGGCTGCTGTGATGACTGGGGGGAGGTGTGTTGAGGGAAGGAGAGATGGCTGCAGTGAGGGAGAGGGTGGGGGGGACGTGGGCTGGTTGAACCTATTGGAAAAAGTCATTCAACTCTTTCGCCCTCTCCACTGTCCCCTCAACAACTCTGGTCTTTGTATTGTGGCCTGTGATGGTTTTCACACCTTCCCAGACCTCCCTCATGCTGTTCTCCTTCAGCTTCTGCTCCACCTTTCTCCTGTAGCTGTCCTTAGCTTCCCTCATGCAGCGTTTCACCTCCTGCTGTGCTGCTTTCATTGCCTCCCTATCCCTGCTCCTGAAGGGGGCCTTCTTCCTGTTGAGGACAGCTTTGACTTCCTGTGTTACCCATGGCTTATTATTAGGGTAACACCATACAGTCTTGGCAGGGGAGACCACGTCTGCACAGAAGTTGAGGTAATCTGTCAGACGGTGTGTCAGCCCCTCTATGTCCTCACAGTGTGGGCTAAGCAGCACATCCCAGTCCGTGATGTCATAGCAGTCTCTGAGGGCATCTTCCATTTCAGGGGACCACCTCCTGATGGAGCTAGTTGTTGCAGGCTGCCTTTGAACCAGGGGGGTGTACTTCGGCTGTAGAAGAACCAGGTTGTGGTCAGACTTCCCCAGTGGAGGGAGGGGTGTGACACTGTATGCATCCCTCACATTAGCATACAGCAAGTCAATTGTCTTGTTGTTCCTTGTTGGATAATCCACAGCCTGGTAAAAAGCAGCCAAAGTAGAGTCCAAAGTAGCATGATTAAAGTCCCCAGAAATGATGATAAATGCCTCAGGGTGCTGTGTCTGCAGCCTTGCTGTGACAGAGTGAATCCTCTCACATGCAGCAGCTGCATCTGCCTTCGGAGGGATGTAAACACAGATGGTGATCACGTGACTGAACTCCCTCAGCAGATAATATGGCCGCAGGCTAACGGGTAGCAGCTCCAAGTCTGGGCAACATAAAACTGTCTTTACGGAGATACGTCCCGGGTTACACCAGCGGTTGTTCACATAAATGATGAGTCCCCCACCTTTGCTTTTCCCGCATGTGTTAGTGTCTCTGTCGGCCTTCACAGCAGTGAATCCCCACAGGTCCACGTTAGCATCCGGTACAAGGTGTGTTAGCCATGTCTCCGTAAAGATAAATAAGCTGCTCTTCCAGTAAATTCGCTGGTTGTTCAGAGTGGAAAGCTCGTCGGCTTTATTCGGCAGCGAGTTCACATTCCCTATGATAACGGAGGGAATGGATGGTTTGCAGCGCCGCCGGTTGTCCGCTAGCCTAGCCTTTAGCTTAGCTCCAGCTTTGCAGCCCCTGGGTTTCCTCCTCAGCTCTGCCGGGATGGGGTGTCGTATCCCAGCTCGTCCCATTGTTTTCAGGGCCAGCAGCTCCTCTCTCGAATAAGTGAGAAAACTGGCTCCTGGTTGCGTGTTAAAGTTAAATATATCCATGTTATATAGTTAAACACACTATCTTCGTAAGAAGAGCAAAAACGTTAAAAAAAGGTGGAAAAAAGAGGTTTAAAGAGCTAAAAACTGGAGAGGCAGCCATCTCACACAGCGCCCAGAGTGATATGTAATATTGGATAATTTTCCTCAATAAATAAATGACCAAGTATAATATTTTTGTCTCATTTGTTTAACTGGGTTCTCTTGATCTACTTTTAGGACTTGTGTGAAAATCTGATGATGTTTTAGGTTATATTTATGCAGAAATATAGACAATTCTAAAGGGTTCACAAACTTTCAAGCACCACTGTAACATTACGTTACCTGTTTTGTGGGGACTGTGCTAGATGTTAATAGGTTCTCACTTGCAGAGGCAGTATGATGATAGATAGATAGATAGATAGATAGATAGATAGATAGATAGATAGATAGATAGATAGATAGATAGATAGATAGATAGATAGATAGATAGATAGATAGATAGATAGATTCTAACTGTAAGCATTAGGTGGTTTGCGGGGACCTAATGTTTAGTGAGGACGTAGCCAGACTGTGAGGGATTTTTTTTGTTTGTTTTTCCTTCTCCCCGCATGGTCACCACCTGAAATTATTTTCCTATGACAATGTTCCCAAATTGTTTTATTCCTCTTATACCGCAGTAATTTACCAACAAAATTAAATTATATCCTTTTATAGCTACATTTAATGTTGTGGAATGTCTACAAAACAAGTTAGTTCTTGTTCTTGCTTACGTTATAGTAGCTACTGCAGCAGTTATAGCAGCAATTAAACAGTCATTCCCTCACCACCCTTTTATTTTTTCCTTTTTCTTACTACGACAAATAAATGTACAGAATTGCGTTACAGAGAAACCATAAAGTCAGGAATAAAGTTATAGAAACAATAATGTATTAATATAGAATGAGTGTATTAATATACAGTGGTGCTTGAAAGTTTGTGAACCCTTTAGAATTTTCTATATTTCTGAATAAATATGACCTAAAACATCATCAGATTTTCACACAAGTCCTAAAAGTAGATAAAGAGAACCCAGTTAAACAAATGAGACAAAAATATTATACTTGGTCATTTATTTATTGATGAAAATGATCCAATATTACATATCTGTGAGTGGCAAAAGTATGTGAACCTCTAGAATTAGCAGTTAATTTGAAGGTGAAATTAGTGTCAGGTGTTTTCAATCAATGGGATGACAATCAGGTGTGAGTGGGCACCCTGTTTTATTTAAAGAACAGGGATCTATTAAAGTCTGATCTTCACAACACGTTTGTGGAAGTGTATCATGGCACGAGCAAAGGAGATTTCTGAGGACCTCAGAAAAAGCGTTGTTGATGCTCATCAGGCTGGAAAAGGTTACAAAACCATCTCTAAAGAGTTTGGACTCCACCAATCTACAGTCAGACAGATTGTGTACAAATGGAGGAAATTCAAGACCATTGTTACTCTTCCAGGAGTGGTTGACCAACAAAGATCACTCCGAGAGCAAGGCGTGTAATAGTCGGCGCGGTCACAAAGGACCCCAGGGTAACTTCTAAGCAACTGAAGGCCTCTCTCACATTTGGCTAATGTTAATGTTCATGAGTCCACCATCAGGAGAACACTGAACAACAATGGTGTGCATGGCAGGGTTGCAAGGAGAAAGCCACTGCTCTCTAAAAAGAACATTGCTGCTCATCTGCAGTTTGCTAAAGATCATGTGGACAAGCCAGAAGGCTATTGGAAAAATGTTTTGTGGACGGATGAGACAAAAATAAAACTTTTTGGTTTAAATGAGAAGCGTTATGTTTGGGGAAAGGAAAACACTGCATTCCAGCATAAGAACCTTATCCCATCTGTGAAACATGGTGGTGGTAGCATCATGGTTTGGGCCTGTTTTGCTGCATCTGGGCCAGGACAGCTTGCCATCATTGATGGAACAATGAATTCTGAATTATACCAGCGAATTCTAAAGGAAAATGTCAGGACATCTGTCCATGAACTGAATCTCAAGAGAAGGTGGGTCATGCAGAAAGACAACGACCCTAAGCACACAAGTTGTTCTACCAAAGAATGGTTAAAGAATAATAAAGTTCATGTTTTGGAATGGCCAATTCAAAGTCCTGACCTTAATCCAATCGAAATGTTGTGGAAGGACCTGAAGTGAGCAGTTCATATGAGGAAACCCACCAACATCCCAGAGTTGAAGCTGTTCTGTACGGAGGAATAGGCTAAAATTCCTCCAAGCCAGTGTGCAGGACTGATCAACAGTTACCGCAAATGTTTATTTGCAGTTATTGCTGCACAAGGGGATCACACCAGATACTGAAAGCAAAGGTTCACATACTTTTGCCACTCACAGATATGTAATATTGGATCATTTTCCTCAATAAATAAATGACCAAGTATAATATTTTTGTCTCATTTGTTTAACTGGGTTCTCTTTATCCACTTTTAGGACTTGTGTGAAAATCTGATGATGTTTTAGGTCAGATTTATGCAGAAATGTAGAAAATTCTAAAGGGTTCACAAACTTTCAAGCACCACTGTAAATGTGTGGCTGCTGTCAGGGAAAATCAGTCCACACATTCCGACTGAACACAAGCCAGAATGATGGCAGTGTGGTGTAAATAATACTGTTTTTTTTTTTTTTTTTTTTTGTGTGTGTGTGTGTGTGTGTCTGGATTGCATGTTGTGTTGGGAGACAGACCTGTGTGTATGTAGCTGCAGCTAGCTTATTTTGGGTTTTTGCCGCTGGTCTGTTTCCTTGTTGCATCGCAACTCAAACTTTTTTTTTTTTTTTGTGGGAATGTAATGAGCTTTCTTTGCTTTTCTGCTTGCTTTTTGCCATCGTTA
Source organism: Neoarius graeffei (assembly GCF_027579695.1). Classification (NCBI taxonomy): domain Eukaryota; kingdom Metazoa; phylum Chordata; class Actinopteri; order Siluriformes; family Ariidae; genus Neoarius; species Neoarius graeffei. Next base: position 13,571,766 of record NC_083581.1, read on the forward strand.
ACAGCTTCTCTCTCTCTCAGATCCACTACCTTATGATCCTCTCGGCGAATTGGGCCTACCTAAAGGACGCGAGTCAAATGCATGCATACCAAGACATCAAAACAAAGGAGGAGCAAGAACTGCAAGACATCCAATCACGTTCAAAAGAATGCCTCAATTCCTACTCGTAAGAATTCTGTTAACATTGGCAAGAAAAAATAAAAATGGTGACACCAATCTACGAACACCGCAAAGCTAACTAACGCTGCTTTCACCAGCTAACACCTGTCTGCACTAACCTCCATGCTGGCGCTTGTTCCATGTGCGTGTCTTAAGATTTTCAGTTTGCAACAGTTTTTTTTTGTTTGTTTTTTTTGCTAGTGTTGTTGAAACTGTTGCACTATTCAAAACAGGACAAAAGCTAAAGATTTAATTTGAAAAATGTATTTGTAAGTTAAGTTCTGATTAAAGTTTAGTCATGACACAACATTTATGAGCCTTATGACAAATCACTGTACTGTAGTACGGTAGGAATTTTTAAAAAAAATTTTAAAAAATGTTTAGTTTTGACAAATGTAAAGGCTGTTTGGGTTTTGTTGAATCTGAACATGTTTTTTCTTTTTTTTTTAAATTGGAAACTATTAATAAACAAACTTGAGAATTCATGAATTTATAAATGCTGTCTGTGGTTTTAAATAAATAAAGTGACTACTTTTCTGCCCCAAAAGAAGAATCCAAAATGTCTACCTCAGATGGACCACAGTGACTGTTCATAACCACTCAATTCATTTAAATATGGCTGGAAATTTTTTTTTTTTTAAGAATTTTTTTTTAAAACTTGGTTTTCCAGAAACAACCAGCAGTCAGTAAAAGATGTTTTTTTTTTTTTTTTAATACATTTGAAAATCTCCAAGTTATAGCTGGTGCAAAATACAAGCTAATTTTCCCCAAAGTTACTGAAACTTTTATTTTTAGCTTCATATAATTGTAATGTAGGCTTTTAAAATGCAGTTATCAAATTAATTCACTCTTTGATGACCAGACTTTTTTTTAACTGTTAGTTTACTCTCTCGATAAACATATGGTTTTTGTTAAATTTAAAATTTCTTAAATTTAATGGACTGAGATTATTCAAAACTCCTTCAGTGAGAAAATGGGACTATTTTACACACACGCGTCCAAAAACTGAGCTATTTCAACAGCATTAAACCCAATTTTTCCCGAAGTATTCTCAATAATTATCTTTGTCGAAAAAAAGCAATAAATGACAGTGATGTTTTTTTAGATGAGACGTTTCTCTTTTCCATGCTGATCATTCTTTTACAAAACATTTCTAACATTTGCAGTTACTTTGGAATAATTGCAATTATAGTTTTATTGTTGTATGGGGATGTTTTTTCTGAATGATTTGATATGCCATACTGATGGTGAAAGATTTGTCAGAAGTTCATAAAAAGAACTTGTTCATTTTTAGAATTTAAACTAGCTTATTTAATTTTATTTCCCCCCCTTTCAAAAAATGCAATCTTCTGGAAACAAGAGTCTGTAAACTCAAGACTGTGGAGAAAATACTTATTTGATGTTTAGACATTATTTGCTTTATTTTTGTTTTTTGTACTTGGACTGAAATGGTTCAGATTTCAGTTAAGTATAAATATTAAATCTATTTACTGTTCCAGCTGTCAGAAGGCCTGATACTGAGAAAGTGTTTAAAGTTCTTCACTGAATGTTTCATTGATGTTTAATTTAGAAGATAATTACAGGGAGATTTGATGATTCCTTACGGTTACTTTTGCATTGAGGAAAAAAAAATTGACAAAATGTAGTCATTTGTACTGACGTATCTAGTAGGCAGTGTTTGCCTTTTTCTCTTTTATATAACTTCCTTGTTCACTTTTTTCAGATGTAGAACTAGTTTTTAAAAGGTTTAGACCTTTTAGTCACTTGTATTCATTCAGAAGTGTGTATGATGTACTGTAACTGTTGATAATAGATATGGAAGGATACTATTATGATGATTTCCATTTTAATTGTAACTGGTATTCAATTTGTAATAGAGTTAGATGATCCATTGCATGAGGTTTATCATAAAGTTGGACAAACCTGATTCAATGTTTTATCTAAAAATAAATTTCTAGCAAATTTCAGGATTTATTTCAAGACTTGAAGCTCTACATCAGAAGAAGTGGAAACGTGGTTGGTTATTAGAAGTAAAACTGGGGAGAATTAGAACTGTGGAGTTATGTAATGACTGTTACCTTTTCTGTAAGTTTATTTCAGCTGTTGGTCTCACTGCAGTTTATTAACCAGTTTGGTAAAGTGTGTGTAGTGTTTTTGTTTTTTAATTTTTTTTAAATAATTAAAAATAAACATCTTGTCAGACTTTTTTTTCCTCTCTTTTTTCCATTTTATTTTTTTATTAAACAATTTTTTTAAATTGTAATTTTCGATTAAAAAAAAGTTTCAACTTGAAATTTCATGATTTAATTGCTCTTAAATGAACTGTTCTTCAGGTGGATATCCAGTTTAATATTATTGATGTATTGCATTTAACAAATGTTAAAAGGAAGAGACTAAGATTATCAATAACATGACTTTTTCCAGATAAACCAAACACTTTGAATAAACGGAGAACAAAAATTACTAAAACATTCAAAAACATTTCTGAAACCATTTTATAGTCCTGTTAATTCAACATTCTTAAATTTAAACTCCCACTGCACACTTAAAAAAAAAAATAATCATAAAATGGACGAATCAATCACCAAAAATCATCATCATCAGCGTTCTCGTGGGAAAAAGCGGTGATGCTACAGGCACACACACACACAGAGAGAGGGGAAGACAGACACACACGTTAATACATCACTTATAATAATACACACAAACCACCTTAAAAACTGGGATAAACAATGAAACTAGAATCACCACTCTAATTCTCTCAAGGTGTTCCTGATGTGTTCACAAGAACATGAGGTCACAGTGACCTTGACCACCAAATCCTAATCAGTTCATCTTTGAGTCCATTTGAATGTTTTTACCAAATTTGAAGAAATTCCCTCAGGGCGTTCTTTAGATATCACGTTCACAAGAACCGGACTGACGGATGTACAGACTGACAGATAACCTGAAATCGTAAAGCCTCCAGCCACAGCTGTCCCCAGCACCAGAACAATATAAAGCTATTTTAATTAAACCACCTGAACATATGAACATGGTATAGTCACATCAGCTGAAGAAAGAGAAGAGCAAGCGTGATTAGTCTGTAATGTATCAGACACGCCCACTCTACCATATGTACAGTATAAGAGTGACAAATTAAAGGAAAAACCTCTGGGTCTGTTGTGCCTTGGGGGCATTTATTTATTTTTGCTGTTATGTTTTGACTCCACTTGTCCATATAGAGCAGGGGTACTCAATAGGCGGACTCCGGTCCGGATCCGGACCCAAACGCAATAAAATTCGGACGGAGACGAAATTCAATATTCTAATTTCATCATAGTGATTCAAGCGAGATTTCATTGGCACGTGATTACACGCTATATCTATCTTTTTTCCTCTCCTGGATGCGATTCTGATCATGTATTTACCTTGTGCCCAAGCCAATGTCCAATCAGCAGATGTGTATAATAACATCACTATAACAGCTCAGTGTGACCACGAACTCTGGGAGTGTTTTTCCCCACCGCTATCTGTGGATCACGCAGGCCACCATTCACTACAACGCGAGCAGATCTGCAAATGGTACCTGTTTGTTTAGCAAGCAGAAACCATGGCATGCTCCAAACATGACAAAAAGCGAAAGGTGGATTCCGAAAATCGTGAATTTAAGTTAGAGTGGACCGACAAATATGCATTTGTGCTGCCTGCGGGGAGCACGAAACCAATGTGTTTAATTTGTAATGAGACAGTTGCCCTTGTCAAAAGTGGAAACGTGAAACGTCATTACGAAACAAAACATGGCCACTTCGAGCAGAATTACCCACAAAACTCCGAGGTAAGGACCAGAAAGATAAGCCAAATGCAAGCATCATACCAAGCAACGCGCAATGTGATAGTCAGGTCAGCCACACAACAGGAGCGTGCAACTGAAGCCTCACTGCAAGTGGCATGGGTCTTAGGCAAGCACAAAAAACATTCACTGACATGGAAATCGTGAAGGAGTGCATGAATGAAGTAGCAATCGCTCTGTTTGAGGGAAATCAAAGAGATGACATCATACAAAAAATAAATCAAATACCCCTCTCTGATTCCACTGCAGTAAGACGAACTGAAATCCTTGCTGATGATTTACTGGGCCAAATGGAATCTGCTGTTAAAAAGGCTAAATGCATATCATTGGCTTTGGATGAATCCACAGACAACACAGGTAATGCCCAACTTCTGGTGTTTGTCAGATTTTTTGATGAAGAGAAGGGGGAATTCTTTGAAGATGTGTTAGGTCTCACAACCCTTGATGGGTACACAAGAGGGGATGACATTTATGAAGCAGTGATGGAGATGTTGAGAGTCTGAGAGATAGACCTGAAGCATGTTGTTTCAATTGCTACTGATGGAGCCCCAAGTATGACTGGGAGAGACAGGGGGTTAGTGTCCCGCTTAAAAGCTCATCACCCTGACCTCATAGCATACCACTGTGTCATTCATCAGATGGTTTTGTGTACCAGCCTTGGAGAGAAGTATTCAGAAATCATGACAACAGTAATGAGACTCGTAAATTTTTTGAGGGCATCATCTGCTCTGCAACATCGCTTGCTGCGCTCATTCCTCACAGAGGTTAATGCAGAATTTAATGATTTGCTTCTTCACAACAATGTCAGGTGGCTTAGTAAAGGCAAAGTACTGGAGTGGTTTTGGACACTACGGAAAGAGCTAGAAATGTTTCTGTTGGATCAGAAGAGTCCAAAAGCAAAACAATTTGTGGAATTCCTGCAAAACAATGAAAAAATGGAAATTGCTGCATTTCTATCTGACATTACTTGCCACCTTAATGATCTGAATTTGAAGCTCCAGGGCAAAAATAACACAGTGTGTAACCTCATGTCAGCTATCCATGCTTTTCAAAGGAAACTGGAAATATTCAAAAGTGACATACAGGAGGAGGGCCTGCTTCACTTCCCAAAAATGAAAAGTCAAGCTTCAGGAAGACATCATCACAATTATGCTGAATTCCTGGACAAATTGATTGAAAATTTTGAAACTTGCTTTGGAGATTTCACTTTGGGAAAACAAGTGTTACTGTGCATTGAAAATCCATTCCTGGTAAAAAATATCACAGAATTCTCAACTGAAGCCCTGAAGGTCTGCCCATGGGCTAGTGCTGCTTCCCTTCAATCAGAGCTGATTGAGCTTCAGGAAAACCTTGCACTGCAGGAATCTGTCTGTGACCCTGCCACCTTTTGGACTAAGATGGTCCCGAGCAGGTGTCCCCGTCTTGCAGGAAATGGCCCTTCAAATTCTCACCATGTTCCCTTCAACATACTGTTGTGAGTCTGCCTTTTCAACTATGAATATGTTGAAGAACAAATACAGGAGCACAATCACTAATGAACATTTACATCAGTGTCTACGCCTGGTCCTCACACCTTTCATGCCCAAGTTTAAAGAACTGGTGGCACAAAAAAGGTGTCACCTTTCACACTGATATGGACAGAACATATCACATTTTGTGCATAGTTCAATAAATGTTTTTGTGGATTTACTGCCTTTTTTTGTTCGGAGTTCTAATTTTGGAATTAAATTGTCACTATTCCTGGACAGATTGGAAATTTGGTGAGTGGACCTTTTGAGTTTCTAATTGAGTACCCCTGAGATAGAGCTAATAGAGCTTCCCCTCTATATTATAGAGGGAAGCAAATCAGTCCTGTAGTTCTTCTGACTGATCTAATAACCTGATGGATGTGGCTTCTTCCAGGATAACTCCACCCCATCCACAGGACACAAAAGCTCACTGAATGATTTGATGAAAATGAAAATAATGCAAATTGTATGCTCAGGCCACATACTACACAGCGCTTTCCACCAACATCGCCACATAAATGGTGTTCATCTTTTGACAGAAAGAAGTCCATAGTGAGAGGCAGGAGCTACAGCCAATCAGGACAGAGTAAAGGTGTGAGAACAGGTCCAGAGATGTGCAGAGTTGATGCCAAGGAGTACTGAAGCTGTTCTGGTGGCTCGACATGTTACTAACATGCTTAATGTTGGTTTTTCCTTTAATTTGTCACCTCTCCTGACAGAGATTATGGAGAATCCAGAAGAAAATGTCCATTCTCTTGCTTTCTCACTCTCTCTCTTACACACACACACACACACACCCCTCACCTGTCGTCCTTGTGGTCAGACAGCACTATTAGTTCAGGACTCTGGTTTTCGGAGTCTTTCTTCATGTTCTGAAAGAAAAAAATCTGCTGAATACACATACCCACACACACCGGTATCTTCTACGGTATGTGCGTGCATGCATGTGTGTACCTGCTCTCTCTCACTCTCTCTCCCCTGCATCACCATCAGCATGTATTTGTGTAACAGACTGTCCTGAGCCTCCTCCACCATCTTCACATTGGTCTTCTTGTCCTGATTCTCAGTCCCTCCTCTCTTCCCTTCCTCCTCGTCATGAAGATCCTCCTTCAAAGCAGAGAAACTTTCAGCTCCTGAAATTTCGCAATACAATATATGATACGAGGTTCTTTTTCACTGATGCCTATTTTGCAAATCACTGACCAACTCCTGTTGGAATCTCTCCAGTTCTCTCCTCTCCCTCTCCTGAGCCTCCTGTCTCTCCTGCTGTCTCCTCTCCTCCTTCATCCTCCTCTCTTCCTGCCACCTCCTCTCCTCTTCGTCCTTCATCCTCCTCTCCTCCTCTTCCTCCTCATGCTTCTTTCCAGCAGGTGACTGAACTACATCTGGACCAGAAAAAAATACATACACAACACAGGAACATTTGGTACCTGGAACTGATTTTCCCACTGGCCACCAAGCTGTGCGAGTTCTGGTACCTGCTTAAAATCAGCACCAACAGAACTTAATGGTACTTGTGCATGGAAGTCTGTGCTTTTTTTTTTATGCTGGTGTAAAAGTGCTCTAATCATCAGCGATGGTTGTAATGTGGCAAAATCAGGACATACGTATTTAACATATTAAAGACTATACGGAGCTTCCTGCCTACATAAAAATACCATAAATCTTATGATCTCCTGCAAGAGCTAGAGGGGTCATCTAATTAAAATCCGATCAAGTTAACAGTGTACATAATGAATTAACTCACCATGTTTTTCTACGTGTGTGTGTGCTTCCTCCATGGACTGGTCTTGTTGCTGCTCTGAACTGTAGGGGGAATCTGCAGGACAAGATATGTATGTCAACAATAATATTTAAGTTATTCACTGAAAGTGAAGTGAATATTGGTAAATAATAATCGAGATGAAGTTGAGGTAATTATTCACCAATATTCACTGAGCCTGAGGTAGATAATTGTTTTAGTATAAATACACAGGTGATTATTAAAAAAATGCATTTATTTCAAACTTCAAAAGCAGCATGTAAATGTAATAAAGGCACGGCACAGACTTGTGTCACTTATCTACGCTGAGTCACATAAAACACTTTGTTTTGAAATCGATAAAATAAATCCTAATTCCACCTTAGCTTTGAATAGTTTTTGACCAAACTTCATAACATCTTTAATGCTTTTGGGAACAGCATTTTCTTTCATCATTTGTAATTCTTCCTCACTTACCGTGACGATGTGATTGGCTGCCATTTTGCCAAGTCACTCGAGGTGATGATCAAGAAATAATCCAAATCTCTCAACCAATCAGCATGCGTGATTTTCTATAATCACCTCCGTATTTATACAAAACCAAATTATTATTATTAGTTGTAGTAATTATACTTTATGATAAATCATTTATGATATATTTTATAATTCTTACCTGTTTGAGGTTTGGTCAGGTCCTGAATGCTGATTTTTTCTGGCTGTGGTGATGAACTGGAGATCATTTGCAGGTTTGGAGGGCTGGAGGATGAATGAATGAATATATATATATATATATATATATATATATATATATATATATATATATATATATATATATATATGTATTTTTTTTTAAAGCATATTTATACCAAAAACACTGTGTGTGTGTGTGTGTGTGTGTGTGTGTGTGTGTGTGTTAGTAGTAGACATGTTTAAATCAGTGTTTATCAGCTCTGAATAAACTGTTTTAACATTTCAATATGCACTCGATCATGTGACATCACCACAAAAGTTCAAAAGTTCACCTAATGTTAGCTAACTTGCTTGGCTACTAGTTTAATTGCACAATATAATACTAGAGTCCTCAATGCAAACAAAGTAAAGACACTGAGAGCCGGAAAACCAAATAAAATCAGGAATGTCAACATTTTCCTCAGATGTGTTGACAAATTACAAAAAGACTCTGTTCAGCTAAAACAGCTACGCTGCAATGACACTTAGCATTGAATGCTCAGCAAACTTCCTGCATGGGTTCTGCTGTAATGAGAAACACCAACACTATATTCAGCTGAAGAAATGGAAAGAAAATATAATCATGAAGTCAAATGATGGAGTCAGAGATTACATCAGTGGCGGCTGGTGGGCTTTGAAATACGGGAAGCGCAGGGGTTTTTTTAATCAAATTTTTCAATTATTTGTCAGTTTGTTGTTATTTATATGTGAATTCTGCCATGTTCGACTCTGACCCTGCCAAATAAACATGAACTTAAGGTAGGCATATCAGGTGAAAAACAAATTCAATCCAAATTGCTTTAAACTGGTCTCATTGAATTCAGAATTGAATGCAGAACAACATTTTTTTTTTACAGAATTAAAATATGTTTATACATTCTTAAAATATTAAAAATCAAAGATTGAAAAAACCACTTAATTTTTAGAAAGCTGATATTATGTATTAGGATAACATGGTCAAAAATGGGCCTAATTAACGAATGAGATCAAATGCTTTTGCTTAATAACTTTATTTTTCAAGATATTTACATGGAAATTGGCAGGCACACAGAATGTTGTACAACCCCGATTCCAAAAAAGTTGGGACAAAGTACAAATTGTAAATAAAAATGGAATGCAATAATTTACAAAGCTCAAAAACTGATATTGTATTCACAATAGAACATAGACAACATATCTGTGGTAGCGGGGGCGTGGTCAAGCGCCAGTCTGTGACAGGACAGCAGAGTCAGGGAAGGTAAGTGGCAGAATCACTACACCTGACGGCAATTAACCTGTGTTTGTGTGTGTCTTCCCAGTGACCGCACTCTATTTAAGGAGGGAGAGCGAGAGCAGAGGAGCTCTCCCCGGAACCAGACGCCAAGTGCGTGTGGGTGTCTGTAAACGCTAAAACATAGTTGTTAAGGCCAATTTATGCTGACAACGCAGTCCTCGCAGACAGTGTCACAGATAGCGTCCGCGTAGCCCCCCCACCTTCGCAGACGCTCTGCGTGCACCTCCCAAAAATTGTGACCACCGCAGAAGCCTCGCAGACAGCGTCGCAGACAAGAGGGCTCTGATTGGTCCACTCTACATCCGCTGTACACGCACTTCCGCTTCCCTACTTTCCCGGTTTGTTTTGTTTTCACTACCGCCATTTTTAAAAACACGAGCGAAGCTGGAGCAGCACGAAGAGCGGTTGATCGAGGAAGTGAGGAAGTACGTACATCTATACGACTCCAGTTCTAGTCATTATAAGTAACCGGAGGATAAACACTCCACTAACCACACCCACCAACTACTCCTAGCGATTTCACGACTTCGCGCCCCCTTGCGTTGTAGCGGTGAATAACATCGTGCACGCCTATTACTCCCCGCTCAACGATAAATTACAACTGTCTGCGAAAAGCTGTCTGCGAAAGCCTTGTCGCAAGAGCATGCAGAGGCCTTTAGACTGAAAAGTGTGACAATAAAAGTGTGTCAACCTGATCTCTGTCCTGCCGTCCTCTGTGCTCCACTCATTCATAGCGAACCGCTACAGTGGTGCCGAAACCTGGGACGTGGAGCACCAGCCGATCAGCCCCATGGAGTCCTCCCCGTTCGCCGATCTGGTCCACGCCCTCGCCACGGCCCAGCAAAGCCAGCACCAGGCACTCGTCACCCTCCGAAAGGAACAAGAGCGACGCTTCGAGGCCCTGGTGCTGGCCCAGCAAGAAGACTGAGAGGCGTTCCGGCACCTCCTCGCGTCAGCGGGGTCCACCAGCACTCCTACCGCGGGCCCGTCTCCCCTCACCGTCACCAAGATGGGCCCGCAGGACGACCCCGAGGCATTCATCACACTCTTCGAGCAAGTCGCAGAAGCCTCGGGGTGGCCGATGGAGCAGCGTGCCTCCTCCCCCTGCTAACGGGAGAGGCACAGCTGGCCGCGCTACAGCTCCCCGCCAACCGCCGGCTGGCCTATGCGGACCTCCGCCGGGCCGTCCTCCAGCGCGTGGGGCGCACCCCAGAAGAGCAGCGCCAGCGCTTCCACGCGTTGCGCTTGGAGGAAGTCGGCCGGCCGTTCGCGTTTGGCCAGCAGCTCCGGGACGCCTGCTGGCGGTGGTTGAGGGCCGACAACCGCGACGCCGAGGGGATCATCGACCAGGTGGTGCTGGAACAATTCATCGCTCGTTTGCCAGCAGGAACCACGGAGTGGGTCCAGTACCACCGCCCGGCGTCGCTGGATCAGGCAGTCGAGCTAGCAGAGGACCATTTGGCGGCTGTTCCGGCGGCAGGACAGCAGACGGCATCTTCTCTTCTCTCCTCTTCTCTCTCTCTCTCTCTCCCCCTCCTCCTGTGTCCCGTCCTCGCCCCATTCCCCCACCGCGGAGGCGGGGGCCGGCGCCACCCCAGCCGGCCCGCCGCACCCGCGGTGCCCTCCTGTTTCTCTCTTCTGTGTCTGTCTCTCCCCCCCCTCAGGTGAGTTAGCCCCAGAACACCGGTGCAGAGGGAAAGCCTGGGCCGGTTTGCTGGCGCTGCGGGGAGCCGGGCCACCTGCAACAGCAGTGCACAGTGATGGAAGTGGGCGCGGTGGTTCGGATCCCCGACATGCCAGAGGCCGCCCTCGATCGGGCCAGAGTGTATCGCATACAGGTGAGTATCCAAGGGGATACATATCAGGCGTTGGTGGATTCTGGCTGTAATCAGACCTCAATTCATCAAAGCCTGGTTCAAAACGAGGCATTGGGGGGAGCACAGGGGGTGAAGGTGTTGTGTGTGCACGGGGACGTTCACAGCTACCCTTTGGTGTCGGTCCACATTTTTTTCAGAGGGGAAAAAGTTATAGTGAAGGTGGCGGTTAATCCTCACCTTACCCACTCTTTAATTTTGGGGACTGATTGGCTGGGATTTCGGGATTTAATGACGCACTTAGTCAAGAGTGGGTCCTGCCAGTTAACGGGGGGAGGTCCCGGTGTCACTTTGGCGGGAGCAACCGTCACAGAGCCATCTACGTCATCTCCGTGTCAGAGTGAGGAGCTGCTGGCCCCTCCTCTCTCTCTTGGGGAATCCCTCATGGATTTCCCATTAGAGCAATCGCGAGACAAGACTCTGAGACATGCGTTTGACCAAGTGAGAGTAATCAATGGTCAAACGCTCCAGCCGAACGCCACTCCATCCTTCCCCTACTTCGCGATTATGAAGGATAGGTTATACCGAGTGATGCAGGACACTCAAACTAAAGAGCAAGTCACGCAGCTTTTAATTCCGAAGAGCCGCCGGGAATTGGTATTCCAGGCAGCTCACTTTAATCCCATGGCTGGACACTTAGGGCAGGATAAGACACTAGCCCGAATAATGGCCCGATTCTATTGGCCGGGGATTCACGGCGATGTTCGTAGGTGGTGTACGGCATGCCGCGAATGCCAGTTAGTAAATCCAGCGGCCATTCCAAAAGCGCCTTTGCGCCCTCTTCCGTTGATCGAGACCCCATTTGAGAGAATTGGAATGGATCTCGTCGGGCCATTAGATCGGTCAGCACAAGGGTACCGCTTTATATTAGTTCTGGTGGACTATGCAATGCGATACCCAGAAGCAGTGCCTCTGCGCAATATCTCAGCACGCAGTATTGCAGAGGCACTCTTCCACGTTATCTCCCGAGATGGAATCCCGAAAGAGATTCTGACTGATCAAGACACTACATTTATGTCACGGACACTGCGCGAACTGTATGGGTAATTGGGGATTAAGCCGATCTGCACCAGTGTGTATCACCCACAAACGGACGGTTTAGTGGAACGGTTCAATCGCACCCTCAAAAATATCATTAAAAAATTCGTAAGTGAGGACGCACGTAATTGGGATAAGTGGCTCAAGCCCTTGTTGTTCTCAGTGCAAGAGGTTCCCCAAGCCTCCACGGGGTTCTCCCTGTTCTAATTATTATATGGGCGAAAGCCGCGCGGCATCCTAGACGTGCTGCGGGAAAATTGGGAGGAGGGACCTTCACAAAGCAAGAACGAAATTCAATACGTTATGGACCTGCGCAGAAAACTCCACACGCTCACCCACCTAACCCAGGAGAATTTGCAGCAGGCCCAGGAACGGCAAGCCCGCCTGTACAACAAGGGTACACGCCTTAGGGAGTTCACACCGGGAGATAAAGTACTCATACTGTTGCCCACATCGAGCTCCAAATTGATCGCCAAGTGGCAAGGACCCTTTGAGGTCACACGGCGAGTCGGGGACGTCGACTACGAGGTGAGGCGAACGACAGGGGTGGGGCGCTACAAATTTACCACCTCAATCTGCTTAAACTCTGGAAGGAGAGGGTCCCCGTGGCGTTGGTGTCGGTGGTTCCGGAGAAGGCGGAGCTGGGGCCGGAGGTTCAAAAAGGGGCATTGACATCACGTACCCCTCCGGTCCCCTATGGAGACCACCTCTCCCCAACCCAGCTCACGGAGGTCGCCCAGTTGCAGACCGAGTTTTCAGATGTGTTCTCGCCCCTGCCCGGTCGCACTAACCTCATAGAGCACCACATAGAGAGGCCCCCGGGGGTAGTAGTGCGTAGCCGCCCTTACAGACTAGCCGAACACAAAAAAAGGTAGTTCAGGAAGAACTTGGAGACCATGCTCGAAATGGGCATCGTCGAGGAGTCCCACAGTGACTGGAGCAGCCCGGCGGTCTTGGTACCCAAGGCCGACGGGTCGGTCCAGTTCTGTGTGGACTACAGAAAAGTCAACGCGGTGTCTAAATTCGACGCGTACCCAATGCCTCGTATTGATGAGTTGCTCGATCGACTTGGCATTGCTCGCTTTTATTCGACATTGGATTTGACGAAGGGATATTGGCAGATCCCCTTGACTCCACTATCCCGAGAGAAAACGGCCTTTTCCACACCATTTGGTTTACACCAATTCGTCACCCTTCCGTTTGGGCTGTTTGGGGCGCCCGCTACGTTTCAGCGGCTGATGGACAGAGTCCTCTGCCCCCACGCCACTTATGCGGCCGCTTATCTAGATGATATCATCATCTATAGTAATGACTGGCCGAGGCACCTTGAACATCTGAGGGCCGTCCTTAGGTCACTGAGGAGAGCGGGGCTCACAGCCAACCCAAAGAAGTGTGTGATTGGGCGGGTGGAAGTACGGTGTCTGGGCTTCCACTTGGGCAACGGGCAGGTGCGTCCCCAAATTAATAAGACGGCAGCAATTGCGGCCTGCCCGAGGTCTAAGACCAAAAAGGGGGTGAGACAGTTCCTGGGGCTGGCTGGCTATTACCGTAGGTTTGTACCTAATTATTCAGATGTCACCAGCCCGCTGACTGATCTCACTAAAAAGGGGGCACCAGATCCGGTCCAGTGGACGGAGCAATGCCAGCGGGCTTTTTCTGAGGTAAAGGCTGCACTGTGTGGGGGGCCACTTTTACACTCCCCTGACTTTTCTCTCCCCTTTGTGTTGCAGACAGATGTGTCGGACAGAGGGCTGGTGGCAGTTTTGTCCCAGGAGGTGGAGGGGGAGGACCGCCCCGTCCTCTACATCAGTAGGAAGCTGTCACTGCGTGAGGGGTGCTACAGCACCATTGAAAAGGAGTGTCTGGCGATCAAGTGGGCGGTCCTCGCCCTCCGTTACTACCTGCTGGGGCGCCCTTTCACCCTCTGTTCGGATCACGCGCCCCTCCAGTGGCTCCACCGCATGAAAGATGCCAACGTGCGGATCACCCGTTGGTATCTGACACTCCAACCCTTCAATTTTAAGGTGGTCAACAGGCCGGGGGCGCAGATGGTCGTGGCGGACTTCCTCTCCCGTCGGGGGGGGGAATCAGCTGCGGGCCGGACGGCCACCCGGCCTGAGTCGGGCGGTGGGGGTATGTGGCAGCGGGGGCGTGGTCAAGCGCCGGTCTGTGACAGGAGGGCGGAGTCAGGGAAGGTAAATGGCAGAATCACTACACCTGACGGCAATTAACCTGTGTTTGTGTGTGTCTTCCCAGTGACCGTGCCCTATTTAAGGAGGGAGAGCGAGAGCAGAGGAGCTCTCCCCGGAACCAGACGCCGAGTGTGTGTGGGTGTCTGTAAACGCTAAAACATAGTTGTTAGACTGAAAAGTGTGACAATAAAAAAGTGTGTCAACCTGATCTCTGTCCTGCCGTCCTCTGTGCTCCACTCATTCATAGCGAACCGCTACAATATCAAATGTCGAAAGTGAGACATTTTGAAATTTCATGCTAAATATTGGCTCATTTGAAATTTCATGACAACACCACATCTCAAAAAAGTTGGGACAGGGGCAATAAGAGGCTGGAAAAGTTAAAGGGACAAAAAAGGAACAGCTGGAGGACCAAATTGCAACTCATAAGGTCAATTGGCAATAGGTCATTAACATGACTGGGTATAAAAAGAGCATCTTGGAGTGGCAGCAGCTCTCAGAAGTAAAGATGGGAAGAGGATCACCAATCCCCCTAATTCTGCGCCGACAAATAGTGGAGCAATATCAGAAAGGAGTTTGACAGTGTAAAATTGCAAAGAGTTTGAACATATCATCATCTACAGTGCATAATATAATCCAAAGATTCAGAGAATCTGGAAGAATCTCTGTGCATAAGGGTCAAGGCCGGAAAACCATACTGGGTGCCCGTGATCTTCGGGCCCTTATACGGCACTGCATCACATACAGGCATGCTTCTGTATTGGAAATCACAAAATGTGCTCAGGAATATTTCCAGAGAACATTATCTGTGAACACAATTCACCGTGCCATCCGCCGTTGCCAGCTAAAACTCTATAGTTCAAAGAAGAAGCTGTATCTAAACACGATCCAGAAGCGCAGACGTCTTCTCTGGGCCAAGGCTCATTTAAAATGGACTGTGGCAAAGTGGAAAACTGTTCTGTGGTCAGACGAATCAAAATTTGAAGTTCTTTCTGGAAATCAGGGATGCCGTGTCATTCAGACTAAAGAGGAGAAGGACGACCCAAGTTGTTATCAGCGCTCAGTTCAGAAGCCTGCATCTCTGATGGTATGGGGTTGCATTAGTGCGTGTGGCATGGGCAGCTTACACATCTGGAAAGACACCATCAATGCTGAAAGGTATATCCAGGTTCTAGAGCAACATATGCTCCCATCCAGATGATGTCTCTTTCAGGGAAGACCTTGCATTTTCCCACATGACAATGCCAAACCACATACTGCATCAATTACAGCATCATGGCTGCGTAAAAGAAGGGTCTGGGTACTGAACTGGCCAGCCTGCAGTCCAGATCTTTCACCCATAGAAAACATTTGGCGCATCATAAAATGGAAGATACGACAAAAAAGACCTAAGACAGTTGAGCAACTAGAATCCTACATTAGACAAGAATGGGTTAACATTCCTCTCCCTAAACTTGAGCAACTTGTCTCCTCAGTCCCCAGACGTTTACAGACTGTTGTAAAGAGAAAAGGGGATGTCTCACAGTGGTAAACATGGCCTTGTCCCAACTTTTTTGAGATGTGTTGTTGTCATGAAATTTAAAATCACCTAATTTTTCTCTTTAAATGATACATTTTCTCAGTTTAAACATTTGATATGTCATCTATGTTCTATTCTGAATAAAATATGGAATTTTGAAACTTCCACATCATTGCATTCCATTTTTATTTACAATTTGTACTTTGTCCCAACTTTTTTGGAATCGGGGTTGTATACTGCATACAAAGATTTAAAAATTAGTAAAAAATTGTGCAAATTAGTATTTAATTAGTATTAATTATGCTAATTAGGTTAAACGTTAAATCGGTACATGCTTCTTCAAGATCGGTACACTGATCTTAACTCATTTACACATCACAAAGAAGGAGAAATCAATGTTAATTACAATTGCAAATATAAAATATGGATATACAAGCACTGAAATGTTATTCACATCTACCATTCTCTATCAAAATAAAGTAATAAAAGAATATTTCTAATACCCTCTTTGTGCTCTGTAGGCCTTTGTATTTCTAAGTAGGGCCTACTAAAGCAGCGGCTACAATTACTAAACAGTCCATAATTATCGACATCTTTTCAGACTTACTAGTAAAAAAAAAAATATATATATATATATATATATATATATATATATATATATATATATATATATATATCTTGCCAAGGAGAGTTTCAGTTACAACAATTATTACTGGTTAATCAATCAACCTGGAAGACCCCCCTCGATCTTGTCGTCTGATGACACAGCTCTTTACTGAAGATGGAATTTTTTTTTAGCATGATCAGCAATTTGAGGAAAATCCAGATGTTATCATCGCAGATAAGCATGATGGAAAGATCATGGACATGTTTTTACTTATCAAATTCACAGATATTTCATGATATCCTTGTCGAAACCTACTTTATTTCTTACTCTTTCATTTGACAGTTGCCTTTTTGTATCTAAATGTGCATTTAAGAAGTCACGTGAGGTGTTGATAATAGCGATCACTTTCATTGGTGTCCACCATTATCGACACCCTGTGGAATTAAGTGACATTTACAACCGTTATGGATCGATCTTTGTGTAACATTGTTGAAGTAGATGAAGTACTTTAAAAATAAATAAAACTGCTGTGATTTATAAAAAAAAAAAAATTTCTGATTCATAACAGAATGAAATGCTTATAGAGTATTTGGAATCCTACTGCAATAAATAAAATTAGACCAGAATTAAATTCCTAGCATATAAAAAATTACATGCTTGAAATATTCAGATTTTTCTATTCCATTCAATATTCATTTATTTATTTATTTTGCAGTTTGTTGTTAATATCTACCACATATTACAATGTCAGTAGACATTTTATATTTTGGTTTGAGGAATGACATGACCTTTGACCTGGATTTCCCTGTGGTTACAATGTCAATTGCTTGTTGACATTTATTGGTAAACTACAAACCTAGAAATTAATACAAACAACAACGAATGATTAACAAAATGTAATCTACAAAAATACTTAGAAAATGGGTAGAAAGTGGAACAAAAAGATTTTCTGACACAGGTTAAACATTATCAGTTAATTTGTTTACAAACATTAGAATTACTTACTCATTTATGTACGTAAGCACCAACATGGATATAATTATCCATCCATTATCTGTAGCTGCTTATCTTGTTCTACAGGGTTGCAGGCAAGCTGGAGCCTATCCCAGCTGACTATGGGCAAGAGGCGGGGTACACCCTGGACAAATTGCCAGGTTCTCGCAGGGCTGACACATTGAAACAAACAACCATTCACACTCACATTCACACCTACAGTCAATTTAGAGTCACCAATTAACCTAACCTGCATGTCTTTGGACTGTGGGGGAAACCAGAGCACCCAGAGAAAACCCACGCAGACACGGGGATAACATTCTTGCTGTGAGGCGACAGTGCTAACCACTACACCACTGTGGCGCCACCAATATATTTATATAAAAGATATTTTTTACTAAATGTAAGTCTATGTAAAAAAAAATTTTTAAATAAAAACTATGTTTTGTTAACTTAATACCACATACCGATTATTTTTTAAAATGAATAATCATCTGGATGTCGATAATTGTGGAATGATGTCGATAACTGTGGACAAAGCTGTCAATAATTGTGGAATGGTGTCACGTGATCTGATATGCCAAGTAATCGGGAATCAACTCATTTCTTTTCCAGTGTAAGTTTGAGTAACTCTTCATGCACAATTTATGTATTGAAAGTCTTTTCTAGTTTTGCAATGGCCAAAAGATTGTTAAGGTGTTGAGAATTGTTGCCACCACTTTATATAAATGATTATTTAAATTAATATTCACAGCTTTCAAGGCTAACCTCGAAAAAACTGTGAGCCACATCCAATAAACAATTTCATTTAATTGAATTGAAATTGACACTCATGTTTCTGACTTCCAGTTTTTAAAAATCTCATTCCAACCACTAAGATCTCAATATTTTTCATCAATACAACCAGTTATATTCTAAAATAGTTATTTATTTACATGAATATCAGTTTGATTTGAAAAAAAGAAGTTGGTAAAGCTATGAAAACTCACTTCAAACTCCTCCGTGAAGCATAACATCAAAACTAGCTGACTAGCTGAACATCCCTATAAAAGTTATCTGATTGATATTCATGAGTAACCCAGTCAGAAACTGATCAGAAGAAAGCCTGACCACTTTCCCGTGACTCAAAAACCACCGGCAGTTTCCCGATGTCACGCGAGCAGAGTTTTCACGCTGTTGTACCAACTTCAATCTGCTGTTACTCCCAATGTACTTAGCAAATGTTAACGAGATACATTTCTTTGGAAAGCAGAGATTATGATAGATTTGGAAAGTTATATGAGCGTCTGCACGCACAATTTTCACAACACGGCCAGCGAGCATTTGATATGCCTACTTAGGGGTTCCTTGCTTTTCTCATGCCTTCTGTATGCCCTGTCAAAGTTGGACAAATCTCCAAAACCTAGTTTTGACCAAATAATGCATCCCTGGTATCTCCCAGTTAACCAGTTTACTTTGTCATACAAAGACAGCTGAAATGAGCAGTCGTGTCTCCCTGACTATTGAATTAAATTAATCTTGGGCATTGATCTGTCCTATTGTTTAATTTTGAGCCTCTCCTCATAAGGAAGAACATCAAATATCTTTTCCAAAATCAGGTCGACAACATTAGCCATTTCGCACAGCTAACAGCTAGCAAGCTAGATTTCCCCTCTACTGCCTGGCTTAAAATAAACAGCCTTTACTGAACCAAAATGAAAGCAATTAACAAACTCATCTCATCTCATTATCTCTAGCCGCTTTATCCTGTTCTACAGGGTCGCAGGCAAGCTGGAGCCTATCCCAGCTGACTACGGGCGAAAGGCGGGGTACACCCTGGACAAGTTGCCAGGTCATCACAGGGCTGACACATAGACACAGACAACCATTCACACTCACATTCACACCTACGGTCAATTTAGAGTCACCAGTTAACCTAACCTGCATGTCTTTGGACTGTGGGGGAAACCGGAGCACCCGGAGGAAACCCACGCGGACACGGGGAGAACATGCAAACTCCACACAGAAAGGCCCTCGCCGGCCACGGGGCTCGAACCCGGACCTTCTTGCTGTGAGGCGACAGCGCTAACCACTACACCACCGTGCCGCCCAATTAACAAACTATATTTACAATTTTATTTACAGTATATTCAAATGGAAATAAGAACTGTACATTGGTAGGAAAAGAGCAAGACTGAGCAGCAGCTAGTTTCATGACTTCACTTGCCAACACACTGCATGGACTGAGCTAGAATCCCTCCAATGCAAGGTATAACTTTAAAACGCTGTCAATCACATGACATTCAAAAGAGATTTGAGCGTTCCTCCGATCATCATACAGAAGCCCAGCATCCAGTCCCGCCTTACTGTCAGCGACTCTCCATAGACCCCCAGTGAAGCCAGGCATCCGGAAATTAGCCTACATTTTAAAAGCATATTGTCCAATAAATGTCTAGCTTTGCTGCACTAAGATTAAAGCATATCCCATAGTGGCATTAAACTACAGAGACACTGAGTGTCGATGGGTTTTTGATGCGTCATGCTTCCACAGGCTTCTGGGGGGGGATCACATGATCAGATAACGATGACCAATGAGAAATAACTGCTGAACAAACTAGCCATGAAGCTGAGCACTTTCTCGCACAAAATATTTGATTTGGAATAAGAGAATTAAGTTGTGTAAATATATATTTAACAAAAACATTTTCGTGACATTGTACAGGAAGCTGGGCTTCCCTTGTAGTCTCAGAGCAGTCACCTCTAAGAGATACATCAGTCCACCAGATTTTCATACCAGATGCTCAGATTAGGGCGGCACGGTGGTGTAGTGGTTAGCGCTGTTGCCTCACAGCAAGAAGGTCCGGGTTCGAGCCCTGTGGCCGACGAGGGCCTTTCTGTGCAGAGTTTGCATGTTCTCCCCGTGTCCGCGTGGGTTTCCTCCGGGTGCTCCGGTTTCCCCCACAGTCCAAAGACATGCAGGTTAGGTTAATTGGTGACTCTAAATTGACCGTAGGTGTGAATGTGAGTGTGAATGGTTGTCTGTGTCTCAGCCCTGTGATGATCTGGCGACTTGTCCAGGGTGTACCCCGCCTTTCGCCCATAGTCAGCTGGGATAGGCTCCAGCTTGCCTGCGACCCTGTAGAACAGGGTAAAGTGGCTAGAGATAATGAGATGCTCAGATTATGGATTTTAAGTTATACCTGCTGCATTAGACTACCAAGCCTATGTATGCAGGAAATACAAACCAAAGTAAAATTGGACCAGGGGAAGTTACTGTAAATCCGACATGAAATCATGTGTGTGCAATCAAAAATGGCCCATTTTCCAGGCAGAAAGCCTTCAAAATGTCCATGATGTACACGTTTCAGCTAGGTCTAAAGTGTATTTTTGGACCAGGATGACACTACTTTTACTATGGATTTGCAAAACAGCTATAGATAATTAAATTTGATCCCTCACTGACTGGTTGGCACCATGCGAAATTCATTTTTGACACTGTGCCAATGATGTCAGAATATTAGTCACCAATACTCTGTTTCTAACATGGGACCAATTTTAACCTGTACAAAATGTTACCAACAAAGCTAGAACTGTTGTTAATACAGGATAGTCAGTCATAAAATGTGTTTATATTCTTTCTAACCTCTGAACATGCAGTGTTGAAAACATGGAGACCAGGACTCAGAATCAGTCAGTACATGTATAATGAATGGATGCTGTCGAGTGTTGACTCATTTCCTGATCTGGACAGTAACTACACGGTAGTCACTTAAAACAAGTCCCTGTCTCAAGTCCTCTAGAACCAGCCTCAGTCCAACACAGTCGTGGATGATGTTAAAAGTGGGAAATGTATCCTGTAGGGGAACTACTGAGGTGATTATTCGTTGATAGTTACTGGATAAGCCAGTGAAACCGGTGCAAAATATCACATGCTTTTCAACGCCATTTCTACACTGTCTGTTAACAGAGCATCTAGTACAAAAATCCCATAACGTCTCACACACACACACACACACACGTATATATATAATTACACACACACAGTGGTGTTTGAAAGTTTGTGAACCCTTTAGAATTTTCTATATTTCTGCATAAATATGACCTAAAACATCATCAGATTTTCACATAAGTCCTAAAAGTAGATAAAGAGAACCCAGTTAAACAAATGAGACAAAAATATTATACTTGGTCATTTATTTATTGAGGAAAATGATCCAATATTACATATATTTGAGTGGCAAAAGTATGTGAACCTCTAGGATTAGCAGTTAATTTGAAGGTGAAATTAGAGTCAGGTGTTTTCAATCAATTAGAAATCAGAATCAGAATCAAAAACACTTTAATTGCCAGGTATGTGGACACACACGAGGAATTTGACTCCGGTTCACTTAGCTCTCATAGTACAAAACAGATAAAAAAACGTAGACACAAAACAAACAAACAAGCAAACAACAACAAAAATAGGTGCATGGTGCAAAGTAATCCAGGTAAGTCAAGTATGGAATAGTTAAATAAATATAAAGTATACAGTGTGCACAGAATGACGGTATAAGTGTTCAGATATTTTACAAGTGATATTACTGATATATGAATCTGGGTTTTAGCTGTTCATCACAGAAAGGATTTCCCTTTTGGTGCAATATGGTACATAGTGCAAAGATGAATAGTAAATTTAAATAAGTATAAATATAAGTAACAGTGAGCACAGAATGACAGTATGAGTGTGCAGATATTTTGCAAGTGATATTACTGATATAGAATCTGGAATTTAGCTGTTCATCACAGAGACAGCCTGAGGGAAGAAACTGTTCTTATGTCTGGTTGTTTTTGCATACAGAGATCTATATCGCCTCCCTGAGGGGAGAAGATTAAACAGATTGTGACCAGGGTGTGATGGGTCCGCAGAGATGTTACCTGCCCGTTTCCTGACTCTGGACAAGTATAAGTCTTGGATGGAGGGCAGGTTGACACCAATAATTTTCTCTGCAGACCTTACTGTCTGTTGCAGTCTGTTCTTCTCCTGTTTGGTGACCGATCCAAACCAAACAGTGATGGAAGAGCAAAGAACAGACTGAATGATGGCAGAGTAGAATTGTGTCAGCAGCTCCTTAGGCAGGATGACAATGGGATGACAATCAGGTGTGAGTGGGCACCCTGTTTTATTTAAAGAACAAGGATCTATCAAAGTCTGATCTTCACAACACGTTTGTGGAAGTGTATCATGGCACGAACAAAGGAGATTTCTGAGGACCTCAGAAAAAGCATTGTTGATGCTCATCAGGTTGGAAAAGGTTACAAAACCATCTCTAAAGAGTTTGGACTCCACCAATCCACAGTCAGACAGAGTGTGTACAAATAAAGGAAATTCAAGACCATTGTTACCCTCCCCAGGAGTGGTCGACCAACAAAGATCACTCTAAGAGCAAGGCGTGTAATAGTCGGCGAGATCGCAAAGGACCCTAGGGTAACTTCTAAGCAACTGAAAGCCTCTCTCACATTGGCTAATGTGAATGTTCATGAGTCCACCATCAGGAGAACACTGAACAACAATGGTGTGCATGGCAGGGTTGCAAGGAGAAAGCCACTGCTCTCCAAAAAGAACATTGCTGCTCTTCTGCAGTTTGCT
The DNA here is from genome assembly GCF_027579695.1 of Neoarius graeffei. Lineage (NCBI taxonomy): Eukaryota > Metazoa > Chordata > Actinopteri > Siluriformes > Ariidae > Neoarius > Neoarius graeffei. The sequence goes on from NC_083581.1 coordinate 13,594,836, forward strand.
AAAGATCACGTGGACAAGCCAGAAGGCTATTGGAAAAATGTTTTGTGGACGGATGAGACCAAAATAGAACTTTTTGGTTTAAATGAGAAGCGTTCTGTTTGGAGAAAGGAAAACACTGCATTCCAGCATAAGAACCTTATCCCATCTGTGAAACATGGTGGTGGTAGTATCATGGTTTGGGCCTGATTTGCTGCATCTGGGCTAGGACGGCTTGCCATCATTGATGGAAAAATAAATTCTGAATTATACCAGCAAATTCTAAAGGAAAATGTCAGGACATCTGTCCATGAACTGAATCTCAAGAGAAGGTTGGTCATGCAGCAAGACAACGACCCTAAGCACACAAGTCATTCTACCAAAGAATGGTTAAAGAAGAATAAAGTTAATGTTTTGGAATGGCCAAGTCAAAGTCCTGACCTTAATCCAATCCAAATGTTGTGGAAGGACCTGAAGCAAGCAGTTCATGTGAGGAAACCCACCAACATCCCAGAGTTGAAGCTGTTCTGTACGGAGGAATGGGCTAAAATTCCTCCAAGCCGGTGTGCAGGACTGATCAACCAGAAAAAATGGAAATGTTTAGTTGCAGTTACTGCTGCACAAGGGGGGGGGGGTCCACACCAGATACTGAAAGCAAAGGTTCACATACTTTTGCCACTCACAGATATGTAATATTGGATCATTTTCTTCAATAAATAAATGGCTAAGTATAATATTTTTGTCTCATTTGTTTAACTGGGTTCTCTTTATCTACTTTTAGGACTTGTGTGAAAGTCTGATGTTGTTTTAGGTCATATTTATGCAGAAATATAGAAAATTCTAAAGGGTTCACAAACTTTCAAACACCACTGTGTGTGTGTGTGTGTAAGGGCTGTCAAATTATTCAAATACTTAATCATGATTAATTAATCCCATTATTGTCACAGTTAGTTAAATTAATCGCACTTTTTTGTTGTTTTTAGATCTGTTCTAAATCTACTTTTCCAAGTTTTTGGGTAGTGGGACTGGGCAAATATGTTTGCTTTATGCAAATGTATGTGGCTAGGTCAGCAAGGATAAGGCAAAAATGATTTTTGTGGGTATTTTATGCCCCCACTGCATTTAAAAATTAAAGCAGTGTTAACTTTATAATTTTGAGGGTTTAGCCCACTTCAGTGGGAACAAAACAATATAGTATTTTCCTCTCGTTCTGTACTGAACTTCCAGCCTCAAACTGTGCAATAATATAAACTAAACAAACTAGGTGACGTGGACTCTGGACAGCTGTAGTGGATATCTTTAAATAAAGAAAATAAAAATACATAATCCAAATAAATACATTTGTTCAGCCACACAGCTCATAAAGATGTTTTCCAGTAAAATGCAATAACTCACTGGTAAATATACAGTATATTCAGGAGCAAAAACTGCAACTATAAACACTTTTGCATAACTCATAAATTTTCAGAGTAAATCAAACTCTCTCACCCTCACTCCAGTGTGCAGCCTGCACGCTTACACATACACACCCACACACACCTGGACCTTAACACGTCTTGTCTTCTCCCCCGGACCATCAAAAGCATATAAAAGTATACACACATTTTATGTAAACAGTCCAAATGCAACAATATAAGTTGATTCTGTCCATAAATGCACTTTATCATGACTTACGCTGATTAATTACTTGCTACATCACTTCCTGATTTCCCAAACTATGGGGGAAGGGTACAGAATGTGCATGCATTCATCGCGCATCAAAAAATTTAGTGGTGTTAAAAAGAATTTGCGTTTTATATTATATATATATATGTATGTGTGTATACCTGCAGTTATCCCGGGCTGTGCTCTTCAGCTGAGGACTGTTGGGAGGTATGATGTGTGTGTATTCTTCTGAACTGATAACAGGAATCGGAGACACTTCTCTCTGACAACTCAAACCTGAAAACATCGTTTCTGAACCATTCACACACACACACACACACACACACACACACACACGTCATGCTGTTATAGGTAAATAATAATCACTGTGGTGTGATGGAGTTCCTGTTACCACCAGAATTAGTTTTCCAATAATGGCATGTCCTGAAGTGTACTATTTATCTGTTTATATTTGCATTTAAAAGTCGTGTAACGTTCTTGAAAGAAGTTTCCAGCAGCATGTCTACAGCGCTGTGGTACCAAAGCAGATAAATGTCCACTCTGCTCACCTTGCTCAATGTGTGCACTAGGCTTGGTCTTGGAGGCGGAGATTGGAGTGGATGAAAGGCGTCTGATTGGAGGAGAGCCCATTGTGGGTGGTGTTATATGACCTGGTAGACACTGATTCAGTTCTGTCATTGCATAAATGTCTTCTGTAAGGACTTTGTTTATTGTCGCTCCTATTGGCCTAACAAAGGACGCAGGCGCACAAGGGGGTGAAGCGGAAGTGCCCTTGAATGGGATATGAGACGTGAACCCTTTCCATCTAAAGATTCTGCATGCCTCCTCCAAAGTCTCAGCCTCCTTTTCCAGCTCCTGAATCCTGTTACGAGCTGCTGCCACCATTTCCTCGCCCTTGGTCCGTGAGTGATGGTGCCCTCTGATGGGTATTCCTGGGTCAGACAAATTGTCATGGTAACCCTCAATGTAAACACCAGTGGGAATCACACTAGCAGGATTCAGATCAAGAACAGTGCGGTCCATGAGTGAGGGTTTAGGGTTGCGCAGAACCTCATTCTCTAGAGCTATGGAAAAGATTGTGGAGAAGGAAACACGGAAAAAGGAAAAAGAGAGGAAAAATGGAAACAGGGAAAAGTTCAGTGAAGAGAAAAGGCCAAATACAAAATCAACAGGTAAAAATTTACAAGCTTGAATTTAAAGAAAGAGACGCTGCAAGCATTGTTCAACTGCTATAATGGAAGATATTGCTGCTAACTTCCCAAAGTTAGCACAAAAGTACATTTTTGTATTTCTTATTTCCTGGCAATGAGAAGAAACTGAAGAAATGATGAATAGCACTTAACAGTGGAACTCATTCTTCAGTGCACAGGATAATAATGGTTACGTGAGCTTCATGATGTTTTTTGGGAAATGCTGTTATGTGCTGGATGCATGCTTTATGGGAAAGAGAAATTCCGAGTGTGTGCCAGACCTTGCTGTGTATGTTTCAGCTGCTGTTTGAGCTCTTCGGTGTGAGTGGACATCCACCTGGTCCTCTCCTCACACTCTAGGAGCTGGGCCTTTAACTGGGTGCATCGCTCAACCTGTGGGATGGAAACCTCAATGATGCTGGAATTTCACATGAATGAAGTAAAAAAAAAAAAAAGGGGGGGTGGGTTGTAGGGTGCAGGGATTCAACAACAACAACAAAAAAACCCACAACTGTATATTTGAGTGAGAACTCATACTAAAAAGTGCTCCGATGTAAAAATGCAAGAAGGTTGGCAGGAAACTGATTTGCTAACATATTTTCAAGCCAATCCTCCAAACAGATCCTCCAACAAATCTCTGTCCCACTCCTTTATCCCATTCCAGCCTTGGAGATCCACTGCAGGTTTTTTTGTTGTTTTTAATGGGGGGGGGGGGGGGGGGGAGTGGTTACAAAAAAAATATCTAGAAATATTCATAAGGAGTCTAAAGAAAGATGAGTAGCTAGCCCAAGCTCATCTCTTCCTGAAGTGTCCTTCAGGAAAAAATTATCTTGGGCTACCTACTCACCTTTCTGCACATTTTCTTCCATTACCTCCTGTGCAAGTTGGCCCTGAAAAGCCTGCTTGTGTTTCTGGAAATCCTCCTGATCCATGCGCCGAGCCGCTTCGAGTCTTTTCAGCTCTGCCTGCAGCATCAGCAGCTCTGGAGACGGTGTGTTCAACTCTGGAGAAAAGCAAAGCCAAGCCAACCCAAGCCAAACACGCACGCACACGCGCACACACACACGCACTCAATTTTGTTTAGACAATTTCCAAATAAGAAAACCAACACATGCTCATATCACTTTATTCCTACATGCAAATCATCATCCACAGTGTGTTATATGTTATAATCTTTAAGCAAAATGTTAATGATCCATAAGTAGGGTTATAATCCATATCATAAAATGTTCCATGATGTACTGAATGATGAATAACCAAGTAAGTTATTCAATATCAGTATTGAGGAGTTAAAAAAAAACATGAACTCATACTTGGATTAATAATAATAATAATAATAATAATAAAAATAATAATAATAATATTACTTTGATGGAGTCTCTGTTTCTCCTCCTGACTTTCCTTCAGCTGCCTCTTCAACAGACGAACTTCAGCCTGCAGCTCCTTGTGTTCATTCTGGATGGTTGCGTAGTCACTAGCACTCTCTAGTTTCTCTTTAAGCACTGCGTTCTGTTGCTTTAACGCACACACATTCCCACATGCTGATTCCAGCTCCGCCTACAACATAACACTTCATTTGAGACACACAACATTCACCTGGTCTGTTTGAGTTCTTTAGAGTACAGATCCCTAAAGAGGGGGGTAGGGTTTATGGTCACGGTGATGGTTGGATGTGAAGACCATGGGACAAAAACTTGGAGTGCTCTGAACATATGCAAGCTGCCATCAGATAAAGGTTACAATGGTTGTGTGTGTGTGTGCGTGCGTGTGTGTGTACCTGCACTCTGGTCAACTCACTCACGACTCGCTCATATTCCTCTCTTCTGGCGTCTATAATAGCAGCTTCCCTCTTAAGCCTTGCTGTCTCTTCTGAGTCACACAAAGGAAACACGGAGTAAACACCAAATCACGCATGTTCTAAACGTCTTAAAAATGAACAAACACCTTTATTTTTGTTCTCGTTTTCAGTCAGCACTTCAGTCCTCCTGGTGTAATCCTCCTTCAACTCTAGCTGATGTCTGAGAAATGAAGACAAAGAAAAATAAAATAAATTGCTGTACAAACAGTAAAACACTGAATGCATTCACTTTCATCGCCATGTTGCAGCTGTGCCACACTATAATGCAATCACTGTAAATGCAATCACTTAACTTGTGACTGTAATCAGAGGTCTGAAAGAGTCTTTCATATCAGAATCCAGGTGTGTGTGTGTGTGTGTGTGTGTGTGTGTGTATAGATATATAGACATTTCTCACTTCCTGATCTCGCTGTTGAGCTTCAGGTCATACATTTCCTCCATCTTACTCACGTCCAGCTCTCTCTTCTTCAAAAGCTCTTCTGAGCTTCTCATCTTCTCCTCATGCAGCTTACAGGACCTGACACGTGCGCACACACACACACGCACACACAGTTGTGAGCCTTCACTCAATCTGTTAATAAAATAGAACAAATTAATGCTAACTTACGGGCTACATACACTGCTTCTTGTGTTAGCTAGCTAAAGGTTGCCATGGAAACCATACAGCTATGAACTAGCAAAGAAAATGCTAGTTAGAAGAAATGTGAAATGCTCAGCTGTAAAGTCTTTTCACATACTGTTTTACTCGCAAATTGCTTGCTCATGTGTTATCATAGCCCGAACCAGCAATAAGCTTTTTAAATAATTCTAGCTTGACTAGCTTAATCATGCAGATATCTAATGCTTTGTTTGCTAGTTGAAAGCCTTAATGGTGAATGTTTACTTTTCAAAAGCCTCTATCCTGAGTCTCAGTTCAGCTTCTCTGTTACGAACAGACTCGATCTCCTTCAGCAGAGTCTGGCGCTGTCCGTAGACTTCCTTTTCCTCGATCTGAAAGTGACATGAAAACAACATGTTGATTTAATCACACAGAAAGCTGGAGGAAGTGCAGAAACACCAGAAACAGGCTGTTAGATCTGTGAGCAATGTGCACTCCTCTTACACACATTTTATATAATTCATTTTAGGGTCTTTCATAATTTATAATGAATTACTATACAAATAATTTATTTGTATAACAGCCTGATTTTTTAATTATGTAATTAATTATTACCTATCAATTTATTTACTTGTTTATTGTTTATTTATTATCTGTCTCTCTCTGCAAGTCTGTGTCTGTCTGACTCCACCTATCTCCCTGTCTGTATGTCTATCCATTCATTTTTTACATACATCTTTTTACCCATCTATTTTACGTCTGTCTGCCTGCTTGCCTACCTCTATCTCTATCCATTTTTTACATATCTATTTTACCTCTCTATTTTTACATCTGCCTGCATGCCTGTCTGTCCATTTTTTTACATATCTATTTTATCTGTCTGTTTTTTAAAGTCTGCCTGCATGTCTCTCTCTCTCTCTCTCTCTCTCTCTGTATGTCTATCTATCCATTTTTTAACATATCTATTTTACCTGTCTATTTTTACATGTCTGTCTGTCTGTCTGTCTGTGTATTAACTCATTCCCAGTCAGTAACAGGTCTGTGTAGAGTTTCTACCCTGATGTTGCACCTGCTGCTGTTTCTGGAGTCTCTCAATGGCGTTTTTTTCTCGGCTCATCAACGCTTCCAATTTCATCTCGTAGTTTCTCTCCAGCTGCCGTCTGACCTCCAACATCTCCTGCCGGCATTTTTCCCTCTCCTCCATCTGAACTTGGGAAATCTCCACCTCCTGGAAATGCTGAATCTGAAACACCGACCAACAGAAGATCACATTCACTGTGCTGGATTCACTTCCCCATTTCAGGGCGAAGAGAAACAATGAAACATTAAATGAAATGAAATAATAATTCAAATAAAAATTTTGTAAACACATAAAACCACAGGACAGCCATCTTCTCTTTCCTTCTTCAGAATATTCAGTGTATCCGATATCTAACTCGCCTAGTTTGCACTCCGGGTTAGATTTATGGTCCTCAGATGGACTCCAGAAGCACACAGTACCTTGGATTTCAGCTCGGCCTGTGCTTGCTCCTCCATCTCCTTCCTGTATTCAGCAAGCTTCACTTCCACTGATGCCCACCGCTGTCCTTTCTGCCTCAGGACCTCATATTCTTCTTCAATCACCTGCATCTTCTTCGCTGTACACAACAGACCAATCAGAATAAGCTGTGAGGACGGACCTACAACCTTTCCATCTGTCTGTCTATCACTCCATCATGTTCTCTCATCTGTCCTTTCACATATCTTTCTGTCTGACTGAGTGCTTTTGTTTGACTGGAAAATGTTGGTCACAGCGTAATATTACTGTTTAAACTGGACATCATGTGAGGAAAACCATTTATTTATTTAGTTAGTTGTATCAGCTCCTGAATGAATAGTGTTACACAAAACCTCAGTTCAGAAAGTGAAGTTTACCGATTGACTGTCCGTAATCCGACATGTCTGAAGTTTGTGTGTCAGCGTCACAAACTCGCGACTGAAGCCGATGATCAATTAACTCAGAGAGCAGAGAAATTAACAAACCTACATGGGAAAAAAGAGGAAGTGCTTAACATGGACATGAAGAAAATCTCTTTTTTTTAATTAAAATAAAAGTTCTATACTAACTTAATATTAAAGATTTAAAAAAAACTAATTTTAATGGTAATTAAACTGTTCAGAATAAATTAAATGTAAACGTTTAATAAAATAGAATGCTAAAACTATTTCTAAAGTTTTTTTTAATTTATAGGCTTTATTTTAAAATTGAAATGTTGACAAAAATTGTTTTTTAACAATTTAAAAACTCATCATAATTTAATATAAAAACATAATTATGTTTTGGCCTACCTTTCTGTCCACTGTGAATATCCATCACCTGTATAGAGTTCAATAAAAAAAAAAAATACATTTCTCTCTCTATTATTATCATTTATAAAATTATTCCTCCTGTTAAATGATCAGAGTGATGTGTTTACCATATTTTTGTACACAGGTGAATGTGGATTGATTCTCAGAAGCTCGAGAATGTCCTTTGTTGAAAAAACCTAAAAAAGGTAAAAAAAAAAAAAAGGTAGTTTTATTTTTATATCTAAAATTTGAAAATTAACACGTCAGTCAACAACAGCAGAAAGCAGTTTTTATTGTAAAACTATTTTCCACAAAACCAATCACAGCAATCGTAATCGTATGATTCCCATTTTATTATCATCTACATAATTCATGTGGAAATAAATATTACAGCGTATTCTTCACATACACTGACGACCGTGTTCAAGGCCACATCCCAGACAGAGAGAATACTCATTTCTGACTGATGTGTGTTGTTCTGAGACATCTCTAATGTCTAATCCCTATACATATGATGCGATGTAACCATGACAGCAATCATGTGCTGCCTGTTTTACGAATGAATTTCAATGTCCTGGTACAATTTCATGTGATTAACTCTCCAGTTTAACTCTTATTAAAGCTTTAATCAGTGCCAATGCTGAATAAAGCCTTTATCACAAACTGGTTTAGTCATCCTTCATTCACTACCAGCTCCACCTTTACAGTTATAAAGAAACATTACTGAGGCATTTAAACTGATAATTATAACTACAGACAGTAAAGGGATTTATAGTGCAGTGATGAGAACAAAGTGGCGTAACACACTATGAGATTAATATTCAGCCAATGTCAGCAAAACTATTTTCATATTCAGTTGCAAAGCCTCTATAAAGCCTCAAAAAAAGAAAAAAACCTTTATAAAAGTGTGTGTGTATATATATAAAAAAATCACTCAATTCTATAAAGCCTCTGTACACTCTATATAACGCACATGCAAAAGTTTCTGTAAACTCTATAAAGCATATATAAAGCCTGTATGATCCCGATGAAGCCTCTTTACAGCATATATGAAGCATCTACAATCCCTAGAATGCCTCTATAAACTCTATAAAGCACCACAAAACCAATCACAGCAATCATAATCTTATGATTCCCATTTTATTATCATCTACATAATTCATGTGGAAATAAATATTACAGCGTATTCTTCACATACACTGACGACCGTGTTCAGGGCCACACCCCAGACAGAGAGAATACTCATTTCTGACTGATGTGTGTTGTTCTGTAAACTCTATAAACACTATGAAGCATATATAAAGCGTCTATAATCCCTATAACGCCTCTATAAAGCCTCTATAAATCATATATAAAGCCTCTATAACGCCTATAAAGCCACTATAACCTCTATACAGCACCTACAAACCCCTATACACTTTATTAAGCATTTATAAGGCCCTGTTTAATACGTGAGCATATGGTACAAAGGACTGCTAAATATTGCAGTGATTTGACAATCAGTTTTGTCCCATTGTGATGAGAACCTGGAACACACAGTCTATAAAGCACACCTTCTCCTTGCTGATGCCACATTCAGGGTAAAACACAGATAGCGTGTATTCATAGCCGCAGGTCTGTAGGTGATCGATCACCAGGCTGTTGGAAGCGAGGACTGAGAGCGAATGCGATTTTTCAAAAGACGGCTGAGGAAGCGATTCATGCTGAAGCTCCACGATCAGCTGACTCCTGAGCTGGGTCTGGAATAAAAATAGTTGCAAGAAATTGTCTGTTATTATAGGTAGCTAAAAGAAGTCCCTGTCCTTTTATAATCACAACATGATAAACAATGACAGTGTAAGAGTAATTTGTTGAAACATCACTCTCAAAAATATCTTCCTAAGCCCTATTTGTACTGGATTAGTTTCACATGTGGATGGAATGTGATTATTACTGGACTGCATGGATACTAATGATAACACCCCACAGCAAGTGCCTTTAACAGTCAGTGCTCAAAACAGGCATTGTGTAAAAAAGCAGCGTGTGTCATGCACATGGAGGTTTTGGTGTGGTGTGTACACCTATTATTTATACTTCAATCACATATACTGTGGAGATTTTATACACACACACACACACACATATATATATATATATATATATATGTGTGTGTGTGTGTGTGTTTTATATATATGTGTGTGTTTTTTATATATATATATATATACAACCCCGATTCCAAAAAAGTTGGGACAAAGTACAAATTGTAAATAAAAACGGAATGCAATGATGTGGAAGTTTCAAAATTCCATATTTTATTCAAAATAGAACATAGATGACATATCAAATGTTTAAACTGAGAAAATGTATCATTTAAAGAGAAAAATTAGGTGATTTTAAATTTCATGACAACAACACATCTCAAAAAAGTTGGGACAAGGCCATGTTTACCACTGTGAGACATCCCCTTTTCTCTTTACAACAGTCTGTAAACGTCTGGGGACTGAGGAGACAAGTTGCTCAAGTTTAGGGATAGGAATGTTAACCCATTCTTGTCTAATGTAGGATTCTAGTTGCTCAACTGTCTTAGGTCTTTTTTGTCGTATCTTCCGTTTTATGATGCGCCAAATGTTTTCTATGGGTGAAAGATTGGACTGCAGGCTGGCCAGTTCAGTACCCGGACCCTTCTTCTACGCAGCCATGATGCTGTAATTGATGCAGTATGTGGTTTGGCATTGCCATGTTGGAAAATGCAAGGTCTTCCCTGAAAGAGACGTCATCTGGATGGGAGCATATGTTGCTCTAGAACCTGGATATACCTTTCAGCATTGATGGTGTCTTTCCAGATGTGTAAGCTGCCCATGCCCCACACACTAATGCAACCCCATACCATCAGAGATGCAGGCTTCTGAACTGAGCGCTGATAACAACTTGGGTCGTCCTTCTCCTCTTTAGTCTGAATGACACGGCGTCCCTGATTTCCATAAAGAACTTCAAATTTTGATTAGTCTGACCACAGAACAGTTTTCCACTTTGCCACAGTCCGTTTTAAATGAGCCTTGGCCCAGAGAAGACGCCTGCGCTTCTGGATCATGTTTAGATATGGCTTCTTTGAACTATAGAGTTTTAGCTGGCAACGGCAGATGGCACGGTGAATTGTGTTCACAGATAATGTTCTCTGGAAATATTCCTGAGCCTATTTTGTGATTTCCAATACAGAAGCATGCCTGTATGTGATGCAGTGCCGTCTAAGAGCCCAAAGATCACGGGCACCCAGTATGGTTTTCCAGCCTTGACCCTTATGCACAGAGATTCTTCCAGATTCTCTGAATCTTTTGATATTATGCACTGTAGATGATGATATGTTCAAACTCTTTGCAATTTTACACTGTCAAACTCCTTTCTGATATTGCTCCACTATTTGTCGGCGCAGAATTGGGGGATTGGTGATCCTCTTCCCATCTTTACTTCTGAGAGCCGCTGCCACTCCAAGATGCTCTTTTTATACCCAGTCATGTTAATGACCTATTGCCAATTGACCTAATGAGTTGCAATTTGGTCCTCCAGCTGTTCCTTTTCTGTACCTTTAACTTTTCCAGCCTCTTATTGCCCCTGTCCCAACTTTTTTGAGATGTGTTGCTGTCATGAAATTTCAAATGAGCCAATATTTGGCATGAAATTTCAAAATGTCTCACTTTCAACATTTAATATGTTGTCTATGTTCTATTGTGAATACAATATCAGTTTTTGAGATTTGTAAATTATTGCATTCTGTTTTTATTTACAATTTGTACTTTGTCCCAACTTTTTTGGAATCGGGGTTGTATATATATATATATATATATATATATATATATATATAGGGGCGGCACGGTGGTGTAGTGGTTAGCGCTGTCGCCTCACAGCAAGAAGGTCCTGGGTTCGAGCCCCGGGGCCGGCGAGGGCCTTTCTGTGTGGAGTTTGCATGTTCTCCCCGTGTCCGCGTGGGTTTCCTCCGGGTGCTCCGGTTTCCCCCCCACAGTCCAAAGACATGCAGGTTAGGTTAACTGGTGACTCTAAATTGACCGTAGGTGTGAATGTGAGTGTGAATGGTTGTCTGTGTCTATGTGTCAGCCCTGTGATGACCTGGCGACTTGTCCAGGGTGTACCCCGCCTTTCGCCCGTAGTCAGCTGGGATAGGCTCCAGCTTGCCTGCGACCCTGTAGAAGGATAAAGCGGCTAGAGATAATGAGATGATATATATATATATATATATATATATATATATATATATACACACAACCCCGATTCCAAAAATGTTGGGACAAAGTACAAATTGTTAATAAAAACGGAATGCAATAATTTACAAATCTCAAAAACTTATATTGTATTCACAATAGAACATAGACAACATATCAAATGTCAAAAGTGAGACATTTTGAAATTTCATGCCAAATATTGGCTCATTTGAAATTTCATGACAGCAACACATCTCAAAAAAGTTGGGACAGGGGCAATAAGAGGCTGGAAAAGTTAAAGGGACAAAAAAGGAACAGCTGGAGGACCAAATTGCAACTCATTAGGTCAATTGGCAATAGGTCATTAACATGACTGGGTATAAAAAGAGCATCTTGGAGTGGCAGCGGCTCTCAGAAGTAAAGATGGGAAGAGGATCACCAATCCCCCTAATTCTGCGCCGACAAATAGTGGAGCAATATCAGAAAGGAGTTCGACAGTGTAAAATTGCAAAGAGTTTGAACATATCATCATCTACAGTGCATAATATTATCAAAAGATTCAGAGAATCTGGAAGAATCTCTGTTCGTAAGGGTCAAGGCCGGAAAACCATACTGGGTGCCCGTGATCTTCGGGCCCTTAGACGGCACTGCATCACATACAGGCATGCTTCTGTATTGGAAATCACAAAATGGGCTCAGGAATATTTCCAGAGAACATTATCTGTGAACACAATTCACCGTGCCATCCACCGTTGCCAGCTAAAACTCTATAGTTCAAAGAAGAAGCCGTATCTAAACACAATCCAGAAGCGCAGATGTCTTCTCTGGGCCAAGGCTCATTTAAAATGGACTGTGGCAAAGTGGAAAACTGTTCTGTGGTCAGACGAAATCAAAATTTGAAGTTCTTTCTGGAAATCAGGGACGTCGTGTCATTCGGACTAAAGAGGAGAAGGACAACCCAAGTTGTTATCAGTGCTCAGTTCAGAAGCCTGCATCTCTGATGGTATGGGGTTGCATTAGTGCGTGTGGCATGGGCAGCTTACACATCTGGAAAGACACCATCAATGCTGAAAGGTATATCCAGGTTCTAGAGCAACATACACTATACTGTATTGCCAAAAGTATTTGCTGACCTGCCTTGACTCACATATGAGCTTAAGTGACATCCCATTCCTAATCCATAGGGTTCAATATGACGTCAGTCCACCCTTTGCAGCTAGATCAGCTTCAACTCTTCTGGGAAGGCTGTCCACAAGGTTTAGGAGTGTGTTTATGGGAATTTTTTACCATTCTTCCAGAAGCGCATTTGTGAGGTCACACACTGATATTGGACGAGAAAGCCTGGCTCTCAGTCTCCGCTCTAATTCATCCCAAAGGTGTTCTATCGGGTTGAGGTCAGGACTCTGTGCAGGCCAGTCAAGTTCATCCACACCAGACTCTGTCATCAATGTCTTTATGGACCTTGCTTTGTGCACTGGTGCACAGTCATGTTGGAAGAGGAAGGGGCCAGCTCCAAACTGTAAAAACAGTCTGCATACCTAGGTGCTTGATTTTATACACCTGTGGCCATGGAAGTGATTGGAACACCTGATTCCGATAATTTGGATGGGTGAGCAAATACTTTTGGCAATATAGTGTATGCTCCCATCCAGATGACATCTCTTTCAGGGATGTTTCCAACATGACAATGCCAAACCACATACTGCATCAATTACAGCATCATGGCTGCGTAGAAGAAGGGTCCGGGTACTGAACTGGCCAGCCTGCAGTCCAGATCTTTCACTCATAGAAAACATTTGGTGCATCATAAAACGGAAGATATGACAAAAAAGACCTAAGACAGTTGAGCAACTAGAATCCTACATTAGACAAGAATGGGTTAACATTCCTATCCCTAAACTTGAGCAACTTGTCTCCTCAGTCCCCAGACGTTTACAGACTGTTGTAAAGAGAAAATGGTAAACATGGCCTTGTCCCAACTTTTTTGAGATGTGTTGTTGTCATGAAATTTAAAATCACCTAATTTTTCTCATTAAATTATACATTTTCTCAGTTTAAACATTTGATATGTCATCTATGTTCTATTCTGAATAAAATATGGAATTTTGAAACTTCCACATCATTGCATTCCGTTTTTATTTACAATTTGTACTTTGTCCCAACTTTTTTGGAATCGGGGTTGTACATACATATATACACATATATATACACACACACACACACACACACACACACACAATACATACATATACAACACCAATTCCAAAAAAGTTGGGACAGTGGGTAACACATAAATAAAAAACAGAATGTGAAAACTTGCAAATCATGAGAACCCCATATTTCATTGAAAATAGTACAAAGACAATATATCAAATGTTGAAACTGAGAAATTGTATTGTTTTTTGAAAAATATATGCTCATTTTGAATTTGATGTCAGCAACACATTTCAGAAAAGTTGGGACAGGGTCAACAAAAGACTGAAAAACTCGTGTCATGTTAAAAAAAAAAAAAAACCTAATTGGGTTCATTGGCAACAGGTCAGTAACATGATTGGGTATAAAAAAAAAAAAAAAGCATCCCAGAGAGGCAGAGTCTCTCAGAAGTAAAGATGGGGAGGGGATCACTGCTCTGTGAAAGACTATGTGGGCAAACAGTGCAATAATTTCAGAATAACATTCCTCAATGTAAAATTGCAAAGAATTGGGGGATCACATCACCCACAGTCCATAATATCATTAAAAGATTCAGAGAATCTGGAAAAATCTCTGTATGCAAGAGACAAGAATGAAAACTGACATTGGATGCCTGTGATCTTCAGCCCCTCAGGAGACACAGCATTAAAAGCAGACACATGTCTGTAGTGGAAATCACTGTATGGGCTCAAGAACACTTCAGAAAATGATCGTCTGTGAAAGCAGTTCATTACTGCATCCACAAACGCAAGTTAAAACCAGATATAAGCAATATCCAGAAACACCGCCACCTTCTCTGGGCCTGAGGTCTTTTATGATGGACTGAGGCAAAGTGGAAAATTGTCCCGAGGTCTGACAAATCAAAAGAATAAATTCTTTTTAGAAATCATGGACACCACGTCCTCCAGGCTAAAGAGGAGAGGGATCATTCGGCTTGTTATCAGTGCACAGTTCAAAAGCCAGCATCTGTGATGATATGAAGGTGCAATAGTGCACATGGCATGGGTAGCTTGTACATCTGGGAAGGCATCATTAATGCTGAACGATATATACACATTTCAGAGCAATATGCTGCCATCCAGACAAAATCTTTTTCAGGGAAGGCCCTCCTTCTTTCAGCAAGACAATGCCAAACCACTTTCTGCACATATTAAAACTGCATGGTTCCGTAGTAAAAGAGTCTGGGTGCTAAACTGGCCTGCCTGCAGTCCAGACCTGTCTCCCATTTAAAAGATTTGGTGCATTATGAAGCGCAAAACACAAGAAAGGAGACCCTGAACTGTTGAGGAACTGAAATTGTATATCAGGCAAGAATAGGACAGCATTTCTCTTTCAAAACTACAGCAGTTGGTCTCTTCAGTTTCCAAATGTTTACGGAGTGTTGTTAAAAGTAGAGGTGATGCAACACAGTGGTAAACATGCCCCTATCCCAACCTTTTTGAAATGTGTTGCTGACAGCAAATTCAAAATGAGCATATATTTTTCAAAAAACAATAACATTTCTTAGTTTCAACATTTGATATGTTGTCTTTGTATTATTTTCAGTGAAATAGGGTTTCCATGATTTGCAAATTATCGCATTCTGTTTTTATTTACAGTTTACACAGTGTCCCGACTTTTTGGGAATTGGGGTTGTGTACACACACACACACACACATACATACATACATATATATATATATATATATATATATATATATATATATCTCCAGCCATTATGGGCAAGAGGCGGGGTACACCCTGGACAAGTCACCAAATCATCACAGGGCTGACACAGAGACAAACAGCCATTCACAATCACATTCACAACTAAGAACAATTCAGAGCCACCAATTAGCCTAGTCTGCATGTCTTTGGACTGTGGGGGAAACCAGAGCACCCGGAGGAAACCCACGCAGACACGGGGAGAACATGCAAACTCCACACAGAAAGACCCTGTCGGCCACTGGGCTCAAACCCAGAAGCTTCTTGATGTGAGGCGACAGTGCTAACCACTACACCAATGTGCCGCCCTAGATTTTTATTTATTTGTTTGTTTGTTTGTAATATAAAATATAAAATTCCCCACTCCCCCCCCCCCCTTCAGGTGGTATTTTTTTCCCCTCAAGCTTGGGTCCTCTACCAGAGGCCTGGGAGTTTGAGGGTCCTGTGTGGTATCTTAGCTATTCCTAGGACTGCACTTTTCTGGACAGATATCTCCAATGTTGTTCCTGGGATCTGTTGGAGCCACTCTCCCAGTTTGAGGGTCACTGCACTGAGGGCTCCTATCACCATGGGGACCACTGTTGTCTTCATCTTCCACATCTTTTTTACTCTTCTTTCAGCCCTTGATACTTCAAGCTTCTCAAGTTCCTTTTTCCTGATGTTATTCTCACTTGGTATTGCCTCATCTTTCACCACAGCCTTGTTCTCCCGTTTGTCCAGCACTACCATGTCTGGTTGGTTAGCCATTACCAGTTTGTCTGTCTGTACCTGGAAGTCCCACAGGATCTTAGCTTGGTCGTTCTTAACCACCTTCAGAGGTGTGTCCCACTTTGACCTTGGGATAGAGCCCTGCACTCCCGTGGGAGTCCCGCGGGACTCGCGGGACCCACGGCAAAGCAGTGCGGCGCGGGACAAATTTTGAAAGCTCATTGCGGGCGCGGGCGGGACCGGAAGTGCACATATGCGCGCGCGGGCGGGAGCGGGAGTGCACATATGCGGCGCGGGCAGGAGCGGTGATAAGCTGCAGTCCCGCTAACTAAAATTTATAAATTATTAATTTGTGTCTATCATATATAATTTATGCTGGATATTTTATTTGGCGGCGGCATGGTGGTGTAGTGGTTAGCGCTGTCGCCTCACAGCAAGAAGGTCCTGGGTTCGAGCCCCGGGGCCGGCGAGGGCCTTTCTGTGTGGAGTTTGCATGTTCTCCCCGTGTCCGCGTGGGTTTCCTCCGGGTGCTCCGGTTTCCCCCACAGTCCAAAGACATGCAGGTTAGGTTAACTGGTGACTCTAAATTGACCGTAGGTGTGAATGTGAGTGTGAATGGTTGTCTGTGTCTATGTGTCAGCCCTGTGATGACCTGGCGACTTGTCCAGGGTGTACCCCGCCTTTCGCCCATAGTCAGCTGGGATAGGCTCCAGCTTGCCTGCGACCCTGTAGAAGGATAAAGCGGCTAGAGATAATGAGATGAGATTTTATTTGGCATTAATAAAAACATTTTAAGATGCCTAAATTTACAGAGAGAGTCAGATTGCCAGATTGAGTGAGGAACGGCATCTTAAATTTGCCATTGATCACCCTAACGGGAAATCCTTTTATCACTCTAATGACTCGCAGTTCACTGCTTGAATTGCGTATTGAGTTATGTAGTGTCTCTAATAATAACTAGTGCTGTCAAGCGATTAAAATATTTAATCACGAATCGCACGTTTTTATCACATGAGAAAACATTGTAATTTTCTGATCAGCATAAAAAAGTGAATGGGCTTGCTTTCTACCAATGGTGGGTTGTGTTTTTTTTTTTTATTGCAAAGCAGAGCTAGTAAGAGAAGTGAATTGATTTACTTGTTGCGTTAGTCTACAACTTTAATCAGAGAGACAGCTTAGGCCAAGTTTACATTAGACCGTATCTGTCTCGTTTTCTTCGCGGATGCACTGTCCGTTTACATTAAAACGCCTGGAAACACCGGGAAACGGGAATCCGCCAGGGTCCACGTATTCAATCCAGATCGTGTCTGGTCCGGTGCTGTGTAAACATTGAGAATACGCAGATACGCTGTGCTGAGCTCTAGCTGGCGTCGTCATTGGACAACGTCACTGTGACATCCACCTTCCTGATTCGCTGGTGTTGGTCATGTGACGCGACTGCTGAAAAACGGCGCGGACTTCCGCCTTGTATCACCTTTCATTAAAGAGTATAAAAGTATGAAAATACTGCAAATACTGATGCAAATACTGCCCATTGTGTAGTTATGATTGTCTTTAGGCTTGCCATCCTTCCACTTGCAAGTGGTAAGTGACGCGCATGCCCGACACGCACTGAGATCACACACACAGCGGCTCAGTCCCAAATCACTGCTCGTGCGCTATACTCGCGCGCTCTGAGCTGCGCAGGGCTGGAATGCGCACCCTCCAGAGGGCACTCGCTGTTCAGGGCGGAGTGATTTGGAGCGCAGGATGCCTGCGGAGCCGAGCGTATCCATGTATTGGCGTTGCTATGTGCACGCGAATCGTGTATTGGCGTTGCTGTGTGCACACTAATCGTTTTAAAAACGTTAATCTGATGATTCGCTGATACGGTCTAATGTAAACCCCACCTTAGACAGTGAGGGTAGGCTTGACTCAATGCTATCCCAGAAATCCTTCCTGTAATATGCAAATTTGGCTGTCCAATCAGAGGCGGCCAAATTTGCATATTACAGGAAGGATTTCTGGGATAGCATTGAGTCAAGCCTACCCTCACTGTCTAAGCTGTCTCTCTGATTAAAGTTGTAGACTAACGCAACAAGTAAATCAATTCACTTCTCTTACTAACTCTGCTTTGCAATAAAAAAAAAAACACCATTGGTACAAAACAAACCCATTCACTTTTTTATGCTGATCAGAAAATTACAATAGTTTCTCATGTGATAAAAATGTGCGATTCGCGATTAGATATTTTAATTGCTTGACAGCACTAATTATTATTAGAGACACTACATGCTGAATTCAGAAAGAAGGTAAATAATAACGAACGTGAGCTGTAGATATTTATGCTCAAATCCACTCAAAGTAGGGGGCGGGGCACCATCACGCTGTGTCAAGACAAGAACTTTCTTGAGAAATAACGCGAACGTCTGCATCATGCGGGATTTGCGGGCGGGAGCGGGACAAAATATGGCAGGCGCGGGTGGGAGCGGGACTGAAAATCATAATTTTTTTGTGGGCTTTCCCTCTCCTTGTTACCATCTGGGCACACTTATTTAGTCCAAATGACATTCCGATGTCGTTGCTGTAGATCCTGGTGGTGTGGATCAGTGAGTTGATGTCTCACTCAGATCTGTCATACAACTTGATGTCATCCATGTAGAGGCTGATGGTTGCTCCATTTCACAGTCTGTATCCATAGCCACTCTTGGTGATGATCTGGCTGAGGAGGTTCAGTCCTATGCAGAACAGCAGCAGGGACAGGGCATCTCTTTGGTATATGCCACACTTAACAGTGACCTGTATTATTGGCTTGAAGCTGGCCTCTAGGGTTGTTTTCCACAGCCTCACTGAGTTCTTGATGAAGGTTCTAAGAGTCCTGTTGAAGTTGTACAGATTCAAGCATTCCAGGATCCATGTGTGGGGCATCAAGTCATAGGCTTTCTTGTAGTCAATCCAGGTAGTGCATAGATTGGTATGTCTGGTTCTGCAGTCTCAAGCTACTGCACTGTCTACCAGTAGCTGATGCTTTGCTCCTCTGGTGTTCCAACCAATTCCTTTCTGGACCTCGCTCATGTATTGAGTCATGTGCTTACTCACCTTATCTGCTATGATGCCTGACAGGAGCTCCCATGTTGTGCAGAGGCAGGTTATCAGGCGGTAGCTGGATGGGACGGCTCCCTTCTGTGGGTCCTTCAGGATCAGGACTGTCTGACCTTCAGTCAACCATTCTGAGTCCCATCCACGAGCAGCTGGTTCATCTGTGCGGCCAAGCGCTCATGTAGTGAAGTTAGCTTCTTTAGCCAGTAGATGTGAACCATATCCGTGCCTAGTGCTGTCCAGTTCTTCATTTTCAAGATTCTTACTTGGATGTATACCACAATGATAGTTACTGGATCTTGTTCAGGGAGACTGCTTATTTGGCTCTCAGGACTATTCGCCATTGAGCACTGTCATTATGTGATTTTTCCTTCTCCTATATCCATTTCCAGTATTGTTTAGTCTCCAGCCTTGGTGGATCTGGAACCATTTTATTATTAACCTGCCACTGGGTGAACACCTTTGATGGTTGAGTGGATAACATCCTATTTATTCTCCTGGCTTCATCTTTGCTTGTGTACCTCCCTAGATGGGTAGCCAGGGCTGTGAGTCTTTGTTTGGCAGTCTCTAGGGCCTCAGGTATGGACAGCTTGCTGTATTCCTTAGATAGCCCTTTCCTTGTCATACCTTTCTGGATTTCTGATAGCTGGCTAACTTCTCTGGGTTGTCTTGATCTTAGCCTCTAACTTTCTCTTCCTTGGTGAGTATTGCACTTTATGGTTTGTGTCCAAAAATAGCCAAGCATTTCTAGGATCACTGTCACTGTGATGTATATCAGCTGGTTTGTCTCAGTGATGGTCGTGGTAAGGATTGTTCGTACTGCTGCATTCATATCTTCTAGGAGATTTTCAGGAGGTACTTCACACAGTCGTGGTAGTCAGGCACGGTAGTTCAAGGTGTTTAGCTTTATTACTACCTTCAATTTCAAGTCAGTTGCTTGTGTATTAAGCTCTTGCTCACAAGGGTATGTTACTGGAGTTTCCCAGCCTCAATCTCCAAGTGTGGGGATGATGATACCCCCCCCCCCCAACCTGGCATCCTGACTCCATGCCATAGCATTTGTGATGCATCTCATCAACCTCTAGATGTGATAGCAGTTGCTGTTTGTGGATATTGGAACATTGAGTTACTAGTTGTTTTGATGTTACTGTAGATGTTGGGTATCAAACCCTCTCTCTGGGGTTACTTGCATAGCAGCATTCCAACAGTCCAGTGTTCTCAGCTCCTGTCCATGAGTGTCTTGCTCTTGTTCCAGGAGCCCATTTCTCATCAGGTTGCCCTGGTTCCTCAACATCTGACGCAGACCTTGTTAGACCAGAAGTAGTAGCTGTTTAAAGATTGTAGTAAACCCTTGTCATAAACTGGATTTGGAGTAAACCCTTGTCATAAACTGTGCCTTTGAGTTGTCCTGTTTTTGTGATCAAAAGGTTTTGAGAGACATTATTTATTTCTTCACCACCAGACCGTTTCATTATTTACAGAATGTAAATGTTACAGCTGAAACTCTGACCTTTACATTATCCAGAACTCCCTTTTTCTTAAAACGCTGGTAAAGTCTCTTTCTCAGCTCCTCTGCAGATAAACTCTGATTCTCATTCGCAGACATCCTCACGCACTCACACGCACAAACTCATTAAATGATCAATCAATCAATCAATCAATCAATCAATCATAATCTCTCTCTTTCTCTCTCTGATTCAAAATAACCCACATTCAACAGCTGACCGTTTAAAACCCATAACCGCCGCTGTTATTGTTTTACTTCCGGGTCATTCATGATTCGTTGAAAGATTTATCCTTTTATTATTGTTGTTGGTATCGTATTATTATCAACACGATATGTTGTAAAAACTATTTTATTGATTCTAATTATTTATTATTTTAGATTTTATTTGTGTTATGAATTATTGTTTGACGACGTGCACACATTTTGACGAAAAACGTACAGCTGTGTAGAAACACAACGTAAAAATATTCACTTTCACATTCACTTTTTTAGTCTGTATATTGAGAAAGTATTGCTTGGAATTATATATTCTTAATCGTATATTAAATGCTGTATTTTAAAAAGTATTTATTTTTAAAAGAACGAAAAAACTTTTTTTTTAAATAATATATAATTTAGTTCCGGGTTCATCCTGATGACGTATGCGGAAGTAAATGCGCCTGAAGAGTGGAAAAGCGAGGTGTTAAAACAATTTCATAAGCGTAGATCTGTGTTATTAAACAAAGCACGGAGTTGATTTTGTGTTTTATTTTGCCAACCTTAAGAGGAAATTTAATCTTTCACCGGGCTCTGGTTCTTATTAGTATTTGTTTGGAAGGTCGGTTCTATTAGTGTAGTAATAATAATAATAAACACACAGAGAGTTTAAACGGTTGTTTAATGTCCATATAGAGAGTGAGAGAGTGAAATGTCCGGGAGCTTCTACTTCGTGATGGTGGGTCATCATGACAACCCGGTGTTTGAGATGGAGTTCCTGCCTCCTGGGAAACCAGAATCAAAGGTAACTATATCTATATGTACATATATCAAGCTGTGAGGGTTTTTGTCTTATTAACCGAGAGAGAGAGGAGGGGGTGATTAAGGAACTTGTTTTACAGACGTTCAACACTAAATGTGACACTAAATGGATAAAAAGTGCACTCACTGGCCATTTTAAAAGGAACTTGTTGATTCTAAGATTACTGTTCTTGGCTGCAGGAGTGGAACCCAATGTGGTCTTCTGTTGTTGCATGCTGAGATGTTTTTCTGTTCACCACGGTTGTAAAGAGCTATTATATGAGTTACTAGAGTGGCGGCTGCAATTATCGACAGTCTATCTACACCTTTTCATATTTACCAATAAAAGAAATTGCAAAGGTGAGTTTCAGTTACAACAGTTATTATTGGTTAATTAATCAACTGGAAGACTCCCCTCACCTTTTGATCGTGTCGTCACAGCACGCAGCAGCTCGTTACCTGAGATGGGATTTTTTTTTTTTTAGTACGATCAGCAAATTGAGAAAAACCCAGGCATTATCATTGCAGATAAGCATGGTGGAAAGATCATGGACATGTTTTTACTTATCAAATTCACCAATATTTCATGATCTCCTTGTCGAAACCTACTTTGTTTCTTAGTCTTTCATTTGACACTCGCTATTTTGTATTTAAATGCGTGTTTGAGAAATCACATGAGGTATCGATAATAGTGATCACTTTCACCGGTGTCCACCATTATCGACACCCTGTAGAATTAAGTGACAACTTTTATGGATCGATCTTTGTGTAATATTGCTGAAGTAGATGAAGTACTTTAAAAAAAATAAAAGTGCTGTGATTTATAATAATTTTTTTTCTGATTCATAACAGAACGGGGGGGCGGCACAGTGGTGTAGTGGTTAGCGCTGTCGCCTCACAGCAAGAAGGTCCGGGTTCAAGCCCCGTGGCTGACGAGGGCCTTTCTGTGTGGAGTTAGCATGTTCTCCCCATGTCCGCGTGGGTTTCCTCCGGGTGCTCTGGTTTCCCCCCCCAGTCCAAAGACATGCAGGTTAGGTTAACTGGTGACTCTAAGGCCCTGTCCACACGGCAACGGATTCAGGTGAATCTGATAAAATTATTTATCGTTTCAGCCTGGCGTCCACACGGCACCGGTGTTTTGGGTGCCCCAAAACGAAATCTTTTGAGAACGGGTTCCAGAGTGGAAAGATCTGGCAACGGCGCCGTTGTGAAGTCGTCTGGATGAGTAGAACGGATTTGTTTACGATGACGTCACAACCACATGTGCTTCACGCCGGGTAGAAGTGTAACGAACTCGATGCGAGTTGTCAACAAATCCTATAACTTAGTTCATGAAATGCGCTTACAAAATATTTTCACTGTGAATATTTATTGTGTAATGGTGCAAAGTGAGAGAGAGAGAGAGAGAGAGAGAATAGCCCTTAGGGCAGAGTCAATCCCGCCAGCAAAAATAGGGAAAAAAAAAAAAGGAGCGATCTCACCTCTTCAGATGTTGGTTTAAGTCCTACAATACATTCCTCAAAAAGGGCGTAGAAGAACAAATTAATCCATCAACGTGTAGCATTCAATTTATTCCGGACCATTAAAGACGCCGCCTTCCGCGTCGAATCATACGTCATCCTCGCCGCCATAATGGATGGGGCAAAGCGGAGAATAAAGATGCCTCATTCATGTGCTGCGTTTAACTGTACCAACAGGTTTGCCGTCCAAACGAGATCACATGGGATTACCTTTCACAGGTGAGACTGGAAAAATACTTTTCATTGTATTTGGTCATTATAACGTAATTTTACGAACAGATTTTTCTGACTGTGGCTAGTATGAAGTCTCGCGCATAATAGTTTATGCGCATGCGTCCTTACTTCTTCTATTATTCTGGTGTCTCCGATGGGACCATCTTACAGTGCACCTAGAGGTGTGGCATGTGTATTGCATCGTTTTCAGCAAGCGTTGCGTTGCCATATGTACCTGATATTTTACTGATCCGCTGCCCATGTGGACGCGATATATATATATATATATATATATATATATATATATATATATATATATTTTTTTTTTTTTAATCTCGTTGCCGTTGTCGTGTGGATGTAGCCTAAATTGACTGTAGGTGTGAATGGTTGTCTGTGTCTATGTGTCAGCTCTGTGATGGCCTGGCGACTTGTCCAGGGTGTACCCTGCCTTTCGCCCATAGTTAGCTGGGATAGGCTCCAGCTTGCCTGTGACCCTGTAGGACAGGATAAAGCGGCTAGAGATAATGAGATGAGATAACAGAATGGAATGCTTATAGAGTATTTGGAATCCTATTATAATAAATAGAATTAGACCAGAATTAAATTCCAGTGCATAAAAAATTACATGCTTGAAATATTCAGATTTTTCTATTCCATTCAGAAAATATTTTTTTGCAGTTTGTTGTAAATATCTACCACATATTACAATGTCAGTAGACATTTTATATTTTGGCTCGAGCAATGACATGTGACCTTTGACCTGGCTTTTCATGTGGTTACAATGTCAATTGTCTGTTGACATTTATTGGTAAACTACAAATTTAGAAATTAATACAAACAACAACAAATGATTAACAAGATGTGATCTACGAAAATACTTAGAAAGTGGAATAAAAAGATTTTCTGACACAGGTTAAATATCAGTTAATTTGTTTACAAACATTTAGAATTACTTCCTCATTTACATAAGCGCAGTCAGACATCGATATATTTATATAAAATATATTTTGTACTAAATATGTCTATGTAAAACAAATTTTAATAAAAACTGTTTTGTTAACTTAATACCACATACCGATTTGGACAAAGGTGTCAATACTTGTGTCGTGTGATCTGATACACTAAGTAATTGGGAATCAGCTAATTGTTTTTTCCCAGTGGAAGTTTGAGTAACTATTCATGCACAATTTATGTACTGAAGGTTTTTGCTACTTTTGCAATGGCCAAAAGATCGTTACGGTGTCGATAATTGTAGCTGCTGCTCTATATCCTTCCTGGCAACTTAAACCAATCTGGGTTGGGTTTCCCAAAAGCATCGTAGCACAAAGATCATTGTTAAATGGTAGCACGAGCATCACAATGAACACTCTCTCTCTCAGTTAAGATGCTCTGAGCGTTAAGAGGCTTTTAGGAAACCCACCCTTGGCCATTTTCCTCTGATCTCTCCTATCACCAAGGCATTTCCATCCACAGAACTCTTACTCACTCAATGATTGGCTGATTAGATAACTGCATAAAACAGCAGGTGTATGAGTGTAGCTAATAAAGTGGCCAGTGAGTGTATATGTCATCCACTAATAAATATAAAGTTGTATTCACTGGCAAACTGTTGTGATATAAGAGGAATGAAACACTTGTGGATGAGTTGATATTAGAAAATAACAGTACGTCTTGCTCCATCACATCACCCCATCATTGATTATTTTGCTGTAACGTCCTGTTGTTTTATTCCTTCCAACAAGCACTGACAAAGCAGATACTTCAATTACTCATTATAAAGACTGTTTTTGATCTGGTTTTGGCTGTTCATAGTCCTCCTTGATTGGATGAAAAAGTTCCACTCTGGCTGAAAAACTAAACATTGACAGACATCTTTTCACCTCTTTAAATCTTCCATTTTGCAATTATTCATTGTACTTGTTTATTTTATTGTTTACAGGATGATCATCGACACTTGAACCAGTTTATTGCTCACGCTGCACTCGATTTGGTTGATGAGAACATGTGGCTGTCCAACAATATGTACTTGAAAACGGTGGACAAATTCAACGAGTGGTTTGTCTCGGCCTTCGTCACCGCTGGTCATATCCTTCCTGAATTGAAGAGCCTTTAAAATCCCTGGTTTTAAATAAATGCACACAACAGTCGCTCTCTTTCTTTAAGGATGGGAATTGTATATATGTGTATTTTTAAGACCAGACAACAAAATCTGGTTGTTTGGTTTTGGAAGTGAGGAGTCGTGGCTGGTTGACGTTGGGGGTGAGGAGTCGCGGCTGGTTGGCATTGGGAATAAGGAGTTGCGGTTGGTCAAATTTAACCCCCGGGTTTGTTCAGCCGCACTGACCTCCACTAAGTTTCTCAGGCCAGAACACAATGCCTAGTTAGTTAGTTAGATAGTTAGATAGATGGCTAGTTATAGTTAGTACAACCCCGATTCCAAGAAAGTTGGGACAAAGTACAAATTGTAAATAAAAATGGAATGCAATGATGTGGCAGTTTCAAAATTCCATATTTTATTCAGAATAGAACATAGATGACATATCAAATGTTTAAACTGAGAAAATGTATCATTTAAAGAGAAAAATTAGGTGATTTTAAATTTCATGACAACAACACATCTCAAAAAAGTTGGGACAAGGCCATGTTTACCACTGCGAGACATCCCCTTTTCTCTTTACAACAGTCTGTAAACGTCTGGGGACTGAGGAGACAAGTTGCTCAAGTTTAGGGATAGGAATGTTAACCCATTCTTGTCTAATGTAGGATTCTAGTTGCTCAACTGTCTTAGGTCTTTTTTGTCGTATCTTCCGTTTTTTGATGCGCCAAATGTTTTCTATGGGTGAAAGATCTGGACTGCAGGCTGGCCAGTTCAGTACCCGGACCCTTCTTCTACGCAGCCATGATGCTGTAATTGATGCAGTATGTGGTTTGGCATTGTCATGTTGGAAAATGCAAGGTCTTCCCTGAAAGAGACGTCGTCTGGATGGGAGCATATGTTGCTCTAGAACCTGGATATACCTTTCAGCATTTATGGTGTCTTTCCAGATGTGTAAGCTGCCCATGCCACACGCACTAATGCAACTCCATACCATCAGAGATGTAGGCTTCTGAACTGAGCGCTGATAACAACTTGGGTCGTCCTTCTCCTCTTTAGTCCGAATGACACGGCGTCCCTGATTTCCATAAAGAGCTTCAAATTTTGATTCGTCTGACCACAGAACAGTTTTCCACTTTGCCACAGTCCATTTTAAATGAGCCTTGGCCCAGAGAAGACGTCTGCGCTTCTGGATCATGTTTAGATACGGCTTCTTCTTTGAACTATAGAGTTTTAGCTGGCAATGGTGGATGGCACGGTGAATTGTGTTCACAGATAATGTTCTCTGGAAATATTCCTGAGCCCATTTTGTGATTTCCAACACAGAAGCATGCCTGTATGTGATGCAGTGCCATCTAAGGGCCCGAAGATCACGGGCGCCCAGTATGGTTTTCCGGCCTTGACCCTTACGCACAGAGATTCTTCCAGATTCTCTGAATCTTTTGATATTATGCACTGGAGATGATATGTTCAAACTCTTTGCAATTTTACACTGTCGAACTCCTTTCTGATATTGCTCCACTATTTGTCGGTGCAGAATTAGGGGGATTGGTAATCCTCTTCCCATCTTTACTTCTGAGAGCCGCTGCCACTCCAAGATGCTCTTTTTATACCCAGTCATGTTAATGACTTATTGCCAATTGACCTAATGAGTTGCAATTTGGTCCTCCAGCTGTTCCTTTTTTGTACCTTTAACTTTTCCAGCCTCTTATTGCCCCGTCCCAACTTTTTTGAGATGTGTTGCTGTCATGAAATTTCAGATGAGCCAATATTTGGCATGACATTTCAAAATGTCTCACTTTCGACATTTGATATGTTGTCTATGTTCTATTGTGAATACAATATCAGTTTTTGAGGTTTGTAAATTATTGCATTCCGTTTTTATTTACAATTTGTACTTTGTCCCAACTTTTTTGGAATTGGGGTTGTATTTTTTTTACAGTAGTGACATTTAGAAACAAATTAACATGTTAAATAAAATAATGCTGACGATAATTTGTCATTAATATTAGTTTTTGCTACGGGCATGCTTTAACTCTATTTACACTGCCAGTTCTCTCCTCTTTCGTTCGCAACAATTAGGATTCTATCACAGTGTTTTATAAAGGCTTAAAGATTCGTAATAATAAGAAAATGAAGTGCATGCCGATAATATTTTGAAGAAAATCAAATAAACAGGTTAATGAACTCCTTAGGTTTTTTTTTTTACATTCTTCCTTAACCTTGGTTTGTTTGTTTTTTTTGGTACATATGAGGTTCATCATGCTTCATGATGCCAGGCAAGAAGATGGGATCAAAAACTTCTTTAATGATGTTTATGACTTATACATCAAGGTGTGCAGTTTTTGCATTTTGTTTTTGTGCTTACTATAAATTATTATTATTATTATTATTATTATTGAAGCTTGTGAAATTGAGATTTGGCTTTGTTCATTTGCAGTTTGTGATGAACCCGTTCTATGACGTGAACACGCCTATTCGCTCAACAGCCTTTGAGCGCAAAGTGCAGTTTCTGGGCAAGAAGCATCTTCTGAGCTGATTGTGAAATTTTTATTATTTATAGACGCAATATATAGTATATCAGTTTTACTCATCTCCACTGTTGATTTAAATATTCACAAACATTCTGTACATCTTTGCTTGTCTTTCAACTTTCAGCCTGTGAAAAGCTTCTTTTTGTTGTTTATTTGGTGTAATGTTTAGACTGCTGTTTAATAAAACGTCTCAGCAGGTGGCGCTCTGACCACACTTCCTTCTTGATACCACACCATCTTTGGTCATGAGATTTCCATCTGATGAATCAGAAAAACTGTATTATAAGCTGTAGATATTTTTACATGGATAATTTAAAATGTTGAG
Source organism: Neoarius graeffei (assembly GCF_027579695.1). Lineage (NCBI taxonomy): Eukaryota > Metazoa > Chordata > Actinopteri > Siluriformes > Ariidae > Neoarius > Neoarius graeffei. The sequence goes on from NC_083581.1 coordinate 13,623,517, forward strand.
TATCATGTATGTTATGATGATGTAGGGGGGTATTCGTTGGGTAAAAATATTTGTACATTTGTCAGTTTTTATAAAATGGTTTAAAGACAGTGGTGCTTAAAGATGTATTTAAATCTGTTCAACTCCTAGAACAAAAAAAGGAACAGGAAACAAGGTTTAAGTTGTGCTTTTCAAGCCTGTTGGTTGATTATTTGAAAACTATCACAGTTAATTCTGAGGTAATAGCAATTCTGCAAAATTTAACAAATTTAATCTGTTCCTTTTTTTTTTTTTGGTAAATGACATTTTATGTAATGTTTGATATCCATCAAACTTTGACTAAAGTTTTTAAGCATAATAGAATAGAAGATGATATAATTCTTGTTAAAAATCCCAGGATAGACCCTAGCTCCATCACAACTCAGATCAAGAAAAGGTTACAGTGCTTACGAATGAATAAAATGCTGCGTCAAAATAGCATAGAGAAAGTGTCCATACAAATATTAATTTTCGAAAACGAAAAAAGGAAGAAACTCGATTGATTTATTGATTGATGGACAAAGAAATCCACTTTTTCCATTTTTCTTCCTGGAAAATGTATTGAAGCTCTCAGTCTTCTTACATTTTATTTCTCCAACGATCACCTTCACCTTTTATATGTAAAAAAAATTGGGGAATTTCATCTAATATTTGTTACTTCCATCAACCTTTTTGTGAAGTAATTATTTTGCTTTAAACTTTATTCAATAATGATATGAACACATTTTCTCTAAAAAAATTTATCTTCAGCCTCATGGCAGCTCCCTGAGATCAGCACCACATTATCCAAAGCAATTTCTCCATGCTTCAGCCTTCCCCGTGTTCCCTCAAAGACAATCTGTAACAAAAAAACAAAACAAAAAAACCCTTGAGATTTAATATTGGACACAGAAATGATCAGGAAAAACTAAATATCTTTGTAACAACGGGTTACAGGAATGAGTGTTAAAGAAAGTAATGCTGCTCATTCTTTGAGGAGTTGACTTAAATGAACTAAAATAATACATTCTGACTGAATTTCATTTCAGATCAGTGATTAAAGTGTAATGAATTTATCTGAAATCTGATAAGTCGCAAATGTCATTAAGAGAAATGAGCTGAATTTCACACCGATTCAGGAGCTCGGTCACTCCAAACCACGTCAACGGTCTCCGTGTGCCATCCGTCGTCCTGGTTGTGTCTCTGTTCCCACAAGATGTAATGGGATTTTCCATTTTCCATCATCACACGCAGCGTGTTTGTCTGCAGCCCTGTGATTCTGTAGCTAAATCTTACACAGAAGGCACCTTGACGAAAACGATCACTGAGGAGGAGCTTCAGCTTGGCCTGCTCCCTCCAGTTACCCACAATTCCACTGAGCGCCATGTAGTACTGCAATCCTGAAAAACAATAAATACAAGCACACAACATCGAGACATGTGTTAGCTTGTTAGTCTGGCTGTTCGCAATACTTTCTGACAAATTTACTTGTTTCTATTTCCCCAAAATTTCTACCTAATTTAAATCCACTAAGGAATGTTTCATTATCTTTCATTTTTTAATGATTTCTATAAGACATGTAATAATAAACTGACATTACCGTTTTCGTGATAATGGATGGTCCAGTCAAGGTCATCATCCTTTTCCTGAACCCATTCACATTCCCCTGAATCAAAGTTGCAATCTGTGAGGAATCCTGCTAAAAAAAAAAAACCCAAAACAAAATAAACTGAGAAACTTCTTAAAATCTTAAAGGAACACTTTACTAGCTTATAGCCAGATCTAAATCATCTCTCTCTCTCTCTCTCTCTCTCTCTCTCTCGCCAAACATTAAAAATAAGCACATAAATATAGAATTTTTCATAATTCAAATTATTCAAATGTACAGCCCTGCCTCCTACCTGAGCCTGATGCTGGGGTGAAATGACATCCTTTTGTCTGTTTTTGAGATGTGATATTTTGGACACAGTGCTAAACTGATAGCTATAATCTTTTGTTTTTTGTTAGCTACATCAATCTAAAGAAAGAAAATTCAGACACAAAACATGGACTGTATTCGCTATACGCAGAATACTGTGTACATTTCAGTTCATTTCTTTCATCAGTTCAGTATTAAAAAAGAAATGAAAGAGCTCTCTTACGTTCCTGTAGAGGAGCTGCATTGATTTCTTTAAATTCTGTTCCTCTGCCATAGACAACATCAGAAACTGTAAGAAGGAATGAAGGAAGATTAAGTTTTACGTAAAATGGCACCTCAATCATAGTCATTCATGCTATATGTAGGTGCATCTCAAACAAAAAAGTTCTTTTTTTCGTAATTTAATTACAAAAGGCAAACTTTCATATATTCTATATTCATTACAAGTAAAGTGAAATATTTCAAACTTTATTATTTTGATGATTATGGCTTATAGTTCATGAAAATCAGAAATCCAGTCTCTCATAATATTAGAATATTTCTTAAGATCAATCATAATAGGATTTACAATACAGAAATGTCCAACTTCTGAAAAGTATGTTAATTTTGCACTCAATGCTTGGTTGGGGCTCCTTTACCATGAATTACTGCATCAATGGGGTGTGGCATGGAGACAATAAGCCTGTGGCACTGCTGAGGTGTTATCGAAGCCCAGGTTACTTTGATAAATAGATCTTCCTCTTGACAATAGCCCATAGATTCTCGATGGGGTTCAGGTCAGGCAGGTTGGCTGGCCAATCAAACACAGTAATATCATGGTCAATAAATGATTTGGTAGTAGTTTTGGCACTTTGAGCAGGTGCTACTGGAAAAGGAAATTGGCACCTCCTTAAAGCTTGTCAGCAGATGGAAGCATGAAGTGCTCTAAAATCTCTTGGTAGATGGCTGAGTTGACTTTGGACTTGATAAAACAGTGGACCAACACAAGCAGATGACATGGCACCCCAAACCATCACAGACTGCAAAAACTTGACACTGGATTTCAAACACCTTGGATCCTGTACCTCGCCACTCTTCCTCCAGACTCTAAGACCTTGACTTACAAATGAAATGCAAAATTTACTTTCATCTGAAAAGAGGACTTTGGACCACTGAGCAACAGTCCAGTTCTTCCTCTCTTTAGCTCAGGTAAGATGCTTCTGACATTGTCTTTGGTTTAGGAGTGGCTTGATATTAGGAATGCAACAGTTGTAGCCCCTTTCCTGAAGATGTCTGTAGGTGGTGGCTCTTGATGCACTGACACCAGCCTCAGTCCATTCCTTGTGAAGCTCTCCCAAGTTCTTGAATTGACTTTTCTTGACAATTCTCTCAAGGCTGTGGTCATCCCTGTTGCTTGTGCACCTTTTCCAGCCAGCCTTTTCAGCAGTGACCTTCTGTGGCTTACCCTCCTTGTGGAGGGTGTCGATGATTGTCTTCTAGATCAGTGTTTCTCAACCAGTGGGCCGCAGCCCATTAGTGGGCCGCAATTTTTTTTTTCAAGTTGAAGCTCATTTTTACTCATAGTAGGGCACAACTGCTGGATTGCATCCATCGCCACATCTGCCTCATTAAGCTATGGTCACACAACAGCTCGCAATGGGTTATCGATGAAAATGATGCATTTTGGCGGCGATGCTTGGCGATATACAGGTGAGCTAAAAGTTGTAGTCACACAGCAGGCAGACACTTGACTGTCATGCCTTCGTGCACTTGAGTCTGGCGCAGTTCGAGCAGCTCACAGAGTGCGCTGTGCACGCTCTTGGGACCCAGTCATTATGGGAAACGCCTGATGCTGATTTGAGCACAATCAGTACACACATATAAGGACACTGTTTTCATAGAGGCTTTGCGAAGTATTATCATTACCACTGTCACATTTGATCCTAGCCATGTTTATGACTCTGGTTACATACTCTGCTTTATGATTCTGCTTTCATTTGTGTTTTGTTACTCTAACCTTGCATCACATTTTGTTTTTATTAAGATCATGCCTGCTAATAAACACTCTTCCTGCACTTACATCTGTCTATCACTGCATACCTGACAGAATACTTCGCAAAGTCTCTATGAAAACAGCGTCCTTATATGTGCATGCTGATTGCGCTCAAATCAACATCAGGTGTTTCCCATAACGATTGGGTCCCAAGCACGCGCACAACACACTCTGAAGAAGAGAAGTGCAGGGAGGATTGAGAATCAAGCGGATGTGGTTTGTTTACACCTGATACTAAAACTTGTAGCGTCCTAGCAATCATCGCAAAGACGCATACAAAAAGCCCAAAAATGTCTACTTCCTTGGGAATAAACAATACAGGATTTATCTTGTAGTGTCTTGATCCCCAGATCTTTAACCCAGCCACATATAAAAAGTTATACTCATCCATGCTCTTCAAGGTTTTAATCTGTTTGTCCGTGTAGAACGGTGTCTGCAGCACCAGGTAGTTTAAGATGTCGGGGAACTCAACCGATGAATAATTTTCCAAATCATAGGAAAAATCATTCTTTGTTAACGTGTAAGGATCTATCCCATTGAGTGGTTTCTATAGTCACTTCTTTTTGAGTGTACTTCTTGGTTTTAATAACTTGCTTGTTTGCAGTACACAAACATGGCAATAAGTTATTGTATTAATCGACCAGACTCCACTTTTGGATCATTAATCCCTTTTGACTGAGAATGCCCTGCATGCATGGTTTTATGTTGGCTTCTGGCACATCTACACAGTTTTATATATAATACCTACAATTAAAAACAGTTTGTTTTTACTGCATTTATTTAATTTCATCTGTAACAGGGAGTGACATTGCATCCCATTAATACACTTTACAATAGATTATTAGATTCTAATAGAATAGATGAGCCAAAAATATTTGGGGATCTTTTTTAATGGGCCCGACTTGTTACAAGTATGAATAGGTGGGTCTTAAAGTAGAAAATGTTGAGAACCCCTGCTGTAGGTTATAATTATCAAATTAAAATAGAAAAATGCTTGAAACATTTTGGTTTGCATGTAATGAATGTAGAATATATAAAATTTTGATTTTTTTTAAATAACAGATGGAAAAAATTTTTTTTCAAGATATTATAATTTTTTGAGATGCACCTGTATATCTGGAATGTTTTGTTTGATTGTTGCAGTACAAGATGCTATGTCCATCAGTAAAAGCTGATTGTAAGCCAAGTGTCTTCAAGACGGTGCCTGTCTATACAACAGCTGTTCTGAAACAGGATAATAAAAGGCATTCACAATCTTCCACCACTCCTCCTCATACCCTCCCTTTCTTTTCTGGGGTAATTGTTCATTTCAGCAGTGGAATTTCCCCTCCTTGAAGGTGATGGACATCTCAGGCTTGTCTCTTCTTGCTACAATAAACTATCTCAGCTCCCAGTCACAGAACTGGAGCTGTAGATTCTGGAGTAGGCATGTAACAATGTGATATGAAAATAATGCGACCAAATACAACCCCGATTCCAAAAAAGTTGGGACAAAGTACAAATTGTAAATAAAAATGGAATGCAATGATGTGGAAGTTTCAAAATTCCATATTTTATTCAAAATAGAACATAGATGACATATCAAATGTTTAAACTGAGAAAATGTATCATTTAAAGAGAAAAATTAGGTGATTTTAAATTTCATGACAACAACACATCTCAAAAAAGTTGGGACAAGGCCATGTTTACCATTGTGAGACATCCCCTTTTCTCTTTACAACAGTCTGTAAACATCTGGGGACTGAGGAGACAAGCTGCTCAAGTTTAGGGATAGGAATGTTAACCCATTCTTGTCTAATGTAGGATTCTAGTTGCTCAACTGTCTTAGGTCTTTTTTGTCGTATCTTCCATTTTATGATGCGCCAAATGTTTTCTATGGGTGAAAGATCTGGACTGCAGGCTGGCCAGTTCAGTACCCAGACCCTTCTTCTACGCAGCCATGATGCTGTAATTGATGCAGTATGTGGTTTGGCATTGTCATGCTGGAAAATGCAAGGTCTTCCCTGAAAGAGCCATCGTCTGAATGGGAGCATATGTTGCTCTAGAACCTGGATATACCTTTCAGCATTGATGTGTCTTTCCAGATGTGTAAGCTGCCCATGCCACACGCACTAATGCAACCCCATACCATTAGAGATGCAGGCTTCTGAACTGAGCGCTGATAACAACTTGGGTCGTCCTTCTCCTCTTTAGTCCGAATGACACAGCGTCCCTGATTTCCATAAAGAACTTCAAATTTTGATTCGTCTGACCACAGAACAGTTTTCCACTTTGCCACAGTCCATTTTAAATGAGCCTTGGCCCAGAGAAGACGTCTGCGCTTCTGGATTGTGTTTAGATACGGCTTCTTCTTTGAACTATAGAGTTTTAGCTGGCAACGGTGGATGGCACGGTGAATTGTGTTCACAGATAATGTTCTCTGGAAATATTCCTGAGCCCATTTTGTGATTTCCAATACAGAAGCATGCCTGTATGTGATGCAGTGCCGTCAAAGGGCCCGAAGATCACGGGCACCCAGTATGGTTTTCCGGCCTTGACCCTTACACACAGAGATTCTTCCAGATTCTCTGAATCTTTTGATGATATTATGCACTGTAGATGATGATATGGTCAAACTCTTTGCAATTTTACACTGTTGAACTCCTTTCTGATATTGCTCCACTATTTGTCGGCGCAGAATTAGGGGGATTGGTGATCCTCTTCCCATCTTTACTTCTGAGAGCCGCTGCCACTCCAAGATGTTCTTTTTATACCCAGTCATGTTAATGACCTATTGCCAATTGACCTAATGAGTTGCAATTTGGTCCTCCAGCTGTTCCTTTTTTGTCCCTTTAACTTTTCCAGCCTCTTATTGCCCCTGTCCCAACTTTTTTGAGATGTGTTGCTGTCATGAAATTTCAAATGAGCCAATATTTGGCATGAAATTTCAAAATGTCTCACTTTCGACATTTGATATGTTGTCTATGTTCTATTGTGAATACAATATCAGTTTTTGAGATTTGTAAATTATTGCATTCCGTTTTTATTTACAATTTGTACTTTGTCCCAACTTTTTTGGAATCGGGGTGTAAAACATCACTTCTGTGCCAACTCAACGTCAACATCATCACTTTCTTCTGTTTTATTTTGCCTTTGTTTAAATAAAATGATCTACAAACTCTTAGATCAAGTTGGTTTTTATAAAGTTCTCTCTATCTAGGACCTTTTCCAGATACTGCTAGCTGTTACCATAGAATCCAACTGTGTGTGTGTGTGTGTGTGTGTGTGTGTGTGTGTGAGAGAGAGAGAGAGAGAGAGAGAGAGAGAGAGAAGCACATTTCCATCTCCACATTAATAAACTCACAGAAGACATCTCCTCGGGGGTTCAGCCTCTCACTGTCCACTCCATTTCCTTCATCCTCCTCCTCCTCCTCCTCCTCCAACTCCTCTTCCTCTCCTGTCGGTATCAGTGGTGTCACTTCTTCTCCTGGTCCAATGTAAACATCTCCATCATAATCAAATGGCTGTAGGTGCAGTTTGGGGGATCTGGTCACTCCAGGCTCTGGGATGGCATTATCGAATTTCCCTCCAAGAATGTGTGGCTTTGAAGGAACTTCTGGGATCACTATTAACAACAAACAATAGTGTTCATGAGAGATGTTAGTTTTATGATGTCATCTATTCTGCTCATGATATTTACACCACAGTGCCTTTAAATTCTAATAATAAACATGTTGTCGATGCATTTATTTAACATTTATGGAAGGAGTCTCTAGTGTCAGCGCTTTGTAACAGTCAGAGGTATACAGTCATTCTAATACTAATACATTCATCCATCCATTATCTGTAGCCACTTATCCTGTCCTACAGGGTCGCAGGTAAGCTGAAGCCTATCCCAGCTGACTATGGGCGAGAAGCAGGGCACACCCTGGACAAGTCACCAGGTCCTCGCAGGGCTGACACATAGACAAGCAACCATTAGGACTCACATCTACGGTCAATTTAGAGTCACCAATTAGCCTAACCTGCATGTCTTTGAGGGAAACCAGAGCACCCGGAGGAAACCCATGCAGACATGGGGAGAACATACAAACTCCACACAGAAAGGCCCTCACCGGCCACTGGGCTTGAACCCAGGACCTTCTTGCTGTGAGGCAACAGTGCTAACCACTACACCACCATGCCGCCCCACTAATACATTCATTCAGTTCTAATACATTCAAAGTAAAGTACCAAAGTGATCAAGTTAACAAGGGGATCTGATGTCTGATCTCAGCCCTTTTATTTATTAATTACATTTTTTATTGCTAGACATGAGAAAACACTGCATCCACACTCTCACTCAACTAAACATGTGTGTTGATTGGTACATTATTAGCATTATGGATGTATACTTGCCAACCCTCCCGATTTCGGCAGGAGGCTCCCGATTTTAGCCTCCGTCTTCCACCTCCTGATCATATTTGTTAAAAACTGGATAATCTCCCAGTTTGGGGAAATCCCTACCGCCAAATTAAAAATACTCCTGATTATGTCCAATCAGAATCGTATGAGAAACACTGCTGACATCAACTGATTTTTAACCAATTAACGAACAGAACAACAGTCACTTCCGTAATGTAGGATTCACCCAGGCTGTCTGACATTTTTTACAATCAGTCATTCATCATGGCCACTAAACCAAATACCAAACAGCAAAAATATGAATGCAAATACCAGGTTGCATGGGAGAATGAATTTCCATGGATAAGCAAATGTTTAACCAGCCAGTTACACATTTTAAAGTAAAGATACCTTAAATCAGAATATAATGGACATTTGAGTGTGAAATTAAACTAGTTTTCCATTCCATTTCAGAAACAAACTACACAACTTCTAAAGTGTTTAGTGAAATTTTGCATGACAGAGAATTTGTTTGATGAGTGTATTTGAATAGTGTGGTAGTGTCTTAGTGCTATTTTGAATTTATGTTTGAAAGTTTTAAGTGAAAGTTTACAAGTGAATTATCTGGAAAGTGATTGATTTTGATAGAGTTTTGAGGTTTTAAGTGAAAGATTACTAGTGAGTGTATTTTGGTAGTACTAAAATTTTGCATTCGAGTGAATTTCTTTGTGGAGTATGTTTTGATAGTACGGTAGTATTTATAGTGCCATTTTTAAATTTTGTTTGAAAACTTTCAGTCAAAGTTTGCAAATGAGCAAATTCCTTTGATGCATTCCAATAAAATTTTGTTAGTATTTCTAGTGCTTTTTAAAAATTCTGTTGGAAAGTGTTTAGTGAGAGAGATGCATTTTAGTAGTACTAAGACAGTGCAGTATTTATTTAATTAAGTTGTTACTATTTTGGTTAAATCTTATTAAAATTTTATTTAATTTATATATGATATTATAGTTCTCTGTATTTTTACATGAGCTTACAGAAGGAAAACACATTTGATGCAATCCAATAATATTTTCATTCACTGTGACTATTTTAAGAAATTATAAACATTCTTCTAAAGCATCACTTGTGTTATTTTCTGTGGGTCTCTGTATGTATACAATATTCAAGCATGAGATTTTTCAGTTAAAAATCTGAGTTAAGACTTCCCTTTCATTGTTATTATATTAAAATTGAAGACAAGAATATTATTTCAGATTTTTCACTCTGAGCTCTCTCATGCCTGATACATGAATCCCATAACCTATAGTAATTGATAGAATAATATCAACAATTCAAAAACTCTTTAATTGTATAAAATTCAAATGGTTTGCAATTAATTGGGATCCACTGTTTTTATCATTTCAACCGCGCATCATACCCTCGTCCAATTGAAAAGGTTGTTCACGCACTTTTCTCCCCCATGAGAATTTTGAAAAGTTGGCGAGTATGTGGATGATCAAACACACTCAGAGTTTTTCCTCCCATACCCCATGCACTTTTACAACATTTGGAATTGTGACCATCTGTGAACATGCTCTGCTGTAGCAGGACTACAAGGAGAACTTCACTGCATGATATATCGTAAATATTTCAGATAGTCCTGTTAAGCCATGTCCAAAAAAAAAAAAAAAAAAAGCACCAGTGCTATTTAGGCAAATCGGAATATGTGCTAAACTGAACCAATATTTTTACACTCCAGTTTCTGTTAACAAAATTCACCAGAATTGGAATACATGTTGATGCATGCTTGTAGTCTCACATATGGAGGGGGAAAAAAATCACACCTGAGAGAAACGCTGAAATGCACAGTTGGTACAACATGCCACACTGAAAAGCAAAACCTTCAATGCATTGCTCTTACATTACTTGAAGTCTTCAGTCTTCAGTTTAAAATTAAAATCAATATAGGATTGCTTTTTAACAATCAAATGCTGTGAATGTGATTCACCCTTGCACTGCATTACACTTTCATCACTGTGTTGAGGCAGTGCTACCCTGAAATGCAACCACTGTCCAATCACAGCCCTAAGCTCTTGTATCTGGTACTGAATCTTATCTATAGTTTTGAGGAAGAGCCAGAGCTAAAAATCTCTAAGGGTAAATCACAGTGAGCCTTGGGTCTGCACACTGTCAGCACAAGATAGGGCAATTTCATCTAATCTCCACCCACACACATGGCCACTATGTAGCAGCTAAGTGCATTTTTGGTGTAGACTGAAAAGGAATAAGATGTGATCTCATTATCATACCAAATCAATGTCTAGGACATAACATGGGAAATTATATGAAGATATGAAAGCTGGACAGATCTGTCATAAAGATCATGAGGAACTGTGTTAAACTGTGAGGAGGAAAAAGTTCCAAATGTTCTAATGCAATGTTTTCATGCTAACACAGCAATGTGAAGCACATGCGGAAAAGCCAGCGGCTAATAGCAGGCACAAGGCAGTCAGTACTTGCATTTGTTCACTGAGTTAAAATAACATTTTAAAAACATCCTCATCAACTTCCTCTTGTCATGAAATCAGCTGTAACATTGAGTCTCTGTTTTGGTTTTGTTGCTCCAATTTCCAACATTACTTTTCTTTGCTAGTTAGCTAACATACTAGCATGCTACAATACAGTCTGTAGTTAATCATACTAGCTAGATAAATGGATGGAAATTGGCAAACAGTTAATGAAGAAATACAGTAATACACTTCATATCTCATTAGCTGATAGAACATCGTTACTTCACCCTGCTGGTTAGTTAGTGAGCTGATACAACTCATGAAGGGAAGCTGATGAGAGTGTATTAAAATAAAACTACTGAAATGCACATTCTCATTTTTAACCACAACACAAGATTAATGTGTTAATATATTTATGGTTTAAAGAATTAATCCACACAGCGAATGGGCTTTTTACAGGCAAACCTCAGATGAAAACATCTCACCGTTATGAAATTCATCTGCACTGCCTCTATCAGTGTCCCAGGAGCTGCTGTGATAAAAGGGCTTTACTACAGGAAACACAAAAAAATGAAATTTTTTACGCACAACACTGCTTTCCTTCTGCCTTCCAATGTCTAGACAACAAGATAAAACTGATTTTGCAGATGGTTGAAACATTAAAACAAATTCTCTTAAGGAAAACAGCTATTTGGTACAGGAGCAGACATTTATCCAGGTGTTTTTCCAATCGCACACTTCCCAACCAGAGGCTCTTAAAAGAGGAAAAACAGCTTCTCATCAGACTCTTGATGAATTATGGAGCCTCAGTAAAGTGAATTATTTACAATGAAACAGAACATCACCATCCACCTTAAGTTAGATGGGGAATGTGTTTCAATAATAGAACAAGTCAAATTTTTTTGTGGTTGTCATGAACGGTTTTGCACTCGGGTTTCCGTCGGTGGGGGGTTTATAGCATCAACGAAGCTGACTTTGTTAGGACTGTTAATGTTATAGTCATGTTGTCTGTTGTTGCCCGGATGGGGATGGGTTCCCTTTTGAGTCTGGTTCCTCTCAAGGTTTCTTCCTCGTGTCATCTGAGGGAGTTTTTCCTTGCCACAGGCGTGCTCATTGGGGATAGATTGGGGATAAAATTAGCTCATATTTTAAGTCGTTCAAATTCTGTAAAGCTGCTTTGTCACAATAAAAAAAAAAAAAACAATGTGCACCTTTACAGTGGTAGGCTAACCCCCCAAAAATCCAAAAGTCAAGTCAAGTTTATTTGTATAGTGCTTTTAACAATAAACATTGTTGCAAAGCAGCTTTACAGAATTTGGCTTTATGGAAGAGTGGCCAGAAAAAAAGTCATTGCTTAAGAAAACACGTTTGGAGTTTGCCCAACAGCATGTGGCAGACTCCCCAAACACATGGAAGAAGATTCTCTGGTCAAATGAGACAAAAATTGAACTTTTTGGCCATCAGGGGAAACACCATGTGTGGCGCAAACCCAACACCCTGAGAACACCATCCCTACAATGAAGCATGATGGTGGCAGCATCATGCTGTGGGAATGTTTTTCATCTGCAGGGACAGGAAAGCTGGTCAGGACTGAAGGAAAGATGGATGACACTAAATACAGGGCAATTCTGGAGGAAACCCTGTTTGAGTCAGCCAGAGGTTTGAGACTGGGACGAAAGTTCACAATCTAGCAGGACAATGACCCTAAACATACTGCTAAAGCTACACTGGAGTGGTTTAAAGGGAAACATTTAAATGTCTTGGAATGGCCTAGTCAAAGCCCAGACCTCAATCCAATTGAGAACCTGTGGCATGACTTGAAGATTGCTGTACACCAATGCAACCCCTCTAACTTGAAGGAGTTGGAGCAGTTTTGCCTTGAGGAATGGGCAAAATTCCCAGTGGCTAGATGTGCTAAGCTAATAGAGATATACCCCAAGAGACTTGCAGCTGTAATTGTAATTTGTAATTGTATTTTATATATATATCAGGGCTTTACATTAGCACCTGCCCACCCGCCAAATGCGGGTAAAATTCAGCTTTGGCGGGTAATGACTTTAGTCCCGCTAGCCACTTTGGTGGGTGGTTTATTCTGTGGCATGACAATATATTTTAATTGTGGTTTTCTCTGAAGGCATCTGATGTAATAAACGCATTGCAATGTGATATTACGTGCCTACAACTCCCATGAGCACCTGCATAAACATTGTGATACAACATGTTAGAATTATTTAGAACGTTCGTTAACGTCTCAGATAAAATCAATGATACGGTAACCTGCGGTTAATGAACAAAGCAACAAAGTTGCTGACGACTGACAAGCGGCATATAGCTGGAGTTTCAAACCCTGCTGTTCAGGAAAAAAGGGGCAGAGATGAGCAGGGCCGGAGCAGCATTTTAAAATCACCGAGGTCCGTGATGCGCAAAGCGTGCACCAAAAAATGTTCGACATATTTAAATGAGAGGGGTGAATTACACGTCACACAAGAGATCTATTCCTGAAATTACTTTTAATGGTGTTTGAACTGAATATTATCAGTTTTGAAAAAAATCATGTATGTGGCAAGAGTAAGAATAATTTAAGCTTGTTTAATGGTTTGATCTGGCCCAAGCAATGAGGACAAAAGATACCTTAACCATGTAGCCTATGTAACTAAGATACATTTACACTTACACACAAAAAAAAAAAATTCTGGGAAAAAAATCAGTATACACCACCATGTTTTAGGCAAAGTTATCCAAGGCAAACATAAGTTTAAACTTTCCACTCTATTGCTTTGGCTTATTGAATGATTTATTTTTAAAATCTCAAACAAGGTAGGCTACAACTGCGCTGCTTCGAAAATGTAAATTTAACAGCTTCATGAAAGTGCACTGATGATTACCATGGAAACCCTGTGTCTCCTGCACTGCGTTCCTCCCCCGAGTCGCGCACTCATTTGTTTTTGTGTTCTTGGTCTCAGAGCCGTGTGCACGAAACAGACACAGAAGACAGAATCAACGTTTAACATAATTAACAATGCACTTTTTACGGAGACATTTTAATGTTCTTTATTTTTTTATCCAGTTGAATCTCTCTCTCTCTCTCTCTCTCTCTCTCTCTCTCAGGATCCCTCGTAATCGAGTAGGATTGTCTAATCAAGTTCACTTATGCACCCGCTGGTGGCTTACAAGCCCTATTCTGGAGGTGCACATTTTGCCGCATATGGAGCAGGTGTTAAAAGCAGACTGTGGCCGACAAGGGGCACATTCATCATGCTCCTTGCGGTGCTGGCACTTTGCTTCCGCCTTGCGATGGCGCTCCTGCTCAAAGAGCACCGCAACCTCCCTGACCGAGGCTCGCCAACCATCTCTGTCGCATGCCAAGTCTTCCCAGGCCGGCAGACTGATGTTACACACTTTGAGATTTGCTTTGAGATTGTCCTTGAAATGCTTTTGTTGTCCCCCTTGTGATCTAGTGCCTGATCTCAGCTCCCCATAGAAAGTTTTGGGAGGCGCGAGTCATCTAGTCTGACCACATGGCCAGTCCATTGTAGTTGGTTTTTCATTATTAAGGCCTCAATGCTGGTACAGTGCGCTTCATCAAGAATGCTGTTATTGGTCCGTCGATCCTGCCAGGTCACACCCAGGATCCGTCGCAGACAGCGCTGATGATATTTTTTGAGGTAGTTGAGGTGTTTCCTGTCCAAGGCTCCGAGCTGTATAAAAGGGAGGGTAGCACAACAGCCTTGTAAACAAGGAGTTTAGTGTCTTTCTTTAGCACTCTTCAAACACTTTCTCACGCAGCCTACCGAAGGCATAGCTTGCGGCTCTTAGATGGTGTATGATTTCAGCGTCGATGTCAGCTTTTGTTGACAGAACACTACCTAGATAGGAGAAGCTATGAATGTTCTTGAGCGTGGACCCACTGATACTCAGTAAAGAATATTAGTAAAGAACCTCTGTCTTCTTCACATTTACAGAGGCCAAGGCTCTCATACGCGTGCGTGAAAGCACCCAGAATGGGTTGGAGTTGAACTTCTGATGTAGCGCAAATGCAATTATCATCTGCGTACTGTAGCTCGATAAGTGAGGTTATAGCAGTCTTAGTTCTTGCCTTCAGCCTTCGAAGATTAAACAGCCCCCCGTCCATTCTATAGACGACCTCTACACCGTCGGGTTAGTCTGTCTTGTATTAGATGGAAAATGGCAGATATGAAGATGGAGAAAAGAGTAGGTGCGATTACACAGCCTTGTTTTATGCCAGTTCGTACTTTGAAGGCCTCACTGTCACCTCAGCTGCTGAGAACTCTGGCGGGCATGCCATCATGAAGGAGTCTGAGGATAGTGATGAACTTCTCAGGGCAGCTGTATTTAGCCAGAATTCACCACAGAGCTATTCGATTGACGGAGTCAAATGCCTTTGTCAGATCTATAAAGGCCATATAAAGTGGTTGACGCTGCTCCCGACATTTGTCTTGCAACTGCCGGGCAGTGAAGATCATGTCTGTTGTTCCTCTGTAAGGACAGAATCCATATTGAGACTCTGGTAGAAAGCCTTCAGCATGCGGGACTAGACGATTGGCGAGGATTCTGGCGATGATCTTTCCAGGAATAGCAAGGAGGGAAATGCAACGATAGTTCCCACAGTTGGATTTATCTCCTTTCTTGAAAATCTTAACTATGTCCACATCCTGAAGGTCTGATGTTATTTCCTCCGTCTGCCAGATAAGAAGAATGAGTTGGTGAAGACGCAGAGCAAGTTCATCACCTCCGTGCTTAGAAATCTCTGCAGGTATGCCATCAACACCCGGGGCCTTGCCGTTTTTCATTTGACTGATCGATGATTTTGTCTCACCCAGACTGGGTTCTGCCCCTACTGTAGCTCAGCATTCATTGGTGACTGCAGAATCTTATCAAAGATGGATTCGTCCACTGAGGAGTCGCGGTTCAGAAGATCCTGGAAGTGATGTTTCCCCCGCTGATTGATGCTCTCTGTATCTTTCAAAAGGCTTCCATCTTTGTCTTTAATGGGCGTCTCATCACATGTGCTAGGTCCAAAAATGGTTCTGGTAGGACTGAAAAAGCCACGAGTATCCCCTCTGTCAGCAAGATCTTGAAGCTGCTTTGCCTTGGCGGCCCACCACTGATCTTTCATACGGTGAATCCGCCTTTGGACCTCAGCCCGTATGTTGTGATAGGCAATGCGTTTAGCTTCATTAGTAGAATCATTTTGCCAGGTGCAAAAGGCCTTCCTCTTCCCGGATATAAGTTCTTCAATGGCGTGATCGTTTTCGCCAAACCAGTCCTGATGTTTCCTAGTTCTGTAGCCAATAGAGGCTTCACTGCTTGACAGAATGGCTGCTTTCAAAGCCTCCCAGTATTCCTCAACACTATCACCATGGACGGACGAGAGAGACTGGTTTAGAGCAAGCTGCAGTTTTTCATGCAGCACAGGGTCTTTTAACCTTTCAACATCCAGTCGCCTTTTTAGTTGTTTTGTTGTATGCTGTCTCCTTCGGTGAAGCTTTAGAGCGACGATTGAGCGTACAAGTCGATGGTCAGTCCAGCAGTCGTCTGCACTAATGATTGATTTGGTGATTTTGACATCTTTCAGGTCATGTGCTCGAACAGTGACATAGTCAATCAGATGCCAGTGCATAGATCTTGGGTGTTGCCAAGTAGTTTTGAATTTATTCTTTTGGCAGAACAGGGTGTTGGTGATTACAAGCTGGTATTCCGCACACAGGGTGAGCAAGAGAACTCCATTAGAGTTGCATTTCCCCACTCCTTCTTTGCCAGTTATCCCTTTCCAGAGTTCGTGTTCTCTTCCAACCCTTGCATTGAAGTCACCAAGAATAATGATCTTGTCATCTTTATGAGTGCTTGCTAAGATGTTATCAAGTGTTGAGTAGAAGGTTTCCTTCATCTCCTCCTCAGCGTCAAGGGTTGGAGCATATGCACAGATGACAGTAGCATATTGATTTCTATCGAGAGAGATGCATTGCCATGATACGCTCATTAACGCCATGAGGGAGTGAGGTAAGATGCTGAGTCAATTCACTCCTGATTGCAAATCCAACACCGTGCATTCATGGCTGGCCTTCCAGTCTGCCTTGCCAATAGAAGGTTTACCCTCCCCCATGCTCAGTCGGCTGTCCAGCTCCGGCTCTCCGGGGTTTCTTGAAGGGCAGCAATGTCAACCCGGAAACACTTCAGTTCGAGGGAGACTAAGGCTGTTCTTCTTTCAGGGCGATCAGTGTGTTGATTATCCAGGAGCGTTCGTACGTTCCAAGTTGCAAAGTATAATCTATAAGTATTTCGATCGCTAGGATGGTGATCCTGCTGGATGCAGTATTCCAGCCAAGAGTAGGTGGAACAGGCTATTTTTAGGGCACCTTTTCTAGCCCCCTCCCCATCATGGGGTGAGCAGAGCGGATCCTAAAAAGGGCTGCTCAGTCACAGAGAACGCTGCCGGGACACTCTTCTGTTCCTAAATCCAAGAGTGAGATGACTGAATCAGAACTCTGCCGCCTATCGTGCCGGTTTGAAACTAGGGACTTCCAGATCTCACTAATCCTGTCCCCGTCGCCTCTCGCCGATCGCCAAACGACTTGTGCGGGCTTGCAAAGTGATCCTTTAATAGACGCCTTGTGCGTGAAATCTTTTAACGTGGGAGTACTAGTGCACAGCAGTAAACACACGGTGCCTATGCAGGAAGTGGTCCAAATCCAATGGCAGGGAAAAACCCCGATGATCGGGGATCCAGTTTCTGCGGCACTACCACCAGCGTGATGAGATTTTTTGGGGGGGTTTACTCCCCTAGATCCGCTGAGTTCCGCAAGAAAAAACCAGGGGCAGCACATGGAGCCACTGTGGATGGTCTTCGGCATGGGAGAGGCTGGTTGGTGTGGCCCCTTGCTGATGTCGAGTTGGCCAATGTGTTACGCATCCCATGCCGCTGGATATGGGGGGACCAATCTGGGATGCCAAATTGACAACGGCCAGCCAGAGAGGTACTACCCCCCAGGGATCCTTGCCCCCAATATTCAGTTGAATATTTAGCATACAAATGTATATTCAGCTCTTAAACATGACCGAGGTCTGGACCACAGGGGCCTCAGAGTTGGCTGCGGCCATGGAGATGAACAAGACACTAATAGGAAGATAAGACAGTTCAATGACAAATGGAAGTTCAGGCGAGATTGGCTAGTTCATAGCAAAACCGAAAATACCATGTACTGCGAAGACTGTAGAAAGTCTGGCAAAGACAGGCACCAGTAATTTTAAACTCAAAACTATCCACGAAAAGTAAAATGCACACATCGGTACTATAACATCAAAACTGGCGAAGACGGCTGGTTCACTACAGGACAGCATTGCTTTCAAGTCCCTGGCTGTCATGAAGTCGGCTGAGCTGGAGAGGATGAAGCTGCTGTTTAGAAATGTTCACGCGATTGTAAAGAAGTTGATCTCATCCCAGCTATCAACTTATGGCATGCTGGAAGCCTCAGGTCACGAAGACCATTTTTCATGGACCATTCCGACTCATCTGATGATTAGATTAGATAAAACTTTATTGATCCCTTTGGGCAGGTTCTCTCAGGAAATTAAGAAAATGCAAGCAAGGGGGCAGTTGCTGTTTTGGAGAATGTGGGCATTGATCCCACTACCTCTTACATGCTAAGCAAGCACTCTACCACTTAAGCTAATTCCCCTGAATGTAATGAGAACATTTAATGTCTCTCTCTACACATGTTCACATACACACTATTAATAGATAATACATAATATACATAATAATACTTGATAATACACAATACTTGCATATCAAAACATCAAATGTTTTTCAATGATAAATGTTTTGAATTGAACTTTTATTATTATAATCAGTTCAGTTGTACTAAATGTTATTTTTCATATTATACGACAGGCACGTGCACACATAGGGCTTTAGGGGTGCTTGAGCCCCTGCCCTTTTTGCCTCGAATTAAATGTTGCCCTTTTAAAATAATAATAATAATAATAATAAATAATACAGTCCTAGGGCGGCACGGTGGTGTAGTGGTTAGCGCTGTCGCCTCACAGCAAGAAGGTCCTGGGTTCGAGCCCCGGGGCCGGCGAGGGCCTTTCTGTGCGGAGTTTGCATGTTCTCCCCGTGTCCGCGTGGGTTTCCTCTGGGTGCTCCGGTTTCCCCCACAGTCCAAAGACATGCAGGTTAGGTTAACTGGTGACTCTAAATTGACCGTAGGTGTGAATGGTTGTCTGTGTCTATGTGTCAGCCCTGTGATGACCTGGCGACTTGTCCAGGGTGTACCCTGCCTTTCGCCCATAGTCAGCTGGGATAGGCTCCAGCTTGCCTGTGACCCTGTAGAAGGATAAAGCGGCTAGAGATAATGAGATGAGATGAGAATACAGTCCTGTTAGAAGTTTAAAACAACGGCGGTACAAAAACTCCGCGGCAATCTACCAATTTTCTTGTAATCCAGGGTGGTTATGTGCGCTGAGCCGCCACTTCTCTGTCCATTGCTGCTCCGCTCGAGCGCGGCCAGAGAGAGGGCGTGCACGGCCAGAGAGAGGGCGCGCGTGGACGGGAGTGAGCGGGAAGAAGCCGCTGCGCGCGCTGCCACAATGATAACAGAGGAGACGTGACAGTGAGGCAGCTTGAACATGTGAGTTATGGTCTAACAGTTAGCCCTTTCAAACTGTATGCACATCACATTTGGGCGTTTGTAGGGCTACTGACATTTGGGCGAGTAATTTAAGTCTCTGTAGTTTAATAATCTGCTTGTTAACTGACGTGACCTGACCTGTTACTGTTCACAATCGATTGCCTTGGCCGACCCTTTTCACTCACGTGACCTTCGTAAACGCGACTGCCATTTTGGACATGAAGAAATAACGGTTTATGGCACAGACCCTTTCGGTTCTCGCTCATCTAGTTGCTACAATGACTGCTTAGACTGCAACAATAATACCTAACACACATTTAAGTATCCGTCGTAAAGACATGAAACTCATCGAGTGACGAGTGTGTTCATTGATAAGCTAATCCATCACACTGCCCTGGCGCTGTGTACAGTTTACCTTCTATGGTTTGTGCACTCACTATTTGCCATTACTTTCTCCAACCCAGTGTTCGAACTATGCCGATATTTTCGGGGGGGGTCCCCTTTTTTTCCCTTGGGGGGGGTGCTTGCGCTTGTCTCAGAGCGCGGATCTCCAAACACATGAGAAGCCTATCTTACGCACATATCACGCGAACTCCACACCTCCACACACGCATCGCATCTGAAGTCATAACTCATCAGGGGAAATCGTGTCCGTATTGGCATGTTCAAAAAACAACCTCGCGTCAACAATGATACCACACGCAAGAAAAAAAAAAACAGTCAGGCTACTCAACACATCTGATCCACAGCAGCACCAAAGCATCACTGGAAATCATGTCAACAACCAATCTTCCATTTCAACACGCGTCAACAAACAAATGGCACCACAAACATGAACGAATCGGTCAGGCTACTGATTCCAAACCCACAGCAGACGAATAATTAAATGCATCTTACCTTAAAGCAGAATCGACCACAAAGGAAGTCTGTTGGCACACTTCCTTTCTACTAGTTTGTGTCCCCAACCTGGCAGCAGCAGTCGTTGTCATATCGGTTTATTTTATCTTTGATGTAAACACAACACTTCGGATATGCAAATGCTTCCCGTTACACACGATTGCTATGTCAATAAACATCATTTTGCCAATATTTTAGAGACCATCTATCTTCTCTGTCGGTCAGCATCTGTCGGGATCCGATAAAATGATAAATCTTGCCTTGTGTGTTGATGGTTACTACATCCAGGTGCGCAACAATATAATGGCATGATGGAAGTCTTGCTGAAAGTAAAAACTTTCTTTGATGGCTATATTCCTTTCGATGCTTCACCGTCGTTCCTCGTTGTTGGCTGTGGTAGACTACTAGTAGTTCATGTCCAAAATGGCGGCCACGTTTGTTGTGACGTCACGTGAAAATGGGGAAGCTTACATTCTCCTCTTGTATATATAACTAGTCATTGACCTCTTCCACAACATGCTCAAATCAAATGTGGGTTATGTTTCAGAAAAAAACAATGTTATGTGTCAGTTGCTATTTTTGCTGGACGTTCCAAGCCTATGATAATGTGAGTGACAATTTTGCTGACACAAAAGAAATGGCAATTGCATATCACTTTCACCAACACAGGACACATAGCTAAGTACTTACCTTCCTATTAGTACGTTAATTTTAATTCTACATTTCCATTTTGGAAAGGACCGGGGGAAAAAAAATCATACACTTGCTGCCCTTTTTCTGACTTTGAGCCCCTGCCCCTCTATAATCCTGTGCACGTCCCTGTTATACGATATTTCATATTGTAAGGGGCTTGAATTTGAGTTCAATAAACAGAATACTCTGTTTATATTTTTGTCTGAATTGGTTGCATGTTTTCATATAGGGAGCTACCTTAACAGCACTGAATACTTGAGTGCTACTGTAGAGATACATTATACGCTGCCATTCATAATTAAATCTAGATCTTCCGAACTTTAACGTATCATGGTGAAGAAAAAACTGCGATTTCCTGGCAACAAAATTGTGGCTAGTGAAAAGGCTGAATGGCTAGTGACTCGGGAAAACCACTAGCCACAGTGGCCGGTGAGCAAAAAAGTTAATGTAAAGCCCTGATTTTATATATATATATATATATATATATATATATATATATATATAGGGCAGATACAAGAAATGATAATACCATTTACACATCAATCTGCTCATGGACACCAGAAAAAAATAGCCATTTGCTAAATCTGGCATATTTTGTCATAAATACTGATATTGATTAATGAGTATTGACCATTAATAACAAGTGACATTTAAGCACAATTGTCATATTACTGCATACCATAAACTATGTACTTGACTGTGTCATGCCAGATGTTTTTAGTGTAATAATGTCTTACATTTTTCAGTAACTTTTTATTCGAGACAAAAATGACAACACATCATGTTGTCATCATGCTACTCCAAAATGACCGACCCAAAACCAGGGCTCTGCCCCTTCTGCTACCTAAACCAGACCACTAAGTCCGAAAAAAGTGCTCTGAGCAGTTTTATTACATCATCCAGGTGTTAACTAGGCAATACCTCTACACTACATCCACTAAAAGTACACCAAGCAGCTAAGGGCTTTTACATGAGTCAGCTTGTTTGGTTCTTGGTAGTTCCCCTGGGCTAAATGTAAGACCTTTTTAACTATCTTTTTTGGCAATGGACTTAATCTCTGAGGTGATACAGTAAGTGCGTCTAAGTGTGTGGACCCCTATATCTTGCTCTGTTGTGAAGAATTTGTAAGGTCTCTCTATCAAAACATGAAATCAGGTTGTGAACCAGCTCAATATATCCATCCATCCATTATCTGTAGCTGCTTATCCTGTTCTACAGGGTCACAGGCAAGCTGGAGCCTATCCCAGCTGACTATGGGCGAGAGGTAGGGTACACCCTGGACAAGTCACCAGGTCATCGCAGGGCTGACACATAGAGACAAATAACCATTCACACTCACATTCACACCTACGGTCAATTTAGCCAGCTCAATATATTGTGCCATTATTGAGAAAATATATTTAGTCATCAAAGCACAGGCACACAGGCACAGATCGAGTCTCTGGGTTGATCATGAGTTTGGGTTATTCTCAGTGTAGGGTTTCACATGTTGACCATGTGGGTTTCCTCTGGTTTCCACCCACCTCCCAAAAACAAACCAGTAGGTAGATTAGCAAAACTAAATTGATCCTCATCTTGTATGTGTGTGTGTGTTGTACTTGCTACATATTGAGGACTGGAGCATTTTTTTTTTTTTACCAGCAGAGTGAGGACATTTTTGGGAAGTGAGGACATTTTGGTTGGTCCTCACTTCTTCAAAGGGATGTTTGAGAGTTAAGAGAGTTTTAGGGTTCAGGCTAGAATTAGGCTTGGGTTAGGGTTAGGGTAGGGGTGGGCTTAGGGATTTAGCTATGATGGTTAGGGTTATGCAGGAGCTAGGTAATTCATTATGTCAATGAGAGTCTCCACAAAGATAGAAGTGCAAGTGTGTGTGTACTGAAAATCATCCATTTTATCTAAACAAATACCTAGCTGGGGCGGCACGGTGGTGTAGTGGTTAGCGCTGTCGCCTCACAGCAAGAAGGTCCTGGGTTCGAGCCCCGGGGCCGGCGAGGGCCTTTCTGTGCGGAGTTTGCATGTTCTCCCCGTGTCCGCGTGGGTTTCCTCCGGGTGCTCTGGTTTCCCCCACAGTCCAAAGACATGCAGGTTAGGTTAACTGGTGACTCTAAATTGACCGTAGGTGTGAATGTGAGTGTGAATGGTTGTCTGTGTCTATGTGTCAGCCCTGTGATGACCTGGCGACTTGTCCAGGGTGTACCCCGCCTTTCGCCCGTAGTCAGCTGGGATAGGCTCCAGCTTGCCTGCGACCCTGTAGAAGGATAAAGCGGCTAGAGATAATGTGATGTGATGTGTGAAATACCTAGCTAATATACTTTTACTATTCAGATTTTCTTACTCTTCTAAATTTCTGATTTAGCTATTTTGTTTATTGAGCCCTGATCAGTACCAGAAAAAAATGGTGGTTAGATTCAGGTGGAGTTTGAGCAAAAATCCGAGACCAAACAAAAGACCGGAAACTCTTCCAAAATGTTAATACATTTTCTACTCTATAAATCCCCCCTTCCTGCTTCAAATTTTTGTAATATATCAGAAACAGAAATTGTTCTGTATGCCGTAGATACACAGTATTTTTACAGAAATTTATCTTGCATTTTCCACCAGCAGTGTTCCAAAAGAAGCCCAATGTAGTGTTCTATTTATTTATTTGTTTGTTTGTTTTACTTCTTCCCAAAAAATAATACCAGCATTATAATGAGGATCCACAGCACTGCATCCCAGTTTCATAGTAGATTTTGATAGCATGTCCTGTGAACTTTTATGATCTACCCATAATCTAACAAACCCAAAAGCTGAAGTAAATTAGATAAAATATTATTAGGTGGCTAATCTTGTCAACTATAAGAACAGTTTCTTGATTTGGGAAGGACATCATTGTTTTGAAGTGTACTTATATTGCTTACTCAGTCACATTAGAGAGAAGCTTTCCAGAAACTTTATACAGTCTGTGCCTTGTAGGATATTGAGTAACAACTCCAAACAGAAAAAAACAAAACAAAAACAAACCATAATTCTCACCTGAACAGTCCAACCCACTGCCACGGAAGCCTTGCTTGCATTTGCACTTGTATGATCCTTCAGTGTTTATACACTCTGCATGACGGCTACATTTATGAGTGTTGGCAAGACACTCATTGATGTCTGAAAGTTTAAGATAAGATAAGATAAGATAAGATAAGATAAGATAAGATAAGATAAGATAAGATAAGATATAAATGGAGAATATTACATTGTGGTTTGAAGGTATGAAGTTTATCTTCGAATGGTGAATGTATATATCATGAGTGAGAGAAGTGAATGAGTATTTTTCAACATGAGAAGATAAACTTCATATCTTCAAACCTCCATGGAATGTTCTTTATATTATATGAACACATCCACCAAAAAAATACACAAGTTAATCAAAAGAATTTTAATTTTGAACCAGTTCACCATTTTGACAATGCAAGTCTAGTCAGCAGGAAAACACTGGGAGTGATGTCATCGGAATGAAATATCAGGAATTATTATACATACAGGACACTTTTTCGATTGAATAAAAACGTGTATTTTATTCCCTTCTAGCAGGTTTCACTTATTTGGTTTGATAGCATGCAATATTGTTAGCATATTGTTTATCCTATATGTATTACGCCATTTTACCCAAAAGAGAATGAGTGTTGTATATGGTTTACGGGACTGCATGGTTGTCAAGACAACATGAGGTCACACATCAGAGACGTAAAACTGTTAACATTAGCGAGTGACTGTGCTTTGTTAAATATGGAAGATTTTGAGAGAATTTTGAAGGAGAAAGAACAGCAAAAAGGAATGTGTATGTATAATAATATTGGCTGGCTTTTTTTCGTGCCATATCAGATATATTCTATTCAGCTAGCATGATATTGAACTTGTCTTTGACTTGTTCAGTATTATGCTAGCTGAATGGAATATATCTGATATACCATTCAATGCCAGCCAATATTATTTAAATATGTAACTCAGATCTGCAATGTATTTCAGATGAAAAATGCGAGTTTTTCAACATGAGAAGATAAATTGCATATCTTCAAGCCAACATGTGATGTTCTTTTTAGTATATAGACACATTCACAGCAAAAAAGTACCCAAATTTATCAAAACAATTCATCAATTTCCTCACAAATGACATATAGAGATTTAGGTCATGATTTTCGTTATTCATGTCCTGGATGTAGCTCGTATGAAAAATACGAAAGGCATATTTCCCAGTAAAACACTCATGTCCGTATAATAAAATATAATAGTTTTCTGCTTAACATTTTGTCCTGGTTTAAAATAATATGACAATGTTTGATTAAATAACAACAGTTAGCTCCTTCTTAACTGTGACAGACAGGGTTTGTTGTTTTACCTATGCAGTCATATTTTCCACTGATGTATTTTAGATCATAACCCGCTTGGCACTTGCAGTAGTAGCTCCCAAAGGTGTTGACACATTCACGGTTGTATGGACACTGGTGCTTTCCGGTTATACACTCATTGATATCTAAATGAAAGAAAACGTTTCAACAGTTATTGCACTGGCAAAAATGAAAAAAAAAACCACATACAGACCATAGAGATGTGAAGAAGTGAAATTCTTGGTGCTTGGCCCCCTAATAATGGACATGTAAAGATGTGCACCATAAAGATTCCTCTGCTTGGCCCCCTAATAATGGTCAACAATGGTTAATTATTATGAGCATTTCTCACACCCAAAGACCAACCTGAAAATTAAATATATATTATACTATGTAGTCTTTTATGCTATATTTAAATGATACATAAAATACATGCATAAGTGCATAAACTGCAGTTGAAAAATATTTGGTGACTCCTATTTTCATTTTTAATATTTTCTTATGTATAAATTTCACACTCACCAACACATGTTTTTCCATCTGAACTGAGTTGTAAACCAGTTGAGGGACAAAGGCAGCGAATTTCCCCCTGAACTTCCTCACATCCATACTGACAATGAGCCAAAGAGCAAGTCCTCGAATCTGTCCAACAACATACCAAATCTAATAGTATACTTTTGCAACTTGAAATCCCAGAAGTCTACTACAGTCAGTAATTGTACACACGTATAGTGAAATGAGAGTATAGGAAATATATAGTAAATTATTTGGGCACTTACTTGCACAAGACCCATCAGGCATTAACATGTATCCATTTAGGCAATAGCACATGTAGCTACCGAAGGTGTTCATACAACGATGCTCACATGGGCGGGGCTTCAACCCACATTCATTTAAATCTGGGGATGTAAACAGTCAGGAATTGATTATTTACAATCTCTAGCTAGTGTCTAAGCTTAAATAATTAAAAAAAAAACACACTTAAAAAAGGTGAGTCCACTCAGACAGTTAACTAACTAGTAATATTATCTAGCTAAATGCCATCATTGGAAATTCTACAAACAGCTTAAGAAGTGAAAAACAATGTAAATATGACTAGTAATCAAGTTAACAGTTTATTTACACTGTAAATGTACTGCTTGGTATGTACTGCAAATGACTGCCAATGCTACATTTTTAGCTAGCTAAATTTAATAATTTAATAATAATGCAAAAGAAGTCATAAATTTAAGTTTATAAATCTAATCTTCAATTAAAAATATGATAGAATAACAAGGACACAGTTAGAAATTGTTAACTGAATGGAACCAGAAAATTATTACTGCTAATCAAAAACTTTTTTTTTTTTTTGTAGCATCAGGTTCAAGGTAAGTTCACTCAAAAAAAAAAAAAAATCCTTGACTACAAACCTTGACTACATGTTATGCCAGTGTATCCCGGAAAACACTTGCACTTATTTGGCCCAGCACACTCTCCATGCTTACATCCAAATTCACACTGAGCTGAAAAAAGAGCTTTCATTATTAGCAAATGGAAAGTTCAGAATGATTTTGAGTCATTTAAATGTCTCGCTACTTATGAACAAATGGTATGCTTGTAAAAGTCACAATTTCTAGAAAATACTTTTAGCTATGTAATTAACCAAGTAGCTAAAAATGTTCACAATCATGAATGAAACAACTTTTAATTTAACTCATTTTGCAGAGTAAGTGATCTTTAACTCAGAGATCTGCAAATGTAATGTTAGCTAAAGTTAGATTTTGCTACAGTACTTTTAGGATTTAGCCCAATGTACTGATTCTTGTAGAGTAGCTATTAACTCATACGCTAACAGCTAATTAACTCATTAGCTCGCTACTAAGAGGGAGTCATAATTTGGAGTTCTCATATCAAGTGACTTTTCTTTGAAACTCTCTACTTAAAGTACATTACAATTTTTAATCCATCCTGTATTTACAAATTTTAACAAATCGTGTAACATCACATTTTACGTACATACAGTGGTGCTTGAAAGTTTGTGAATCCTTTAGAATGTTCTATATTTCTGCATAAATATGACCTAAAACATCATCAGATTTTCACACAAGTCCTAAAAATAGATAAAGAGAACCCAGTTAAACAAATGAGACAAAAATATTATACTTGGTCATTTATTTATTGAGGAAAATGATCCAATATTACATATCTATGGGTGGCAAAAGTATGTGAACCTCTAGGATTCGCAGTTAATTTGAAGGTGAAATTAGAGTCAGGTGTTTTCAATCAATGGGATGACAATCAGGTATGAGTGGGCACTCTGTTTTATTTAAAGAACAGGGATCTATCAAAGTCTGATCTTCACAACACGTTTGTAGAAGTGTATCATGGCATGAACAAAGGAGATTTCTGAGGACCTCAGAAAAAGCATTGTTGATGCTCATCAGGCTGGAAAAGGTTACAAAACCATCTCTAAAGAGTTTGGACTCCACCAATCCACAGTCAGACAGATTGTGTACAAATGGAAGGAAATTCAAGACCATTGTTACCCTCCCCAGGAGTGGTCGACCAACAAAGATCACTCCAAGAGCAGGGTGTGTAATAATCGGCGAGGTTCCAAAGGACCCCAGGGTAACTTCTAAGCAACTGAAGGCCTCTCTCACATTGGCTAATGTTAATGTTCATGAGTCCACCATCAGGAGAACACTGAACAACAATGGCGTGCATGGCAGGGTTGCAAGGAGAAAGCCACTGCTCTCCAAAAAGAACATTGCTGCTCATCTGCAGTTTGCTAAAGATCACGTGGACAAGCCAGAAAGCTATTAGAAAAATGTTTTGTGGACGGATGAGACCAAGATAGAACTTTTTGGTTTAAATGAGAAGTGTTATGTTTGGAGAAAGGAAAACACTGCATTCCAGCATAAGAACCTTATCCCATCTGTGAAACATGGTGGTGGTAGTATCATGGTTTGGGCCTATTTTGCTGCATCTGGGCAAAACAGCAAAATGTTGTGGAAGGACCTGAAGTAAGCAGTTCATGTGAGGAAACCCACCAACATCCCAGAGCTGAAGCTGTTCCATATGGAGGAATGGGCTAAAATTCCTCCAAGCTGGTGTGCAGGACTGATCAATAGTTAACGGAAACATTTAGTTGCAGTTATTGCTGCACAAGGGGGTCACACCAAATACTGAACACAAAGGTTCACATACTTTTGCCACTCACAGATATGTAATATTGGATCATTTCCCTCAATAAATAAATGTCCAAGTATAATATTTTTGTCTCATTTGTTCTCTGGGTTCTCTTTATCTACTTTTAGGACTTGTGTGAAAATCTGATGTTTTAGGTCATATGCAGAAATATAGAAAGTTCTAAAGGTTTCACAAACTTTAAAGCACCACTGTAATTTATTTTCTTGTGCCAATTGAAAACAATAAAATCCCTCTGAGAGATAAAATTAATTGAAGGAAAATGCCAAATTATTTTTAAAACTTATACATTATATTTTATATGTCATATACCTTCACACTGGCCTTTTGTATTTTTCTTCCACCCATGGCAGCACTCCAGACGATTGCCATAGCGACATACACCTTGTAGATTTCCGACAGATACTTGTCTGCTTTGTCTTAGATGCAAACAAACACATACGTTAAGCTTTCTCACAAGTTCTA
Organism: Neoarius graeffei; assembly: GCF_027579695.1. NCBI lineage: Eukaryota > Metazoa > Chordata > Actinopteri > Siluriformes > Ariidae > Neoarius > Neoarius graeffei. Next base: position 13,652,565 of record NC_083581.1, read on the forward strand.
CATTCCAACAAGGACTGTGTGATATTTACACAATATAACTGTTTGAAAACTTTAGCAAAGCTAACTAAACAATAAAAGTGTGCTGAATAGGGCAATGCTTATATTAAGCTAGCTTGGGTTAAAACAGTGCTTAGCAAACAATATGGTTATTAATTACATGATGCACAATGTTGTAATTGTTCAGAAACTATAGCTAAGCTTGCTAGATACACTGTGACCCTGCTATAACGAACTCCTTGAGGGACATCCAAATAGTTGGTTATACCAAAAAGTTCATAATACTGAAATGGACCTACTTTCATACCAAACACTCACTTTTAAGGCCCAGTCACACAGCCGATCACGCATAAATCACGTATAAATCACGTATAAAGTTGGCTTGTGCGTGATTGTCAGTGGAGAAATTGACCATTTTTTTGGGGGGGGGTGTGGTCGAAAATCACCGATTAATTGCGCATGAACTACGTACAAATCACTTACAATCACTTACAAATCACGCACATCAGCGCATAGGGTCAAAAGAGGGACAGTTTCTGGTTTTTTGTCAGTGATTGTCAGTGGATATCAGTGAAATGTACGTGTTACTACAGCGAGACATGCGTGATATGTGCGTTATTCGTCAATGAAAAGTCATCGACGTGCGCGGTAGTGGTAAATTTCTTGCGATCAACCACTAACGGTCCACGCATATGTCGCGCATTGTCCGCGTCAGAACTACGGCAAAGGACGCACGAATTACGTTAAACGGCACACAATCGCGCATACTTGTGCGTGATCAATATTTTTGAGCAGCTCAAAACCTGGAATTGCGCACAAACCCGATTCGTCGAACATCCACTGACAACTACTGATGCTCCACGTCAAAAAAACTTATGAATTACGCACAGCACTGATGAATCGCGCACGACTCAAAATTTATGCGCAATTCATGCGTAAATCGTAAGTTTTGGCTGTGTGACTGGGCCTTTACGTAAAACAAGACCAACGGTGTTTAATTTATATTTACACTTAATTCACTTACATATTTATGAAGTAAAGGAAAAAAGTCACTCTTCAGTAAAGGAAATAAGCCACACTCGCTGTCTTTTGATTGCCATATCTTCTTTCTTTTCAGTCCATCCATGCATGAAGTCTCTGAGATTTTTTTTCTTTAAAAGTTGAAACTGAAATGTTCAGGATACCATATTCTTTAGACAAATTTGTTGCTTTCTCATGTTGTTTTCTAGACGGTCCAGGATAGGTTTGTCTTTGATGGTGTCATGTCCGTGCACAGCAGTGCATCTTGAACTGCTACTCATACATGTGCACAGCACTATTAGGACTAATTACCATGCCCCTATTCTGGATTAGAGCACAATCACAGCGCGCACATAAGGACTCTCATTATACACAGACTTTGTGAAGTACGCTTTATCTTGTGTCTCACAGTACCAAGTCTTTTGTATCACTGTGTTGATATTCTGGTTTCCAACTCTGTTTTGTATTTTGGGTTTTTGTCTCAGCCTTTGATATCCTGTCTGTGCCTCACTTGACCGTTGCCTGTCTCTCGACTCTGATTTTTGATCACTGATTTGGATCTGTTTGCCAGCATGTTTTTAAATAAAATTTTTCCAGTGATTACATCCAACTACTGCCTGTGTTTTCTGACAGACAGAGAGTATCTTACATTTTCGAGTAGCCATGAGAACAGTACTTACAGAGTAAAGACTTGAGTAAAACTGCTTTTAGCTCATAAAATAAAGTCCTTTTAAAGAATTTTTTAAGTCAATGATCACTGTTCTCAATAATTGTTGGTGATCGACACCTAGGCAAGGCTCGTTAAGCCTTTGTTTTATGTCATTAACACTTATTATTAATTTGACTATGGACTTTACTTATTGTTTGTTTTTGGAGGGAAGAGGAGCGCATGGTTCAGTGATGTTTGTTGAAGACTGACTCATTGTCACTAAAGGTGGGAGACACAAATTTAGTTCATCATATGCAAATGTTTATAGTCAAAGAATGTTATAGTGGGGTTGCAGTATACCTAGAAGTGTGCTAATTTTAGCTAGCTAACTACTTAGCTTACCTAGCATTAAAAGCTAACATTAGACTACTATTGTATAATTGACAGCAGGTTTTTGACATAGGGTGTTCAAATTTAAAAGTAAACGCAAGCTCTGTTTATATGTACGTCATTCAAAAACATGATATTGGGTTGGACAATGATTGCATTGAATTTATTACTTTAAAAATAAAACCCAAAACTATTTATTAATTAAATTTTATTCATTAATATATTAATCTTCTTTTTTCAGCTATTCCTGTTAGAGGTCACCACAGTGGATAATGTCCCTCCATCATCTCCTGTCCTCCGTATCTTCTTCTGTAGCACCAACCGTCCTCATGTCCTCCTTCACCACATCCAGAAATCTCTTTGGTCTTCCTCTTTTCCTTCTACCTGGCAACTCCATTTCCAGCATTCTTTTCCCAATACGCCCTGGATCTCTCCTCTGTATGTGTCCAAACCATTCCAATCTCACTTTTCTCACTTTGTCTCCAAACTGTCCTACATGTGCTGTCCTTCTAATATACTCATCTCCCATCCTGTCCAACTTTGTCTTTAATAACTTTAATAATATTAATACAGGGCGGCACGGTGGTGTAGTGGTTAGCGCTGTCGCCTCACAGCAAGAAGGTCCTGGGTTCGAGCCCCGGGGCCGGCGAGGGCCTTTCTGTGCGGAGTTTGCATGTTCTCCCCGTGTCCGCGTGGGTTTCCTCCGGGTGCTCCGGTTTCCCCCACAGTCCAAAGACATGCAGGTTAGGTTAACTGGTGACTCTAAATTGACCGTAGGTGTGAATGTGAGTGTGAATGGTTGTCTGTGTCTATGTGTCAGCCCTGTGATGACCTGGCGACTTGTCCAGGGTGTACCCCGCCTTTCGCCCATAGTCAGCTGGGATAGGCTCCAGCTTGCCTGCGACCCTGTAGAAGGATAAAGTGGCTAGAGATAATGAATGAATGAATGAATGAATGAATATTAATACATAAATATTATGTATTAACATTATTAATAACTAATGTTAATCTATTATTTATTAATTTGTTAATCTGGTATATTTATTTTTTAAAGCTTGAGTTATGTGCCTCCTTCTTTTTTAAACTTTGACTTCAGTTTTATTTGTATAACAGTGGACATTGTCATAAAGCAGCTTTGCTGAAATATATAAATTCCAGATATAAATTTTACCTATATGAATTTATAAATTTATCTCTAATTAATTTGATTAATGTGACTCATGAATAAAGAAAGCCCTGACTTAACTGAATTTATGCTATAATTAAACAGAGTGTGAAACACACACACACACACACACACACACACACACACACACGTTAAGATAAAGAATGACTTCCTGCAAACTCTGGCCATGACATACAGAAGACTTTATTTACAATAAAAGTTTTATGCACATTGAATATTGTGTGTATCAGACATTGTGTGTGGTAGTGGATGCCTGTTTTGTATGTAATGTTGGAATTACAGTAATTACCAGTTTCTGAATTGTAATAATGTGCGCTGTTTGGGAAGTGATGCTCCAACTGGTGATTGAAGTTTTGAATGGTTCAGGATGGGGAAGTGTCGTGTTAAAATTGCGATAATTACAATATGCCAATTCTGTTTGTAAACAGACTCCTGAAATAGCTGCTTGTTAAAAAACACACAAAACATTGACACGCATTTCTCTAAAACACGTTAGTGTCATTTGCCTGTTTGTTGAGGCTAAATGCTAAAAAAGATAAACTACATTATGGTATTAACTCTCCTTACAGTAGCCATTGTTTTTAACTTGGGAAGCTGGGGTTTTGGTTTTATTTGTTTATCACCACGTGTGTGGTGATGAATTATAACTTGTAGTTCCTGCACTGGGCCACATTTGTCTTTTATTATAACTGTGTTTGAATTTTTTTGTAGGCCAAAACAAACTAAAATTTCCTCCCTGATTTACAAAAAACTGGCTTTACTCTGATCCTTTTTTTTAAATGGTTGTGTTTACATTGATAAAAAGTGAACCAACTAGAAATTACAACATGAGTGCACAGGACAGCTGATTTGCATTTAACCACATGCACAAAACTCCATAAAAAGCAAAGAGAGATGAAAATGACAAAATGATGACTAAATGGAGAAAGAGGGGACTCTCCTGCCTTTCATAAGGTGCTATTACTTTTGTTAATTTATGAATTTGTTTTGCATCCTGTTTTCATTCAAGTCATTAATATGAAACAAATGACTTTTACAAAATGTTAATTAAATCACTGTTGAAATAGATGATTTTAAACTTTGATCTGAAGCCAATTAATTGAGATTCACTTTAGTGAGTTTCCTTTTAAGGAAATGTACCGTATGCAAAGTCAGGAGTGAATACAGAATACAGATTCCCCACCCCCCACCCCCAATCCCCCAGTAACTGGGCTTGAAAGTTAAATCCTCCTGTGAACAATTTAAAAAGAATTTGTTTTCATTTGTATCCAGTGCAATAAATGAGGTCCTCAATGTGAATGCAATCTTACACAAAGGTTATGCTTTCAAAATAGTATTTTATTGCCCTTATTACACTTATAAATAGTGTCATTCACCATTTTGAAAAGTGAACAATTCATTTTATGTTAATTTGATTCCTAAGGTAATATCTAAAAAACATTGGCTCAAACTAATGAAGCAATAAACCAGACCTTAAGATGGAGAGGAGGATTTAACACAGGGGGAGGTCAGAGTGTTATAAACAGACCTGGAATGCAACCTTGATTTTGGCTGTGAAGGACTACAAGGAATCCGAGAGCCAAAATAGTGTAAAGAAGAGAATATGAGACACTAACAGGTGGCTATGCTACATTTAGACGTCCGTTGCTCCTGAAATAACATTAAGCCCACAGTTAAAATATGAGCTTAGCATGTCAACAAAGCAACATTGGATTCTCTTGAGAAATTATGTACAGTATGTTGCCTTTCTGTTGTCTTATTAGCATTCATATTAACAGCCAGTGTGAATGGAAGTGATTTATATTCTGCAATAATGTATACAATTGTTCTATGAACAGACTGTAAAGTTATGACAATAACGGTAGTATAACATCAGTAGTGCCTATTAAACACACACACACACACACACACACACACACACACACACATACTAGTATATATATATATATATATATATATATATATATATATATATATATATATGTGTGTGTGTGTGTGTGTGTGTGTGTGTGTGTACACACACGCATATTTCAAGAGAATAATTTAACAGCTCATCACATATCAATTCCTAGCATTAGCATCATCTGTTCTTCCTGAGATAAGCATAAGACTTAAAATTATGAGCAATAAATGTGGGATACTTTAAAGATGCAGAGCTGTGGAAACTGAAAATGCTATATTGCTATTTTGCGAATATTGTGAGTTCTTAGCAGTTAGCATTTGAGCAGTAATTCTTTGTGAGGTAAACTCAAGGCAAAAGTAATGTTAATAAAGTAGAATAAATAAATGTCAATTCACAAAAATTGCTTTTTATCAGTATCTTGGAAAACTTTTTTTAGACATTTAAAGCTTTTGCATTAAATGTTCTTGCTGAAGTACTCTAAACTACAATTTATGGCAGTAAAATGGAGGAAACCATAAACAGAGTGCAAGATAAAAATACATTTTATGGTGTACTTTGATTTTAAAAAAATAATGTATATTGTTTATCAACATAGGCTACTATATTTGGTGTTGCAATTAGTGGCAGCTATTCTTCCTGAAGGGGAAAAAACCTTAAAATGGGGTGAACTTAAAAGATGTAGTGCTGTAGAAATTGCACTGTATTGATCAAGTTAGCGGATAGCATTTGAGCAGTAATTCTTTCTGAGGTAAATTCAAAGAAAAAACAGCATCAATTAATTAAGTAGAACAAATAAATGTTAAAATGTAAAATTATAATAATTTATTTACATCTATATTAGTATATTGTAAAATTGTTAGCCTTAGCATTAATTATTCTTACCAAGGTAGTCTAAAACATAACATTTATCATGATAAAACAGACAAGGTAAACAGAGTTCATGAAATGCATTTTATAGTGGAAAGTTTGATAAAAATGGATGGAACTAGCTTGCTACTGTATTTTATTAAGATCATCTGTTGTTAGCTATTAGCATTTGAGTAGTACTTCTTCCTGAGTTAAATTCAAAGCAAAAGCAGCATGAATTAAGTAAAATAAATGTTAAAATGTAACACTGCATGAATGGAAGCCTTGTATGGTATGTTGTTAATTTACTTCTATATTAGTATGTTGTAAAACTGTTAGACTTAGCATTGATTATTCTTGCTAAGGTAGTTGAAGAAGTAGAAATTATAACACTAAAATCAAGGGAAAGGTAATCAACGTTCGCTAAATATATTTTATAGTGAAACGTTTGATACAAACATGCATTTGCTGTTAGGATTATCAGCAACTATTTTTTTCTGAGGTAAATGTAAACTTGTTTGACAACTTAATTGTTTTCTCTTATTTTTATCTCAGAAAATAAGTGACTAAAAGTGTGACCACATAATGATGCTGTAATTTATTAAATCAGCTGTTTAAAAAAAAGGATAAGACATAATGTTTAGACTGGCCAATTCCTAAAGTGATTTTACTGACTTTATAAGGATAGTAATAAATAAGTCATTGAGGCTATGTGTTATGATAAAGAGCATACATAATGATAGTATAATTAAAAATAAAAATAAATAAATCAACCAGGGCATTCTGGTAGATTGCAGTTCATACATGGATTCATCACACAACTGAATGGTGCATCAGTGTCAGGTTTAATCCATGAACTCTTCAGAAATGCTGAGGAATACTGTTCTAGTTTCTGATGAAAACTTACCTGTAAGCAGTACATGCAGGAAAAATGTACAGCATGAATGCCAGAGAGCCAATCCATGTGCAGGACTTCATGACTAAGATCTCTCTCTCTCTCTCTCTCTCTCTCTCTCTCTCTCTCTGAGTCTTTTGTTCTCTTTTTTCCTCTTCTTTAAGGTTCAGACAAAAGAAATACAACCAGAGTCTCAGACAAACATCTCCAGACTTGTATTGAGATTCTCTCTCTCTCTCTCTCTCTCTCTCTCTCTCTCACACACACACACACACACCACCACCACCACCACCAGACTCAAATTCCAGAGTGCATCTGTTTTTAGGAAGTGGTAGGAGGTCTAAAAAAAGGGGAAGTGTTAATATCTGTGCTTTTTTTTGTACCTGGAATTCCATCCATCCAGGAAGTGGTGATTGATGGGAGTCCTTTTAGCCTAAGGGAGTTTGCCTTCTTTCCCAAAGAAATATGTGGCAAACAGGAATCTGTGACTATAACAGTAACATTTGTATGTTTTTTTTTTCTAACAAGAAAAAGCATTTTAATTTTTTGGAGTTATTTTAATTAATAAGACAAAATAATGATGGATGAAAAGGTTTCTCTGTAACAACCTCCTTATTTTTGTGAGATAAAGACTGTTTGTAGCTGTTACACTGTAAGTGATAACAAGAGCTAACTTGCTTCACAGACATTCCACAACATTAAATGTAACTATAAATGGATAAAACATTGATGCTTTAATAAATATAGAATTGTAATCACTGGCAAGTTGCTCTGGAATAAGAAGAATAAATCACTTCAGGATGTTTGGGCTGCCAACTCTCACGCAATGAGCGTAAGACACACGCATTTGATTGTTTTCACACGCTCACACGCCATACCTCCGATTTCTCACACTAGAAAAAAATCTAGTTTATCTATCTGATCTAAGCTACCCATTGCGTCGCGCTAACCACTTGCGTTTGGTCAATTACGCCTTACGCACGGCTAAACAGGCAGAGAGGTGTTCCCTTCTGTACACACTCCCCTATGGTAGGTGGCGCATCTAATGATGCTGCACTCGCCGGAAGTTGGATAATTGCCTACCATCAATTTAGAGGAAGAGGAGAGAGAAGAAGGTATCCGAGTTGAAGACGGGTGTCTCAGACAGGTTTGTACATATGCATGCCAATGTGTGGTGTTACTGGCGTAATTATGAACTTATATAAAGTTTCTTAATCGTTTTAGCCTATAAGTGTTGTGAGAATATTTAATGCCATATCGAGAGCTGTGTACTAGGCATGCTAAATCATTATAGGCCTGCTGCCGTGCCACAGGCTCTATCTTCCCCAACAAGCAGCACGGGAGAGCGCCTCCTTAGCACACGTTTATTAAGGCGCATTTTTAGTTTGTTTACTGTATGTTATCATACTTTATGACTTTATTTGAAGCCATACTGGAAATGTTGTAAAATAAAGCAAGTAAGAGATAATATTACACATGCAAGAAGAGCCATTAGCCACCATACCTATTGTTTATTTACAGGGTATTTATTTTTAATTATTTATGATGTATGTAATTGCTCAGTTAAAGTAAATAAAGCATGGTCACCTGTAATATCAAAGAACTTGAACTTGTGAATAATTAAAAAAAAGACAGAGAACAATATACTGAGGAGACAGGGTTTCAAAGAGGGCAAGACAGGTAGAGAATATTTGTCAGATAACAGGCCCTGATGAATGCTCTATTACTAATAAGAAACATAGATAAGAAATAAATTAATAAGAAATATATTAATATAGCTTATTTAAGTATGACCAAAATTTTTAAGCCCAACTTTGTGTGCACATTCCCACCTATGGCCAAGGTTCAGCTTTTTGTGTTTCAATACTGTTCAAACTTAATTATTTTAATGTTTCTTGTAGCACATGCACATTTTGCTTACTGTTTAAGCATTTTATTTGTTCTTTTGCTGTTGATATTTTTCCCCATGCCAATCTTCTGCTGAACCCAGTGGTGGGGAAAGCCCTTAAATGCATAATGAATAGTCAGTGAGGGACAATCTTATTTTTTGCAACAGTTATTAAAAACTTAACATTTAGTTTCAATTCAGAAGGTGTTTAGGCTTAGCTGATGAAATATTTTCAAACATGAACTTGCCTTTAAATCTGAAACACAGGTCTATAGGGCTACAGGAACATTGGCAGTCATCTGTATGGGGGCTTTTAAGCCAAAACTTGGTGCTTTTGTTGGCCACAAGCTGAAGGCCTGGCAAGTCAGGGTGTGTAAGAATGTAGGTATGGCACAGCAGGCCACTCCAAAAATCCACCAGAATGCAGGAACATCTACTAAATCCAAAATCTCAAACACCCCCCCTCCCCCCCATTGTCCATCTCCAGTTGGACGACCCACAAACAAAACACCAGAATGCAGGGGGACAAGTGAATATCAAACTGAATACAAAATTCCCACTTACTGCATGGTGTGAGGAAAAATTTTGCCGTCGACCCCCCCACCAAAAGAAAAATCTCACTCCAAGGAATTTCGAAAAGTTGGCAGCCTGGGATGTGATTTATTACATCTACAGTAAACTAAACATTATATGGTTTCAAATAAAAGGCTGTAACCTACTTGATATTCTTCTTAAATGAACTTATCTATTAAGTGAAATTGTAGCTCAAATGACAGACATATCTGGTATATCATTAAATAAGTATTAAAATGATTTCTTCTTCAGTGCCATGTCAAAAACATGCTAATGCCAAGCCATTTATCCTATTATTGATTATTACTTTGTTATTAGGTGGACACATGGTAGTGGGACTAACCAAGTTATTTGGTGCCTCCTGAAGGAAGGGTCAAGTGCCCCAAGACCTGAAGGACGCTTCCATCATCCATCTCTACAAGCACAAAGGAAGCCAATCCCAGTGTGACAATCACCATGGCATATCATTACTCTCTATAGCAGGAAAGACCTTTGCTAGAGTGGTACTGAACCGATTGATCAACAATGGAACCCGAAGAATCCACCCTGAGTCTGAGTGTGGTTTTTGTAGTAATTATGGTACTGTTGATATGATCTTTGCCTATAGACAGCTGCAGGAAAAATGTTTGGAGCAAAACAAACCACTCTACATGGTATTTGTAGGCTTAACAAAAGCATTTGATACTGTCAGCAAGGTTGGTTTATGGAAGCTGCTCCATAAAGCAGAATGCTCCATAAAGCAGGATGCAGATTGATTGCTATCATTTGATCATTTCATGATGGCATGATGGGCCGAGTTTCAGATCAAAGCAAGTTCTCTGAACTGTTCAACATTACCAGTGGCACCAAACAAGGTTGTGTATTAGCCCCTACACTGTTTGGTATTGTGTTTGGACTCATGCTGCAGTACACGTTTCATGACTTGGAACTTAGCATGTATCTTCAAGTGAGATGAGATGGTGGAATGTTCAACCTAAGACGCTTCTCAGCCCACACTAAGATAACCGAGATGCTGATTCGTGACCTATTGTTCACGGATGACTGTGCACTTTTGGCCCACAGTCTTGAGGATGTAAAAGCCATAGTTTACAGGTTTGCAACTGTGGATTCACAATCAGCATAAAGAAAACTGATGTGATGTACCAGCCGTGTCCAGGTGGCAACCATTATGACCTAGTAATAACAGTTGAAGGCAAGAACTTGACATCAGTACAAAGCTTCTACTATCTCGGAAGTGTGATGCTGAACAATGGTTCCCTAGACAGTGAAATCACCAACCGCATATCCAAAGCCAGCATAGCATTTGGCCATTTGACAGATTGATTGTGGAAAAGCCACAATATAAAGCTGACAACAAAGATCAGTGTCTACAGAGCCACTGTACTGTCCTCTCTTCTATACGAATGTGAAACGTGGACTTCTTACAGAAAGCACATATGGCAATTTGAGGAATTCCATATGTGCTGTCTTTGCAGGATTTGCAATATCCGCTGGCAGGTCCGCATACCCAACACCACTGGTCAGGAGATGTGTCACATGGTAAGCATTGAGTCACTTCTGATGAAATCACAACTGCATGGGGCTGGACATGTGGTGCGTATGGACGCAGCACGTATCTCAAAAGCACTATTTTATGGACAACTCAGTGCTGGTAGCCACCAGGTAAGTCGCTCATGTTATAGAGACTCGTTATAGAGACACCCTCAAGAGAAACATGAAAGTCTGCAGTATAAACTTAAACACATGGGAAACAGACACACTGGACCGGTCATTGCGGAGAAGGCGCTGCCTCTTTGCTGTTGAGAACTTTGAGAAATGCCATGTTGCCATTGCAAAGGAGAAGAGGGCTGCCAGAAAGTTTGTCAGCCAGGACCCGCTGTGATATCCAACTGCAGGCATCAAGATGATCATCCATCATAACTGACGGGATATTTGTTATTAGATTTTCCCCATGATTTTTTTATTTCACAAAATTTTAAAAGTTTGACTGATGATTCAAAATTTTATTCAAGTCCCTCACTGCTGTTGTGCATTATTTATTAACTCATAGGAACCTTGCCTTTTATTGTATATTATACAAATCATAGTGAGTAAAATTTACTGTGAAAGGAAAATGTATTGTGACAGTCTATAACAATAAAATATATTGTGCCATTTATATACACATATCCTTTAATACAGTTTATACCACTTCTTCTGCCTTGGAGCTGACCTGTTTCCCTCATCTGTAGGCCAGACCCCAGTGCTGGAAAACTTCCTCAGGCGTGACATCCACGCTGAGTCTGTCATCGCCCTGTTAAATTTTGAAGGCTATCATTCTACTGACATAAGTCTTTGATGACATAAATGTATGAACATTTTTTAAATGCATGAAAACAACAATAAGTGTTGGAACATGAGAGCCAGACCATCAGCCTGTAATATTGTAATAATCTAACTAAAACCCAGTGGTGACATAAAAGTATTATACAGAAAAAAAAACCCTGAAACTTGTGCCATTAACCTAATTCAGATACCATAATGTAACATAAGCTGTGACAGTGTGGCCATAGATACTCCATAATAACAGTAGACCACCCACTTGCTGTTTACTTCTAGAAAGACATCTCTTTAAATTAAAAAAAGTCAGTATGGATGGAATTATTTATTGAGGAAAATGATCCAATATTACATATCTGTGAGTGGCAAAAGTATGTGAAAAGTATGCCTTTGCTTTCAGTATCTGGTGTGATCCCCTTGTGCAGCAATAACTGCAACTAAACGTTTCTGGTAACTGTTGATCAGTCCTGCACACCGGCTTGGAGGAATTTTAGCCCATTCCTCTGTACAGAACAGCTTCAACTGTGGGATGTTGGTGGGTTTCCTCACATGAACTGCTCGCTTCAGATCTTTTCACAACATTTCCATTGGATTAAGGCCAGGATTTTGACTTGGCCATTCCAAAACATTAACTTTATTCTTCTTTAACCATTCTTTGGTAGAACAACTTGTGGGCTTAGGGTCGTTGTCTTGCTGCATGACCCACCTTCTCTTGAGATTCAGTTCATGGACAGATGCCCTGACATTTTCCTTTAGAATTTGCTGGTATAATTCAGAATTCATTGTTCCATCACTGATGGCAAGCTGTCCTGGCCCAGATGCAGCAAAACAGGCCCAAACCATGATACTACCACCACCATGTTTCACAGATGGGATAAGGTTCTTATGCTGGAATGCAGTGTTTTTTCTTTCTCCAAACATAATGCTTCTCATTTAAACCAAAAGTTCTATTTTGGTCTCATCCGTCCACAAAACATTTTTCCAATAGCCTTCTGGCTTGTCCACGTGATCTTTAGCAAACTGCAGATGAGCAGCAATGTTCTTTTTGGAGAGCAGTGGCTTTCTCCTTGCAACCCTGCCATGCACACCATTGTTGTTCAGTGTTCTACTGATGGTGGACTCATGAACATTAACATTAGCCAATGTGGGAGAGGCTTTCAGTTGCTTAGAAGTTACCCTGGGGTCCTTTGTGACCTCGCTGACTACCTCTGGCCCCATCTCTGCCCTCCCTGGAACTACTGATGCCAATGCCATGAGGACCCCCTTGTTACAATGTTTTAGCAGATTGTGGTGGTATATCTGTCACACCCCACCCCATCCATTCGCTTCACCTCATAGTCAACATCCCTGATTCTCTGTGTGACCTCAAAGAGCCATTGCCACTTAGCAAGTAATTTTGAGCTCGAAGTGGGTAATAATATGAGCACTTTACCTTGCAGTGTGAATTCTCTAAGGCATGCACCCCTGTTGTTCAACCAGGCCTGATGCTCTTGTGCCTGCCGCAAATTCTCCTTGATTAGGTGACTGAGTGTGTGGAGCTTTGCGTGCAGGTCTAGAACATATTGAATTCCTTTTTCAATGTTCAAAAGTCCCTCCTCCCAATTTTCCAAGATGCTGCACATCCAAGATGACCAATTTTCCAAGATGCTGTACATCCAAGATGCTGCGAGGCATATGCCCATATAATAATTTGAATGGGGAAAACCCCGTGGAGTCTTGCGGAAGCTCTCATACTGCAAATAATGGGGGCTGAAGTCATTTATCCCAAGTACATGTGTCTCTGTTTACAAACTTATGAATCAAGTTTTTAAGAGTTCGGTTAAACTGTTCGACCAAGCCGTCTATCTGTGGGTGATAAATGCTGGCATGGATGGATTTAACCCCTCATAATTTGTAGAGTTTGCGAAGTGTGCGTGACATGAATGTAGTGCCTTTGTCAGTCAGGACTTCTTTGGAAATCACAATTCAAGAGATAATTTTTAACAGTGCCTCTGCCACACTGCATGCAGAAATGTTATGCAGTGGGACTGCTTCTGGGTATTGCGTTGCTATGACACTATGACACTATGACAAAAATAAAGTGATACCCTCAAACAGGCTGATCTAATGGCCTGATGAGATCCATACCAATTCTTTCAATGGGGGGTTTTGATCAGGGAAAGAGAACACGATGGCACTTTTGGAGTGGTTGTTGGATTCACCAGCTGACATTTGTGGTATGTCACACAACAACTACAGACAACCGCCTGAATCCCTGGCCATTATTCAGGCTAGCGTCTTTTCTGTCTAGGGGCAGCATGATGGTGTAGTAGTTAGCACTGTTGCCTCACAGCAAGAAGGTTCTGGGTTCGAGCCCAGCAGCTGACGGGGGCCTTTCTGTGTAGAGTTTGCATGTTTTCCCCATGTCTGTGTGGGTTTCCTCTGGGTGCTCTGGGTTCCCCCACAGTTCAAAGACATGTGGTTAGGTTAACATGGAGTGGTTAACATAACCCACTGCTCTGGGTATGTATGTGTGTGTATGCGTGTTTTCACTGCTTCAGATGGGTTTAATGCAGAGAGGAATTTCACAAGTGTATGTGTGATGAACAAAGTTCTTCTTCTTCCTGACCAAGGTGTCTGGCCACAGGGTTAAAATGAGCCATATTCATGAACATCCCTGTGCACCCACAATACCTTCACCAATTGTGCTTTCCCCAGTGCCTCACCTTGAACTAGGCTTTGTTGGATGGAGGTCTGATTACAGCCTGAATCCATCAATGCATGATATGTATCTCCTTGAATACTCACTGGTATGTGATATGCTCTGGCTCAATCGAGGATGATCTCTGGCACGTCAGGGGTCTGGACCGTGACCCCCATGTCCATTGCCTGGCTCTGGTCCTGGAAATGCCCAGGCTCCCCGCAGCGCCAGCATACCAGCCCAGGCTTCACTTCTGCACCAGTGATTTGGGGATCATTCACTTGAGGGTGAGAAGACACAGACACATAAGGGGAGGAAGGAAGAGAAAGAAGGAGGGACGCCACCGGCTCGGCGAGCAGGCTGTGGGGGGGGTTGGCCCCCATTTCTGTAGTGCAAGGATGGGATGGGGATGAGGATGAGAATGGGAAGAGGGGACAGTGAGGGAGGGAGCGAAACAGAGAGAGAGAGAGAGAGAGAGAGAGAGAGAAAGAAAAGCCAGCATGTCTGCCTGCTGATGGAACTGCTGCCACATGGTCCTCCACCATGTGGGTGCAATCAGTTAATTATTGAAATTAAGTGATCAATCTCATTAAATCAGTCTCATTAAATTTTGAAGGTCAATAATTAAAATGAATCAATCCCATTGAATCGTTTACTTTGACTCATTTGAATTGAATCATACCATAGAATCAGTCTCATTTGAAGTGAATCATTCAGTGAATCATTTAATGAATCGTTTAATGAATCATTTAGTGATTCATTTAGTGAATCATTTAGTGAATCATACAATGAATCATTTAGTGAATCATTTAGTGAATCGTTCAATGAATCATTTAGTGAATCATACCATTAATCCTGGATAAATTACCAAACAGCTAGATTATGGTATATTTCCAAATTATTACAATCACTTACCATATTACATAACTTTTATATGCACCCTTTTGAATTCTTTGAGAAGATTGGGGACTTCATATATCGTTCACACAAATAAACACAGTTTGTTTAATAAATGAATTTATTATAACAAAGATAAAAATAATAAATCAATATATACAAGCAGTGAGGTGTATATACATGTGTGGTGTGTGTGTATGGCCTAGCTTGTTGCTAGCTAAAACAAAGGAATGTTATCTAAGTAGAACAAAGGATTAGCTCTGTTGCTAATGTGTGCTTGTGTGTGTGTGGGAAGGACTTGACCATGTGTTTAGCCTCGTGTAGCTAACTACGTGGTGGAGGCCTAGATTAGCCTTGTGTTGCTAGTGTGTGTTTGTGAAAGGCCCTATGGCCTAGTTAAAGTGTGTTTGTTAGGCCTGGTGAGGCCTACTGAGCACCGTGTTGCTAAAGACAAAGGGAAGCTGTCTAAAGTGTATCAGGCCTGGTCAGGCCTGTTGAGCACATGTTTTCTCAGTAACAAAAAGATTCCACACTCACAACATTACCAAACTCACTGAAACCTTGATAAGGTCAAAATGTATGATAAGGAAATTAAAGTGTTAGTCAGAGAGGAAAAGCACAACCTATCAAACAATTGAGAGAACATAGAACCAAAATAAATCAACACGCTGCGTGTCTAACAGTGTAACAGATAAACCTGGGTTTAAATTCACACTATTTCAAATAAAAGTAAATTCCTAAGACTATCCTAATTATGCCCAAATGCCAAAATCTTACTTAATCCTGCCTTTAGCAAGACATGAAGAACTATTCGCCGGTGTAGTTTCGGGCCTCGCCATGGGAGCACGTGAGCCGCTCGTGATGGAGGCGTAGAAAACTTTCGGGTCCAGCGGAGCACTTGGGTGGTTCCCGTGGAAAGCAGAGGATTCTTGGTCCGAACCTCAGCGTTCGTGAGGAAAAGTCTCTGATCAGAATAAGATGCACAGCACTTTTGAGTTAAAAAGGATTCAATCGCTTCTTAACTTTTAACTGCCTGGGCTGCAGTCGTGACGTCACTTCTAATACAAGTAAACCGGTTGTAACTCAGGTTGAGTTTAAAGATCGCGCGACTCTAGAGTTTACCTTTGCCAAGGGTAAGAAAGAAAATCGCGCTGAGTGATGGATCTTGCAAGAAAGAAGACATCTTTTTGGGTGGAGAGCATCCCTTTGGTGCGTCTAGACTCGTTGAAGTCTGGACGCGAGAGACAAAGATGGAATCGTTGTCCCATTGTTTTATGCTTCCTTGTATGATGACGTAGATGATCCCGCCCCGGCGTGACGTAGGTCAACGCGGAAGTAGGCTGATGGGAAATGTAGTTTCTTAAAGAGACAAAATGGCGGCATGATACCTACAGTCCCCCTTTTGGTCTCAGGGGTATGACGGAGTCGTAGCACTGAGAGCACCGTATCGTATCATCACCATGTCCATTGTCCTTGAGGTAGCCTTGTTCTGCACAGTTCATGGTGTCCTGTGAAGACTGTGTAAACTTGTGAGTTCCAGTAAGACAGTTGGAGACAGAGGCATTTGGGGCATATAATCACTATGGGCATTTTGGGCATATAATCATTATCTAACTAACTAGATCAAAATCACATCTAAAAAAAAATTAAACATGAAACGTGTTCAATTTCTTATGCATAAAAAACCAAGAAAAGAGAAGAAATGAAGGAAGAAAAGAAGTGTTAGTGTTTGGGTTGGCAAACCTAATCTTCTAGAAATCTTCTGTGTTTGGTAATAGCAGTGGGTGGTCTGGTCAGAGAGCGTGCGCTACTGCGGCTAAAGCTGTCAGGGACACAGACCATCTTATCTAGCTTGGCAATGTATTATGTATGGGTTGCCTGGGCAGACCCAGTGGATGTCTTTAGTGGGGGTGCATATCTCTAAGTCTTGTGGATTCACCAAAATGAGGATAGCACTGCCAAGACTATATGCCAGGTGTATTTGCGATGAATACACACTAGTAATAATAGCGGATTTTAGTATTTTATCTACCATGTTAAACTGAAGGGTTATTACTTCATTGGGTTGGTGAAGTCTGACCGGGAATGTTAGTGTACGCTTATGGTTGAGTGATGCGTACAAGCTAGGTGGACATGATGGGCCTAGCTGTCGTACACCCCCTTTTGGAGTGAGGACTGTTCAAAAGGTTTGATTCGATTATCATGGAAATCGATATGAAAGCGTTTGATTAGGCCTAGATGTCCTAATGTGATACGCGATGGGGAACGGTTTTCCCACGATCAAAAGGTCTCGACCAGGGTGGTAGGAACTTCTCTGAGATTCGGGCGTAGTAGGCTTTGTGTCCTACTCTCGAATCGAAATTCTTTTGGGCACCTGTAAAGGTTGACTGTAGGTGGCGTTGTAGGTCGGCGACATATTGATGTGCAGGGTATGCAATCGCGATGCTCATGGCCTCTGGTTTGTATAGGAGATGCGGGGAAAGAACCGACTCTCGCCCAGTCGTCATCCCAAAGGGTGTGACTTCAGTGGCGCAATGAGGGGTGGACCAAATGGCTCTTAGCACCAAGGGAAGTTTCACGTCCCAAATTTTACCATGGTTTGTGATATACTTTCGCAGCATGCTCACAATGGTTTGACTGGCTCGTTCGACCTGACCAGAGAATTGAGGGTGGTACGCGATATGGAATTTCGCCTCGACGCCCAACATGTTCCACAGCACAGCCATTACACCAGCGGTGAAATGGGTGTCTGTGTCTGAGTCGATGGATAGAGGGAGATTTTTCCCACTAGGAGGAGTCGCAATGTCGGGTGTTTCGACATCGGACTCGGTGTACAAAGACATGAACTGAAGTTCATTGGAAATTTGATCTCGCGTGGCACTCGGTTGATCGGTGTTCGCACTAATCTCGTCGCAACGGTTTTGTGCATATTTTGTGGGATCCAACGACTGTGGGGTTTTGTTTTGTGTGAAGTTGACTAAGTTTGTGTCGCAGGGCTTGGTTGGGATTGGGTCGCCTTGTGAGAGCCGTGTGTCTGAGAAATGGTGGTGAAGACTTTAGCGCACATGAGAGGTGCGTTTTGTGTGTTTGCCTTTGCCACCGGGGGGGCCCTACATCCTGACCCTCGCCTGCTGTTTCAGAGGGATCTCCTCCCCCTTTCACGAGATATACCCGTGGTTCCTGGCCTAGTCATGCCAGCGAATGGTCTTTTGTCATTTTTCTTGGGCTCTTTTGTTTTATCTGTTGAGGGGTCTGACGTCTCCTGTAACAGTTCTTTAATCTCAGCCAACTGGGCTTTTAAAGAGTCCAGCTCTGAGTGGAACTCACCAGGTTGGTCTGAGTCACTGTGTTGGTCGTCTCCACCCTTGCGTTTAGAGCTACGGTCGGAACACTTCTGCCGTTTCTGGTCAGAGCGGGGATGACGGTTTTGCTGCCAACCGTTTTGTTCCCTACGACCCTTTTCATGTGATGGGTGATTGCCATAGTCACTGTGGACTCGCCCTCGGTCCCTCCTGGCCTTACCTTGTCGATTTTTCCACTCACCCTCATGATGGCTCGGCAAGGATCGTGCTGGACCGGAATTTTTCCAGGTGGGTCCCCCTTTCGGTGCTTCACCTCCTTCTAAGGTTAGCGGGGGCTTGTCCTCACCCTGGAGGCTAAGGACTCTGGGTTCATCATCGTTTCCGTTTGCGGTTTTGACGATGGTCTCCCAGGTCATTTGGGCTAGTCGCCTAATTTCCCTCATCGAATAGCGACCTCGTCGACACGTCAGTGTGACATGGGTCCGCACGCTTGGGTGGAGGTTATGTAAGAAGAGAGATATGAAACCTCCATCTTCTTCCAACCCTGGTGCGCTACTACCTTGGAAATAGGCAGTACGTAGCCGTCTGTAATATTCACGAGGCGCCTCAGACCGTTTTTGTTTGATTTGTAATGCACACAATATTGCGGAGGTTTCGTCCGTGTATGGCGCATATTCTTCCCTCATGTAATTGCGAAGTTTCGAATAACTATCGCGAATGTTTGGGGGTAGTGTCTCTAAAAAGGCACGAACGCTACTACTGGAGGTCTTCCAGATTAGTTTAAGTTTTTCACGTGTTGTGGTGTTCGGCAGGTCCATCAGGCATCGATCAATTTCTCGTAAATAGTTATTTACATTAGTTCTTTGATTGTCGGGATCGAATTGTTCGACGTCTTTGGCAAGTAAGTCAATTTGCCGTAAGCGAAGGGTTTGGTGCACCTCCTTGTGCGACCTTCTTGGCTCTCCTGAGTACTCACTGTCTGAGCTACTCTGGAATCGCTCCCGCTTCGTACGAGATGCGTGGTCTGATTCATCTGAAGATGGATCAGGGAAACTGAAGTGCACTGACCTAGGTGTGCTACGGGCCTGGGCTCGGGATGAGCGCAGGATGGCTCCATCTTGGCTACACGACGGAGTCGAGTAGCGAGTTGATGGAGTTTGGCGGGGTGTCTGGTCCTCGACCAGATCATTTACGGTGCCCGGTTCGGACGCCTCTTCCCGCTCTGAGCTTTGGCACATTGTTGGGGGTCTTTCACGCCTCTCGCGCTGCTCTTGGGGGGTCTGCTCCTGGGCAGCCCTCTTAGCAACCATTTCGGCTTTCTCTAGCCGTTCGGTGCAATCATCAAGGGAGGTCTTCAAGAGCTCACGCTCCCTATGTAAATCATTATTATCGGCTGTCAGCTTGGTGTTGCTGGTGGTCAGCCTTTCAACCTCTCCGCGGAGGCGTCTGATTTCTGAATCAGCATCTTGGAAGTATGATAGGAATAGCTTACCTAGTGCCGCTTGGACACTAAAAGTTGTTCTTTTTGGATCTCTCTCATGTTTGTTTGAATTATCTACGTTGTTTTGGCATTCACTCTCACTCGTGTACTTAATGTTTGCCTTTTCGGAGGCAGAGCAGTGAATGAGGTCTGCGATGACCTCAAGGAGAGACACATCTTGAGCGTTGTCTTCCATTTTTGAGACACGAGGGGATGCCATTTTACTTAGGCTGGATACTAGATAATTAATTAAGTTAATTATTAATTTAATCATTATTAAGGTTAACTATGTAATTAATTAATAAGGTTTATTTGGAAATGCTCTCTTATCCTAAGTTAAATAGGTTATGAGTATTGGTGATATGGTTATTATATATATATATATAATAATATAATATATAATATATATATAATATATAATATATATATATATTATATATTATATTATATGGTTATTAACTACTATTAACTACTTATATTATATTATATTATATTATATATATATATAATATATAATATATATATATTATATATTATATTATATGGTTATTAACTACTGTTAACCGTTTTAACACACCTGGGGATATACCTTAGCAGTTGCTGAATCAACTGATAGTTTATTTGTTGTTGAGCAATATTCCAGAAGTCAACAAACCAATCTTCCTCACACGGGGCACCAATTTAACTGTGGGTGCAATCAGTTAATTATTGAAATTAAGTGATCTCATTAAATCAGTCTCATTAAATTTTGAAGGTCAATAATTAAAATGAATCAATCCCATTGAATCATTTACTTTGACTCATTTGAATTGAATCATACCATAGAATCAGTCTCATTTGAAGTGAATCATTCAGTGAATCATTTAGTGAATCGTTTAATGAATTATTTAGTGAATCATTTAGTGAATCATACAATGAATCATTTAGTGAATCATTTAGTGAATCGTTCAATGAATCATTTAGTGAATCATACCATTAATCCTGGATAAATTACCAAACAGCTAGATTATGGTATATTTCCAAATTATTACAATCACTTACCATATTACATAACTTTTATATGCACCCTTTTGAATTCTTTGAGAAGATTGGGGACTTCATATATCGTTCACACAAATAAACACAGTTTGTTTAATAAATGAATTTATTATAACAAAGATAAAAATAATAAATCAATATATACAAGCAGTGAGGTGTATATACATGTGTGGTGTGTGTGTATGGCCTAGCTTGTTGCTAGCTAAAACAAAGGAATGTTATCTAAGTAGAACAAAGGATTAGCTCTGTTGCTAATGTGTGCTTGTGTGTGTGTGTGTGTGTGTGTGTGTGTGTGTGTGTGTGTGTGTGTGACCTAGCTTGTTGCTAGCTAAAACAAAGGAATGTTATCCAAGTAGAACAAAGGATTAGCTCTGTTGCTAATGTGTGCTTGTGTGTGTGTGGGAAGGACTTGACCATGTGTTTAGCCTCGTGTAGCTAACTACGTGGTGGAGGCCTAGATTAGCCTTGTGTTGCTAGTGTGTGTTTGTGAAAGGCCCTATGGCCTAGTTAAAGTGTGTTTGTTAGGCCTGGTGAGGCCTACTGAGCACCGTGTTGCTAAAGACAAAGGGAAGCTGTCTAAAGTGTATCAGGCCTGGTCAGGCCTGTTGAGCACATGTTTTCTCAGTAACAAAAAGATTCCACACTCACAACATTACCAAACTCACTGAAACCTTGATAAGGTCAAAATGTATGATAAGGAAATTAAAGTGTTAGTCAGAGAGGAAAAGCACAACCTATCAAACAATTGAGAGAACATAGAACCAAAATAAATCAACACACTGCGTGTCTAACAGTGTAACAGATAAACCTGGGTTTAAATTCACACTATTTCAAATAAAAGCAAATTCCTAAGACTATCCTAATTATGCCCAAATGCCAAAATCTTACTTAATCCTGCCTTTAGCAAGATATGAAGAACTATTCGCCGGTGTAGTTTCGGGCCTCGCCATGGGAGCACGTGAGCCGCTCGTGATGGAGGCGTAGAAAACTTTCGGGTCCAGCGGAGCACTTGGGTGGTTCCCGTGGAAAGCAGAGGATTCTTGGTCCGAACCTCAGCGTTCGTGAGGAAAAGTCTCTGATCAGAATAAGATGCACAGCACTTTTGAGTTAAAAAGGATTCAATCGCTTCTTAACTTTTAACTGCCTGGGCTGCAGTCGTGACGTCACTTCTAATACAAGTAAACCGGTTGTAACTCAGGTTGAGTTTAAAGATCGCGCGACTCTAGAGTTTACCTTTGCCAAGGGTAAGAAAGAAAATCGCGCTGAGTGATGGATCTTGCAAGAAAGAAGACGTCTTTTTGGGTGGAGAGCATCCCTTTGGTGCGTCTAGACTCGTTGAAGTCCGGACGCGAGAGACAAAGATGGAAGCGTTGTCCCATTGTTTTATGCTTCCTTGTATGATGACGTAGATGATCCCGCCCCGGCATGACGTAGGTCAACGCGGAAGTAGGCTGATGGGAAATGTAGTTTCTTAAAGAGACAAAATGGCGGCATGATACCTACAACCAACACGATCGCCCGATCCAGCAATGCAGGACAGTGGCACTGAACCCACTCCACTGTCCCTTCTGGCAGCCACACAATGAGTTGCTTCAGTGCCACAGCATTGATGATCCTCTTGGCATTGTGGTCTTCTGCCCTCAGCCACCGCTGGCAGGTGTCCCAGAGCTGTTGGCTGAAAGTGAGTGACCAGCCAACCTCCTCCAGAGTCAGCACTCAGAAGCACTGATAGTGTTGGTCCAGGGTGCAGCCAACATGCTGGAAGATGGCTCACTTCAGATCAGCATAGTTGAGCCGGCTGTTGATGGGGAGCTGTTGGGCGGTGACCTGGGCCTCTCTGGTCAGGAGTGGCAGTAGATGAGCTGCTCTTTGCTTGACCAGCCACCCCCATGCCTCTGCAGCTTTCTCAAAAAGTGTGAGGAAGGCCTCCAGGTCATCATGAGGCCCCATCTTCACGAGGGTGATGTGCGGGAGGTCCATAGACACAGTGGCTGAGGGCCCTGCCAATGCAAGCAGGTGCTGGAATGCCTGTCTATCTTCCTGCTGAGCCTGCAGCAAGACATCGATGTGCTGCTCCTGTTCCTTGTGTAGGGCAATCAGCGCTTGGTGTTTGCTTTGTTGGGTGGTGGTGAGGGCATGGACGAGGTCCTTGAAAGGGGAGGATCCCATGAGCAGTTCCCTTCAGTGTTCCTGGGTTTTGGCACCAGTGTAGAATGTCCCTGAGGGTGGGTGGAACACTGAAGCACAGACTGGCGGGTAGTGATGGTGAATTCAGTCACTTTTAGATTTAAAATGGCTTTTCTGCTTAAGGTTACGGTTCTCTTGCACACGTGCACACATGCTCCAGTCAGGAGACAACCACCTCTCCACTCTCCCCCTCCTTATCAACACTCTGCCATCACTGTGAAACACACACACATACACAAAACATCAATTAGCAACAGGTGTGATCACTTTGCCACTCACCTTCCCTGGCTTTGCCCTCCATTCACAAACTGACACATGACCATGACCCCGCTGCCACATCATTTTTGCGCTACAATAAACTGAGATACATCTCTGAGCAGCTGTGCCTCTGTCAGTGACTGTTTGCTCCTGGATTGATCCTGAGGCAGAATCTCTTAGGCAGCAGAGGTCCACATTCCTAGATCATACTTTGTCAATTCAACCTCCTTCGGAACAGACAGATCAAAAACCTAATGGTTTTCCGAGGGCTTCCATGTGGAAGGTAAGAGAATTTTTTTTCATTAAGTACACTGGGTCCTCTTCTTTCATCTGGAGATCTACAGTAAAATCTGGTTATCCCAATTGCATACACATGTGCATTGTATAAATAGTCCTATGGTGTTTCCTAGGGCCAATTGGATGGTAGTTTATTCGGTTATCCCAGTCGCACACATAGGTTGATCATATAAATAGTCCTATGGCTGTCAGAGACACAGTAGGAGATGGATGTAAGTGCAGAAGAACATTTATTTACAATAATGAAAATGCACACAGGCAAACAATCCAAAATCAGCAGGCAAACTTGTAAACATGAAACTAGCAAAAGGTTGGGCAAGGCACAAACTGAATATCACAGACAGCGAGGAAAAACATGAACTAGAAACAGGTACAGGAATCAGAAAACCAGGAAACCTAAATGGGGAATCTAAGGCTCGGTAATCTGCACTGACATGGCATAATACTTCACGCAGAATGTACGTAAACAGTCCTTATATAGGTGCATAGCTTGCATCCAGTGGCGGCTGCTGGTTTTTAAAACAGGGGAAGCCCATTTTACGCATTCATCGTAAAACCTGTAGGCCGGATATCAAAGCATAGAAAGGTGTGCCCCATTAGCATAGTGAACTAGACAACCCTACCTAGTGGCAGAAAGTATTTTTGCTTGTACATTTCATGTTATAGTCTGGCTTGCCAGGCTAGTGCCTCATATCCTTAATCAAAAATATCAAACATCCAAAAATCACTGGCTATTCAACGAAGAGCCTTGAACATCATACCCTGATATGCAACACAGAGTCTTTAACACAACACCCAGCTGTGCAACACATCCTTGAACATCTTCTGCAACACAGTCTGGAAATTCATAACCAGGTAGGCTATGCAACACACAGAACCTTGAATATTATACCCAGGTATAACCTATAACACAGAGCCCACCATTCTCTTAACATTACTGAACAATATACACACTTCAGATTCATGAACATGAACACTATTTATACACAAATTCTGTCCTCCGCTCCTTTTCCAGAAAATGGTCTGTGACCCTGTCATACCAGCTGGTTGTGCTTTCCAGAGACTTTACCAATTTCTGTTAGCAGCTAGCACTGCAGATCCCAATAAGGCTCAAGCTAGCCTACAACCAGATTGAACTACAAATGAAATAAACGAGTGAATTCACGAATGATCAAACTGATAGAATGGATGAAAGTTAACAGAGCACAACGAGTAATATTTACATTTATTTACAGAGTAATGTACAGAGACATCAATGAGAAGAACCGTTTATATGAAAAGAAATTCGGACAGCACTTTGGCACACGACTACACTTTCTCGACATCTGCTAGGGACTGACTGATCATACTTCCATGTTCCTCACCGAAGTACTGCCCTCCTCATGTCTTTCAAACACTACCTCCAATAATCCTTTATCAGCCCGGCTTCTTGTCCCTCCCACTGTCTTGTTTAGTCCCAGAGAAGCCTGGCTTCCCTGGAAGTGACGATTTTGTTGATTTTAACCAATAACAACTAGCCGAAATTGGCTGTTCAGAGCCGTCTCGTAGACTGCAACGGATACCCAGCTGCCAGTCAGTGTTGCCAGATACTGCTGACGTTTTCCATCCCAAAATATGTTCAAAACCCGCCAAAATGCACTTAAAACCGCCCAATCTGGCAACACTGCTGCCAGTCCATAGAGCCCATTGAAATAAGAAAGGTTACAGCCTGGCAGCAAAGGTGATTCTCATAGCGAACTGCAAGTTCGTCAGACATCACTCAAATAAGTTACAGGATAGTTATGAACATAAATACAATCTTGGGCATATATTATGTTATGCAAGTTATTGTTTTAATGAGAATTCAATGTCGTAGATGCCGCAGTTTGGGGAGAGAATTTTAGGGGAAGCTCGGCTTCCCTTGTTGTCTCTGAGAAATCACCCCTGCTTGCATCTTAATCATCCACAGGTGTGTATAGTTAACAGCATGTGGGCAAGAGTCCACTCGGCACACACACAGTCCGGATCACGCCCAAGAATCCCACTGATGCACACATTAAAGCACACAGGACTGACAGAACCCTCCCCCCAAAGAGCTCCCTCTGGGAGTGACAATCCATCTTTCTTGATTCAGGTGGGGGCTTGGGCTCAGGCTCAGGACACAACTTGGACTCTTGGCTTGAAATGGACTCAGGCTCTGGACTGGACTCAGGCTCTGGACTGGACTTGGGCTTGAGCTCTGGAGATGACTCAGGCTCTGGACTGGACTTGGGCTTGAGCTCTGGAGATGACTCGGGCTCTGGACTGGATGTGGGCTCGAGCTTGGGACTTGACCCGAACTCTGTACTGGAAGTGTACTCAAGCTCTGGAGATGACTTGGGCTCTGGACTGGACTCAACCTCTGGAGATGACATGGACACTGGGCTGGAAGTGTGCTTGAGCTCTGGAGATGATGCAGATTCTGGGCTGGAAATGTGCTTGAGCTCTGAACTTGACCTTGCACTGGAAGCATACTCAAGCTCTAGACTTGACCTGGACTCTGGACTGAACTCAGGCATAGGCTCGAGCTCTGTCTGCGCATCGCTTCAGTCCTAGTCAGGACCTAGCGGCAGGATGACAACATCTTCATAGCCGGGTGGTGGCTGGACGACGATGACTTCATAGCTGGATGGGGGCGGGACGACAGCATCTTCATAGCCAGGTGGTGACAGGATGATGTTGTCTTCATAGCTGGCTGAGGCAGAGGTCGCTCCGTCATCCTCTGGCACCAGTTCTGGAACAGGCTCAGGTTCTGGCACTGGCTCTTGTGTTGCAGCTGGCACTGGCTCCAACTCAGGCACTGGCTCTGGCACTGGCGCTGACTCTGACTCTGGCACTGGTTCTGATGCTGGAGCTGACATAGGCACTGGCTCCAACTCAGGCGCTGGCTCTGGCACTGGAGCTGACTCTGCCATTGGCTCTGATGCTGGAGCTGGTTCTGGCACTGGCTCTGGCTCTGATGCTGGTGCTGGCTCTGGAGCTGACTCTGGTGCTGGCTCTGACTTTGACACTGGTGCTGGCTCTGGCACTGGAGCTGACTCCAACTCTGGTGCTGGCTCTGACGCTGGTGCTGGTTCCAGCACTCGAGTTGACACTGGCACAGACACTGGCTGTAGCATAGGCTCAGGCTTAGGTTCAGGTGCTGGCTCTTGCTTTGGTTTTTGCTCTGGTGTAGACTCTGGCTCCTGCACTAGCTCTGGCTTGGGTTCATGCACTGGCTCTGGTTCTGGTGCAGGCTCTGGCTCCTACATTTGCTCTGGTTTGAGTTCAGGCACTGATGCAGGCTCAGGTTTAGGCACAGGCTCTTGTGTTGCAGCTGGCACTGGCTCCAACTCAGGCACTGGCTCTGCTGTGGGACTGGAGCGACAGCCTCTAGGAGGAGTTCTGGAGCAGCTGTCTCCTCTGCTGTCACTGAGTCAGCCACCAGAGGGAGCTCTGGGGCAACAGCCGCCTCTGCTGCTGCTGTGTAGGCCTTAGATGGGATAGCCCCCAACCCTCCTTTTCTATGGATTCATAAATGAACTTGAGCATGTCTAGAAAAGTCAGTGAGCTCTGAAGGCACAGGTGTTCTACTCTAATGAGACAATTCACCTATCGTCATGCTCGTCCAGCAATCAAAGTGATCATAAAGCTTATTGAGATTGGCTCTGGTGGCTTGGGTTCTTTGAGGTCTGCGTAAAAAAAGTTGCACTATAGGCTGAATCCCCTAGGATGATATATTCCATAATATGGTGCTGGGGCTTCTATTCCAATATGCCACCGGAAAAACCAGGTTAGGGGTTGAGATTCAGAGACCTGGTAGATGCGTGGAATGGCGTACTGAAATGCTTCTGCTACATCCATTGTTGGCGAAGTATTCTGTCAGAGACCCAGTAGGAGACAGATGTACCATAAGTGCAGAAGAATGTTTATTTAGAATAATGAAAACACACAAGCAAGCAATCCAAAATCAGCAGGCAAATTCGTAAATGTGAAACTAGCAAAAGGTTGGGTGAGGCACAAACTGAATATCACAGGCAGCAAGGAAAAACAGGAGCTAGAAACAGGTACAGGAATCAGAAAACCAGGAAATCTAAATGGGGAATCTAAGGCTCGGTAATCTGCACTGACGTGGTGTAATACTTCGCACAGAATGTGCATAAACAGTCCTTATATACAGTAGGTGCATAGCTTGCACCTTAATCATCCGCAGGTGTGCATAGTTAACAGCATGCATGTGAGAGTCCACTTGGTGCACGTGCAGTCTGGAGCACACCCAAGAATCCCACTGATGCATGCGCCAAAGCGTGCAGGACTGACAATGGTGTTTCCTAGGGCCGATTGGAAGAGACTGTGATTTGATCTGTCTGATTTGATCTGTCTGATTTGATTTTTTTCAAGTTATCTCCGAGTTTCCTTTGAGTGTTTCTAGGGAATAAGAAGGTCGTTGAATCTTACTCAACTATGTATCTTCAAAAGCTGCCATATACTGTGTGGATATGGTCTCAACAGTGTTACCAGAGACAGGTTGGGAAGTTTATACACTCTAAGCTGAGAATTATTTTCCAAGATGATAATTTGTTGAAATTTTACCTCAGTCCACCTAAGAAATTCTCCTCATGTGTGTTTTGTGGTTTTGTCTACTGTGTGTTGTTTTGTGTGTGTCAAAATGGGTGGAAGTAGACTGTATAAGACTGAAGATAGGACTCCAAATCAATTTATGTATGATAAGGGCTTTGGCTATTTTGTGCAACCTTTCGTTGATAATTTGACCAGATGGACAGAGGCTCAACCACAATGGAAACCTTATCCCAGAGATGGTACTTTTGATAAGAACCATTTGTTAAGCAGTGGTTTAATGGTATATGATAAGCTGGGAGATCCTGGCTGGGATTTTGACGACATGAAGTGTAGTTTGAATGCTTGGTGTAATCAGAAACATAACAGGGACAGTGCCCACACTCATGGTAAAAAGGCTGGCAAAATTAATAGAAAGAAAGATGTGAAATTGACGAAATCTGCATTGGTGGTGTGCCTGGCTGTTCCTGTATCATCTGTAAAAACGTGGAAAGGCTTCAGCTCTGCCATGTTATGAATCTATGAACCATGCTCAGCTTGCCGTGGCTCCACAGACTAAAACAGTATGCATGTGGAACAGTGGCGGCTGGTAGTCTTTCAAACAGGGGAGGCTGGTCGGTTACAATATTTCCAGATTTTAAAAGAAAAAACACATCAATTTTGCCCATACTCTTGCCTCTGATCTGGCTGATTGTTGGCAGGGTCACAAACTGTGAAATAACAGGTTCTTTTGGCCCATTAGCCTACTGTCCAATATACATGATGGTGGTGTTGGGGGGGGGTGTTATATTTTAACATTTTATATTTTAAAATTGTGGCATGTTGTTTAAAAATTGACCTCAGCTGTGTTTTTGTTTAAAAATGTTTTCCAAATTGTAGCTGTGTTTAATTCATATCCAGAAAAACATATATTCCAATATAATATACTCAGCATAAACATTTTAAATAGATTCTATATTTTTGGTCCATCCATGACATATTACTAAAGTAGCCTATTTACTGTTGTTGATGTGGGTCACTTGCTGTTAGCCAATTCACTTTCTCGTACCAGGAGAGCTGAAAGGAACGAGTATTATTCCCTACCTTTTTCACCAAGTCAATTTGAGGCGTTGGTCTACCCTGCTCTTTAATTTTAATTTTTTCCTCAAAAGGAAGACTGGCAAATGGCTTCGCCAAAATTAAATCAGCAATGCTTGGCATCCGTGCGCAGCTTTCTTGCTAGCTGACTAGCCCCCTCAAGTTCAAGTTCAGTCACTCAAATAAACAAAATTTCTGGAACTAAGATAGCAAACTTGACAACACTATATTTACACTTTATTTACAATGAAAATATATACAAACTAAAAAAGCTGGTAGAAACCATATGTAATGAATGAAATCGAAATGTAAGCTGATCTCTTACAATACACCACAGCACTTGCGAATCCGCATGGGACTAAACTGATGTTGCCAGATACTGCTGACATTATCCAGCCCAAAATATGTTCAAAACCCGCCAAAATGCACTTAAAACCGCCCACAATCTGGCAACACTGTACCGCTGCCTGTCTATAGTTGAAACGAGCTGTCAATCAAAGAAAATATCCGGCTGCTTTCACCAATCACCAGTCTCCTCGCGGAAACTGCCATGTCCCTCCCATGTGAGGCTCGGAGTCTGTGGGCGGGCATTTT
This sequence comes from Neoarius graeffei, assembly GCF_027579695.1. Taxonomy (NCBI): domain Eukaryota; kingdom Metazoa; phylum Chordata; class Actinopteri; order Siluriformes; family Ariidae; genus Neoarius; species Neoarius graeffei. The sequence continues at coordinate 13,682,616 of NC_083581.1, forward strand.
CGCAGTATTTGTCCAATAACCGTCTTGCATTTTGAGATTGAAAAGTGCATAGCTCCCAAATGCCGTTGAAGTCCACTGAGGCTGGGAGTCTGTGAGACTCCGTGGGTGGGCGTTTTCGCAGTATTTGTCCAATAATCGTCTTGCATTTTGAGATTGACAAGCACATAGCTCCCAATACACTGAGGCTGCGCTGCATCGCGCTGTCGAGGGGGAAAAACTCACGCACACATTAGGTGAACTGGGGAAAGTTATAACGGAATGATTTCACACTGTAGTTGGGTTGAGCACATATATTTCTATGATTCTGGATCTGAAATAGCAATGTTATAAGGTCGGCTATAACATAAGCCTAGCACAATTCATCCTACACAATGTTCGTCATGTTTAGAGGAGGCTGAGCCTCCCTCGTTGTCTTAGAGCAATCGCCCATGATGTGGAAGTAGTGAGTGCTCTCATTGCAGTCTCTACTAATCCCACCTCTGAGCTGATGCTCCCTAGAGAAAAGAATGCAAATATTGTACCTGTTTGCTCCAGGTGAGCTGTGATGTATTACTCTCAAAATAAACCTAATGCTCACCAGAAATGTTGCAAACCAATACAGCCACATGGATACATGACCCAACCAGCCTTCCCTTTTATGGTTAGATTAGATTAGATTAGATTAGATTAGATTAGATTAGATTAGATTAGATTAGATTAGATTAGATTAGATTAGATAAAACTTTATTGATCCCTTTGGGCGGGTTCCCTCAGGGAAATTAAGATTCCAGCAGCATCATTACAGATAAACAGAGAAAAGAAATAGAGAAAACTTCTAGATAAATTAAAATAAATTAAGTATTTACATATACAAATATAAAAAGAATAAGATATGGGGAAGAGAGGAAGGGGGGAGGGGGGAAGAGAAGGGGGGCAGCAGCAGGAGAGATATTGTACTTTATATTGCACATTGTCCGGTATTGCTTATTGTTAGGCTAGGCTATTTCTCCTTCCCATCCTCTGTCCTCCTGTTACCCCTCCCCCCCCCCCCAGAGAGGAGTTGTACAGTCTGATGGTGTGAGGGACAAAGGAGTTTTTAAGTCTGTTCGTCCTGCACTTGGGAAGGAGCATTCTGTCACTGAACAGGCTCCTCTGGTTGCTGATGACGGTGTGCAGAGGGTGACTGGCATCGTCCATGATGTTCAATAGTTTGTCCATAGATCTCTTCTCTGCCACCATCACCAGAGAGTCCAGCTTCATGCCAACCACAGAGCCGGCCCGCCTGATCAGTTTGTCCAGCCTGGATGTGTCCTTCTTGGATATGCTACCCTCCCCAGCACACCACGGTCTAAAACAGGACACTGGCGACCACAGACTGATAGAACATCCACAGGAGTTTCCTGCAGATGTTAAAGGACCGCAGCCTCCTAAGGAAGTATAGCCTACTCTGTCCCTTCCTGTATAAGTCTTTGGTGTTGCAAGGTTATGGGAGAGGATTACTATATTTCACCTCTCAATCTACCTGACATTAATGCTATTGTCCAAGCACTTTCTAGCCTCAAAGACGTACATGCCTTTTGTGATTCATTGTGCTCTCACACTCGTTATGCTCAACTCACTGGTCCTAATTATTACTGAATTCTCATATGTGTTTGGGGGCCAGAGGTCACTGATGCTATGTTACAGGAGGAGGTGAAAGCTTTAAGTGATTACTTTGACCTGCCTCTCAAACCTACACAGGGATCAAAGGATAATTGGAATTATTATTTTGCATGGTTCAATACAAAAAACATTACAAGTCTGTTTGAACAGTTAACCAGGTTTCTGAAGAATAAATTTCAATCTGCTTCTGATCTCTCTCAAGTAACAAGTGTTAAACAAGAATACAAGAATCTGCTTCCTGAAAATGCTTGTGTTTTCAGAATTTCTACTGCAGGTGCCCTAAATAACATGAGCATTGAGGAAGCGGGTTGTAAGACTCAAGACTTGGATTCTGCTGGTGTCTTTGACCCTGTGATTAAGCCCAAAGCTCTGACAGATGACCGTAAATCATCAGTTGCTGCCACAATGTGGACACCATTCCCAGATGACTGGAAGTTTGACCTTAAGCCTGGCCAATGTCACTACTATGGCAGAGCTGGTCACTGGTAATGTCAATGCTGGAAAAAGGCACATGACATGAGAACAGGTAACACTTGCTTTGAACATTGTAGTCTGCCTAATCTCGCCCCACAGACATCAAACTCAGACACACAGGTGCCCCCCCAAGTATCTCACTGCTTGGGAGTTTACACAGCAATGGGGCTGCCCATAGGATGAGACTAACCCCAGTATGTTGTCCCTGATTCTTGCTACTACACGGGTGCCACTAGATCATTATAGTGAATTCCTGATGTGGGTGGAACACTGAAGCATGGCGGGTGGGGAATGATGTTAACACAAACTTTATTTTCTATTTTTCGCTTGCTTTTCCGCTTTACTAATCTTGTTCACTCGCTCACACACACACACACACACACACACACACACACACACACACACACACACACACACACATGTGCTCTGGTCAGGAGAGATGCCCTCTCGTCGCTCTCTCCCTCCTTTTCTACCTTCCATCCTCACTGCAAAACACACACAGACAGCACATTAATTGCTAACAGGTGTAGTGACTTTGCCACTCACCTCTGGCCCTGCCCTCCATTCACAAACTGATGCTTGGCCATGCCCCTGCTGCCATAATCATCTTTTAGTGGAAAATCTTACAATGGGCCAGTATCAGGGGCCACTATTAACTCTGTGGGAATAAATGGGGTTCCTGTTAGATGCCCTAAAACTTTCCCCTAATTGTGACTATGCCAGATAATCCTAAACTGTATTTCATGCATCGCTTTGTTGTCATTCCTAGCTCCCCAATTAATCTATTAGGCTGTGATATTTTGATTAAACTCAACTGTTCTATTTCTTTTGAACAAGGCTGTACTGTTCTGTGCACACCAGATAACCTATCTTTTGCTTCTGCTGTTTTATCGGAGTCTGACCTGGAGGAAGAAACAGGTGCTGAATTCTCTGTTCCTCAGATTTTGAATCAGGCACCTCAAATTCTCTGGGTGTTGCACTCCAATGAGGTTGGACATGTACAGGTGTCCCATATTCCAGTTTGAAAACATCTGTCCCTGTGTACTGAAAATAATATCCACTGTCCCCCAAATAGGAGATAGACATTGCATCTCTGATTTCATCACTATTATCACAAGATGTTTTGGTCCCATGTTAGTCAAGTCAAGTCAAGTTTATTTCCATAGCACTTTTAACAATAGACATTGTCACAAACCAGCTTTACAGAATTTGAATGACTTTAAACATGAGCTAATTTTATCCCTAATCTATCCCCAATGAGCAAGCCTGTGGCAACGATGGCAAGGAAAAACTCCTTCAGATGACATGAGGAAGAAACCTCGAGAGGAACCAGACTCAAAAGGGAACCCATCCTCATTTGGGCAACAACAGACAACATGATTATAACATTAACAGTTATAACATGAAGTCAGTTTCGCTGATGTTATAACTCTTCATTGATGGAAACTTGAGTGCAAAATTGTTCATGACAACTGGAGTCCTAAAGTTAGCAAGTCAACTATAGTCCTCAGCCATAAAAGCATTACTGTAAGTGTCCAGAGCATCTTCCAAGTGTGACTTTCAACTGTCTATATGGGGCCGTCCTCCACAGGAGCGATGTGATGAGACTCCGACCAGACATAGGGCATCAGGATGGATCAGGCAGATCCGAGGAGCAGAAGAGGTCAGCATCTCGATCTCAGGATTGACATGTAACTCAGACAGACGGGGGGAACACAGGTTGTTAGGTATGCCCAATGTCACCTGAATACATGTTCTTCTCTGCATGTGTTATAATCCAGTATTATAGTATTAAGTAGTATTCTCCAGTTAACCCTGTAAAGAAATTCACTCAGGACTTGAGACGCATTAATCAATTGGTTATTCCTATGAGTCTTCCTATAACTGATATAGTTTCCATTTTATTAGCGATTCCTAGTCAACATACCCACTTTATTGTCATTGATCTTTGCAGTGCATCTTTCACTGTCCCCATGAGTGTTGAGACCCAACCCATATTTGCCTTTACTTTTAAGCAGCAATAATATATATGGACCCGCCTACCTCAAGGGTTCATTGACTCCCCTGTGGTCTTCTCTGTTGTTGTTCGAGACTCACTGAACTCTCTGACCCTCCCTGTTGGCTGCACATTGCTCCAGTATGTGGATGACGTTCTGCTATCAGCTGAGGATGAGTCCAAGTGTGAACAAGACTCTCTAGCTCTTCTCATGCACCTGGCTAGGTGTGGATTTAAAACCTCACAGTCCATGCTGCAGTTTTGTCAGCCTTCAGTGTGATACATCGGCTTTGACATCTCTCAAGGTGAGTGTCGTCTCTCATCTGATACGCTCTGTGATATTTGAAGTGAATCTTCTCTTGAATAAAACTGCCATGTTGTCTTTTCTTGGACTCATTAACTATTGTTATCAGTATATTCCAGACTGTTCTCATCATGACAAGATCCTGAGAAAGTCCTGCCTCAAATCGCAGCCCAATGACATTGGATGAACTTCTGAAATTATGCACTCATTCTGTTATCTGAAACAATCTCTCACATCAGCTCCAGCACTGGACATACCTGACTACAATCTGCCAGTCTACCTGTATGTCTCAGAAAATGGAGTGATCATGGCGGGGGTCCTGGCTCAAGAGTATGGTGGAGGTTATCATCCTGTAGCTTATCTATCAAAGGCTTGGACCCAATGGTCCAGGGCATGCCCGTGTGTTTACATGCTGTTGCAGCCCCTGCTCTCATGGTGACTGATGCTGAAAAACTGGTACTGTCTCACCTTCTGATTTTACATGCATCATATCATGTACACTCAATTTAAACAATATTCAGACACAACATATGACCGCTCAGTGACATTCTGGTTATGAATCTATCCTGTGTGCCACACAGAACTTGTCTATCAAACCTGTTACATCAGATAATACCCCAGCCCTTTTATTATACCGGTACCACCTGTTGTCTTCATGCAGGTCCAGCATAGTTAGAACATGATTGTCAAGATGAAATTACCTCTACCTTGTCACTGAGGTGTGATTTGTCTCAGACTCCCTTTGAGCATGGTGTGCATGTGTGCATGTGGTGTTGCAGGGCAGCACAGTGGTGTAGTGGTTAGCACTGTCACTTCAAAACAGATCATCAAGTAATTTTGCATTGTTGACATCCACAAAACTGTAAAACTGATGTTGGACTCCTGTCTGATTTGTACCAAGGCAAATGTTCAAGGGAAAAGAGCCAAGCATGATGCTCTGCCGCTGCCTAGTGGCCCTTTTCAATGTTTCCAATTTGATTTTACTCATATGCCACCAGTGAGAAATTTGAGCTATGTGATTGTGGACAAGTTTTCTAAATGGGTTGACCTTTTCCATGTGCTAAGGAAACCACTAATACTGTGGTTCAAATCCTAGCAAACGAAATCATTCCTAGATATGCACTGCAAAATTTTTTTTATTTTTAAGAGAAAATATCTTTAATATAGGTAAATTTATCTAATATTTCTTATTAGAAGATTATTAGAACTCAAATATGAGTTTATTTAGTTTACTTTTATATGCTTTTACTCACTTCAAGCTTTAACTTGTCTTATTCTATTGAGAGATAATTTTGCTTCTTTCGAGAATTAAATTCTTAAAATTAGCAAAATTATCTGCCAACATTCAGGCCATGGCTTCCCCATGTTAATATAGCCATATGGCACTATCCTACCTTCATAGCTCTGTAGCAAAAGCATCCGAGTGCTAAATTGGCCTACCTGCAGTCCAGACCTATCTCCCATTTAAAATATTTGGTGCATTATGAAGCACGAAATACAACAAAGGCGACCCCGAACTGTAGAGCAAGTGAAATTATATATCAGGCAAGAATGGGACAACATTTCTGTTTTAATACTACAGCAATTGGTCTCTTCCATTCCCAAATGTTTACAGAGTGTTGTTAAAAGTAGAGGTGATGCAACACAGAGGTAAACAGGCCCCTGTCCCAACTTTTTTGAAATGTGCTGCTGACATCAAATTCAAAATGAGCATATATTTTTTTCAAAAAACAATACAATTCCTCAGTTTCAACATTTGATATGTTGTCTTCGTACTATTTTCAATGAAATATAGGCATTCCATGATTTGCAAATTAAAACATTCTCTTTTTATTTACAATTTACACAGTGTGCCAATTTTTTTGGAATTGGGGTTGTACTAAAACTTGAGGGTACTAAAATGGGTC